>NC_061113.1:251270540-251488118 GCF_002878395.1 Capsicum annuum
CAGGGGTTGGATAGAGGTTTTTGGAAACTCAGTAACTTTCGCACAAATTTTGTATTTATATTAAAAAATCTAATAAGTATATAAGAATTATAAGTTAGAAATTCATGAATAAAGTACTCTTATATTATTAGTTTAGTGAAGCAGAGGAACCTAAATCTTAATAAAGTTTTGTTGACTTATGATTGTATGTTGGAATTTCCTTAATTGCTATTTGTTTTATTTTTGACTAATATAAAAAATCATAAACTTTTAACATCCACTTTTACAAGAGTGATTATTTTATGTATAAAATATATCTACATACGTCAGTTAGTTAACACACCTTTTTCAAAAATATCGCGAAAAACCGGTGCCATTTTTTAAAGAAGGATTAACACGTGAATATGTTCCAACTTCTAAATATTCCACTGCCAACTATAAGAAGATCATCTGCAGCATTTTATTTAGTGTAGAAAATGTTTTATTCTTGTACATACATATAGCTGCCTGAATCACGACAGCTAATTATATGTTCTTGTGAGAGACAACAGAAGACATACATCAAACGTTATAAACACCAACGAAGTTCTGGTCTAATGAACCAACATAAAGTTTGCCTTTATACTCTTGAACTTCACTTATCCCAGCTGGACTTAGCATATATTGAGCTGTGAAATCGCGTGTTTCCATGACTTGTCCGAACTGATTCAGCCTTTGTCCTCTCGAAATAAAGGTGGGAATATTCACATTGACAACAGCCACCCAAAAATCTCCCGATACAGTCCTCTTTATGTTATCTGGATTTCCATCAACCTCTGTGAAAACATCTGATGTATTTGTTTTTGATCCTGTCAGCCAAAATCTCCGAATTCTTCTAGCAATAAGTTCCGTGACTAGTAAATAGGATTTATCTCTGCTGAGTGCTATCCCTGCTGGCCCTGAAAGTCCACTTAGTAATAACGTGGTCTGGTTTCTTCGTATATCATACTGGAACAATCTCCCTGTTGTATCTCGTCTGCTTAGAAGAATTATGACCCTGTTGCTGCTTATAAGACGATTCATTTTTTATAAGAATAAAAGATCAGTTAGTTGCAATTAGATGTAATACTGATAGATAAATGGAACTTGGATTGCCCGAGACCAAAATTCACGCTAACCCACCAATGTGCATGGGGACACAGCACAAAAAGTGTGTCAATATTTTCCAAACACTGCACATCATTATTTGCAAATGTTGGTTTTTCCATCACTCGATACAAATGCAGAACTTCAGTAGTATTTACAATACTAGTGAATTAAGTACTAAGAATTTTGTTTCTCAAGTACTTCAAGTGAAATGATTGAAACAAAGCTTTAGCATATTTTCCATAAGTGAAATCACGTCCAAATAGAAATCAACTTTCAGATACTCTTTTTCAACTTCAAATAATTGATACGAGAAAATTGAAGTTTTAGAGTGACAAACCTAATTCGGAATACAGCTCCTGAATCTATAAAATAAATCATTCTCCTTTCCTGGTCGATGGCTAGTGAGTTGAGAAAGGCAAAAGGTTTTCCCTCAAAGCTAGTAACAACTGGTCTAGCGAGCCCTCCGCTTGATCCAACTACCAAGAGTCCATAAAATGCATCAGTTATATATAGGTCACCTGTTCTGGTGTAAAATTCAAGGCCAAGCGGTCTTCCACATATTTGTTGTGATATTGGGTCGTTTGTGCCATCACATCTTATTTTGGTCCTAAAGATGCATAATAATTGACAAAAACTATCAGCCTTTGAGAAAAGATAAGCACTACAAAAATTAGCTACAGACATCGTTACTAGTGAATCCATAAATTTTGCTGTTTAACTGCGAAATTTGCCAGTAGTGAATAAGAGGAATTTAATTACCTATTTGGTGATGTAGTAGCAAATTCAGTGAAGCCTATATTAGGACCTTCATATTTGAGTACTCTGCCATCTCCAACACCTGTATAAGGTCCGCCACCTTTTGTGTCGAAAGCAGAAGCTTCAGGGCCTAAAACTCGTGGTGGAAGTCGGAGATGTGAAGGTTGGCAATGAACAAGATAAGGTGAGACATTTAGCAGTATCCAAATCTGGAGAATTAGGAACATTCTTTTTGTAATTGAGACTATTTCCATGTTTCTGTATATCCAACGAAATAATCAGCAGCTGATACTTATACTAACAAATTGCTCAGTACCATTCCTAGCTAGATCTTGTAGAAATGATAGGTAGATTTTAGGCAGATCCAATTAACTTAAATGTTTTCGACTGTAGTGTTGTATATATTTGATTTTTCAAATGCATGCATACCATAAAATCAAAATTAGTCATTTGAACTAAATTCATTTTCAATCATAAGGGATCCAAGAACCATACAACTTTAGGAAAACCATACCCCAAAAGATATCTATCAAGGTGGGAGAGCTCAAGGCTAATAAGCAACACATCCCTTCCCCATTTAACCAATGTGAGATTCAAGTTACCTTCCGTAAGAAAATATTTGTACACTTAAACGAATTAGATAATAGAGGGTTGAGGTGTTGATAAATTTATTGTCAGATTGACTCTTAACAACAACAATTAATCAACAATAGATCATAGGCAACAAATTGCCTGAGATGGGGAATAAGAGCACACCAATAACGTTTACGGGGGTATTGTACCCTGATACCAAGGGCACATAAAGCTCTATGTACGATTTTCGAAAACCCAATTCTTCTCATGATATGATATATATACATACAATGTGGTGGTAACAACTCTTGTCATTACAAATAACTTGTTTAAAAAGTCTTTGGAATAAATTTTGCCTTTAGTTATAAAATATCTAATAAATCAAGACACAATATGGTAATATCAATTCATGGGCCTTACTTATTGTTTGAAAACCTTTGAGCTAAGTCTTACCTCTAAGGTAAGAGTTATAGAGCATCTCATAAACAAAACACAATATGGTAGTGTCACTCTTACTCATGGGGCGTAACTTATTGTTTGAAAGACTTTGGGCTAAGTGCATCTCATAAATCAAAGCTTAATATGATAGTGTTAACTCTTGTCATTATACGTAAGTTATTGTTTGAAAGTCCTTGGAATAAATCTTGCCTTATAAAATATCTCATAAATTAAGATATAGTGTGGTAGTGTCAACTCTTGATCGTGGAGCGTAACTTGTTTGAAAGTCTTGGGCTAAGTCTTGCCTCTAAGGCAAGAGTTACAGAACATTTTATAAATCAAGACACAGTATGATATTGTCAACTCTTTCCGGAAAGCAGTGAGCAATGCTGGAAATTGGAGCTTGCTAAATGCTGGAAATTGACAATGAGCAATGTAGCGAGAAGCATTTAGCATGAACTAAATCTGGACCACCAATAATGCTTTTCAAATTGAGACCGTTTCCATCTTTCTGGTGTACTCAGTGAAATGATAAGCTGTTGGTACTTGCACTTGCATTTGTCCACCAACCCTAGCTTGTTAAAGAAAATTTCAATGCCAAACCTCTGTGGTCACCAAGAAAGAGCTAGCTGTATAATTAGGGGTCCCGGCAAATCCAGATTTGTGATGTGTAAGACCTATTATAGGGGAACTTCTCCTAACAAGATTTTTCTCCATTATTACCCTTATTGGTAATTGTGTATAATATGACTCTATAGAAGAAAGCAAAGAATCTTGATTTGTATATTCTTGATTTTCATCTTAAATTATTGGGTGCTGGTAGAGAAATCTTTGAGAGTGTGAATTTTCAGAACTTGCAAATGCTTCTGTCCCTTCTAGTCTTATGGAAACCCCTATTGTAGTGGCAGAGAGTAAAATAATTGTGTATAGATTGCTCCAAAAGTTCTATTTGAACACAGACCATCTCAAGCTTCTACCAGTACTTTTTCCTTTTTATTTCTCTATTAAAATAGACGAGGGACTATTAAGGGTAGGGAAAACTAACTTCATAGGTGTTTGAAAGGATGAAATTCGTACGAAGTCAGGCGAAATAATAGTCCAAGCAAAGTTGTTACTGCAAAAATCTCTTACCATCCAAAAAACTCTGGATGACGTTGAAGATATTTGGTTCTTGTGGTTGTGGATGATTCAAACCAAACCTACAACCTGTTGGTTTTGGCACATTTTATCCCACATCGATATTTTACCATTTGGGGAGGGGATTTAGAGCTATAAAAAACTCTTTCTCCTTCCATTTGTATCATCCCAAAAGTTATATTTTTTTCTTCCACAATTAATAAAAAATGTTGGGTGCTCGGAGATTAAGTCTATTTGGATGAACTTCGATATCAAATTTTCTGGTGTTTTTATTTTTTATTATTCAATATTATTTATCGGGTATTTTTTTTGTTGTTCTATTTAGTGAAAAAATTGCTCGATTTTAGTATTCAATATTATTTGTCGGGTATTTCTTTTGTTGTTTTGTTTAGTGGAAAAATTGTTCGATTTTCCCAACAAGTGGTATCAAAGCCAAGGTTCTATCTTAGTATGCTCTGTGATTGAAGTTTTTTCTGATCTTCCACATCAGAAAAAATTCCTTTGCTCCTCTTGGGTTGTTTGTAGTCGTTGTAATATTGAATATTTTTATTGAGTCTGTAATGACAAATAAAGATCAAGAAACAAAGGATCCTATTACGCCGGGGGCATCGGGTTCCTCGTCTTCATGGTCGAGGTTCTCGCTGTCCACTCTGAAGTTGGCGGTGGAGATATTTGATGGTACTGGCTATTTCAGCATGTTGCAAGGAGAGGTTTTGGACTCTCTTTTCCAGCAGGGTCTTGATATTGCCATTGAGGGAAAAAAACCAGAAGAAGTAGAAGAAAGAGATTCGAACATCATAAATCGGTTGACGTGTGGAACAATCTGATCGTGCCTGTCTAGAGAGCAGAAGTATGCTTTCAAAACTGAGACTTCTGTGCACAAATTATGGAAGGCGCTGGAGGATAAGTTTCTGAAAAAGAGTGGTCAGAACAAGTTCCTTATGAATAAAAAATTATTCCAATTTGATTATCAATAAGGTACTACTGTGAATGAACACATCACTATGTTCAATCAATTAGTAGCAGACCTATTGAATTTAGATGTGAAATTTGAGGATGAGGATCTGGCTTTGATGTTGTTATCATCTCTTCTCGATGAATTTGAACATTTGGAGACTACGTTACTTCATGGGAAGGAGAATGTGTCGTTAGATGCTGTTTGTTCTGCTTTATATAGTCATAAATTGAGAAAGCAGGATAAGATGAAAACTAGATCATCAACATCCGAAGAAGCATTGGTGGCAAGGGGTCGTCAGCAAAGTGAGACTAAGGGGAGAAGAGAAAGGTCCAAATCAAAGGGCCGAGCCGTTGCCAAAGATGAGTGTGCTTTCTGTCATGAGAAAGGGCACTGGAAGAAAGACTGTCCGAAGTTGAAAAAGAAAGGAAAAAGACCGCAAGATCCGCAAGATGCAAATGTTGCAGAATGCAAAAGTGATGCAAAATCCGATTTTTCCTTAGTATGCCTTCAATATCATCTCATCCAGATGAGTGGATATTGGATTCAGCATGTACCTATCATATATGTCCTGTTCGGGAATGGTTCTTTGAATTTCAAGAACTCAATGGTGGGGTTGTTTACATGGGTAATGATAATCCATTAAAACAATCAGGATAGGTTCGATCAAGCTGCGGAATCATGATGGATCCACCAAAATTTTGAGGGATGTATGGTACGTGCCAAAGTTGAAGAAGAATCTCATCTTAGTGGGGGCTCTTGAATCTAAGGGCCTAGTTGTGACGATACAAGATGGAGTTCTTAAAGCAACTTTAGAAGTGCTGGTGATATTTAAAGGTGTGAGAAAGAATAATTTATACTATTACTAAGGTAGTACAGTGTTGGGGATAGTAGCAACAGTAACTTCTAGTACCAAGAAGGATGTTGAGGCAACGAAGCTGTGGCATATGCGGTTGGGACATACTGGTGAAAAGTCCTTACAAATTCTTGCCAAGCAAGGATTGTTGGAAGGTAGGAAGACTTGAAAACTTGAATTTTGTGAGCATTGTGTTCTGGAAAAGCAACGAAGGGTGAAGTTTGGCACTGCAATTCATAATACCAAGGGTATTTTGGATTATGTGCACTCAGATGTGTGGGGACCTGCCAAAACTCCATCCATCGGAGGTAGGGATTATTTTGTCACCTTTGTTGATGATTTTTCCAGAAGAGTTCGGGTGTTTACTATGAAGAACAAGGATGAAGTGCTTGGAATTTTCCTTAAGTGGAAAGCTCAAGTTAAAAACCAGACAAGGAAAAAGATCAAGGTTCTTCGGACAGATAACAGAGGAGAATATAAGAATGATCCATTCCTGAATGTATGCCAAGACTGTGGCATAGTTCGATATTTCACTGTTAGAAAAACACCGCAATAGAATGGGGTGTCAGAGCGTATGAAAAAGACACTTGATACAAGAAATACAAGGAAACACGAAACAAACACCAAAATCAGTCCACTAGCCAAGAAACCGAGGACCTCTTTTGGTGACTCCTCTCGAATTTGCTACCAACAAGAAGAATACAAGGCACAAGGGCGTAATAACACCAAAACAATAGCAACACAACAATAACAAGATAAACAATAGACTAATTTCAGATTCCACATTAACAACACAAACACACGGTTACAACATTAACACTACTACACGATTACAAAGAAACAAAAAGATAGATAGTTAGACAAATTGAAGGTATAATATTAACAACCCAAAAGCCTATTCCACTCTTGGACCTTTAACATCACACACATCAAATACCTAACTCTTACGTTGGCACAAGAGTGACCCCGATCTCCCAAGCATCCAATGTTTCCAAGCTTGAATCCAACACGAGCGATTCTACACTCAAGTTGATTTCCCTAGTTACAATTTCAGGTTGATGGTCTTCTCTCCTTAGAGAGAAAATGTTTCAAGTGTTATAAACTCATAATATTCATCAAAATCTCCTAATGAAACCTTACATTATTCTATTTATAGTGTATTACAAATAATAGGTAAAATAACCAAAAGGCCCCTTAGTGAAGGGGCACCCCTCTAGTGTATGTAGTGGACTGATTTGGCCCTTTAAGTGTATGTAGTGGACTGTTTTGGTGTCCATTTAGGTGCTCCTTTGCACTTCATTGCACACACCAAGCCTTGGGTCTAACGTATGCCCTCATACGTCCATCTACGTGATCGTACTCGTATCATCCTCCCCTTCTTGAAAAGGATTCGACCTCGAATCCGTACCTTGCAAAATTAAAGAGGAAACAAACAAGTACACATCCTCATGGCATGAGGGTTAGCAAAATAAACAATTAGCACTATCATTCCATAGTGGTACACACTTGAAGTACAACCAAGGATCCTTTTTGTTAATTATGAAAAGCTTTTGTACAACATCATAAACGAAAGGGCACAGATGAACATCAAGAATTAAAGGACAAAAACCACCATTAACATAAAAGGAATCACAATTCAAGTCACCATATTTATCAAGCACGGGTGGGGTGTCATGCAAAGGAGTACAAGCAAAATCATTTTTCAAAGATATATCAAGCACATGATGAACCCTATGAGCCAAGCAAACATTAGAATCTTTACAACAACATAGGCTCACGGGTTCACTCCTTTGTCCTTGACCAACATCTTCAAATTCTTCACTCACTTGAGATTCATTAATCACATCATATATATTCTCAAGTGGTGGGCAGGTTTTACATACAAGTTGATCAACACAATTTTCATATAACGATGTACTTTCATTCAACACAATAGCTTCAACACTAGGTGGACACAAATCGATCTTACTAGAAGAGTCGATTCGATCATCTATAGGATCAGCTAGTGTATCCACTCGCATAACATGTACATCATCCATAAGTGGTAAGGAATCAATATACTCATATGTAGGTAAGCTGCTACTCACACTGAACGGCTTATTAGTCACATGTTCATCATTCACATGTACCAAAGTATAAGAGTTAGCTATTTTTCCTTGACGTTCATGAGTATGTTCATCTTTACCTCGATGTGAAAGTCCTTCACAAGTTTGGGCAGCAACTTTCTTCGGAAATCTCTCACTGCAAGGTGTTTGGACCTTAGGTTTTGGATTTGTTGGGATAAGTGTGGATACCAATTGGCGTAGCCTTTCAGCGTGCCCTTTCATGTCTTCAATATTGTCAGTGATGCGGTCAAACGTGGCATCGAGATTGGTGGCATCCATGGTACCTAAAAGAAAAGACAACAACGAACAACAAAACAACAAATTTGTTAGCTTAAAAATGCCTCACCACACTCTCACTCTTGATTTTTACCTCACACTTGGTTTCACAAGTGTTGAAAGTTAGTTTGTACTTCGCGAGTGATTGAGGGTCGAGTCTACTCTTGCATGGAATAGATTTTCATTTGAGTTGACTCAAAGAAAATTTATTTACGGACTTGAACCAACAAGATACAACGAATTCACAAAAGATAAAAGCACACAACAAACGTAAACACGAACAAACAGACTCTACAACTAACTTACAATCTAGTAGGAGATTTCTAGCTTGTTAATTAGTGTCCGAACCAACAAACGGAACTAGAAAACAATAAAATGAAACTAAGAAATCTGAAATTTAAGCTTAAAAATTATTGGTGAACAGTAAAAACGTGATGTGGCAGCCATGTATTAGTTGCGGTTGTTATCAAATTTTATTTTCTAATTCAAGTCTTGGTCCAATTGTAATTTGGAATTGTTGGAAATTGGTTAAGGAGAGAAAACAAGTCTTGAAATCCTCTTTTAAATTCAAAAAGCAAGACTTGACTTTTCTCCTCAAGACATGGTCCTTAAATCATGGAAAGTTGTTGGAAAAGTGGTTGTTAAAGTCCTTGAGTGGTTGGAATTGGTTGTAAAAGTCTTGAGAGGTCTTAAATTTTGAAATTATATCTTTCAAAACTAATAAAATACACACTCTATTTCTTCAACTTCCAAGATCAAACATCCACTTTTTCTTCACAATAGATAAAGATGTGAAGAACACCAAGAACACATTTTTTTGAATCTTAAAGTTCTAAGGTTCAAGTTGGACCCCAAACATCAACAATACCTTTCCAAGCTTAAAAATACAACACAATAACCACCATACACATTCAAACCTTGAACCAATAATACACCACACGTCCAATCTTTGAATCCGCAACAACAATACCAACAACAATCACACGACCAAAGTTTAGGTTCACAACAACAACATCAACAATTAAAGCTCAAATCTAGATCTAGACTTCTTTAGTGTTAGAGGTGAAGAAGCTAACACTAGAAACAACAAAACAAATAAAATGACTCCTAGATCTAGACTCAAAACAAGAAAAATCTCAGCCAAGACACAACAAGAACACAATTTCGACCAAGACACAAAAATGGACAGATTTGCTTCTTTTTGGAATTTTCAGATTTCAACTTTTTTTTTTTTGAATTTTCTAACAAGTAAGCCGAAGATTGATCTTGTAGGAACAAGATCTAGCCATGCTCTGATGTCAAATGATACAAGAAAGACAATAAAACACGAAACAAACACCAAAATTAGTCAACTAGCCAAGAAACCGAGGACCTCTTTTGGTGACCTCTCTCAGATTCGCTACCAACAAGAAGAATACAAGGCACAAGGGCATACTAACACCAAAACAGTAGCAACACAACAAGAAAAAGATGAACAATAGACTAATTTCGGATTTCAGATTAACAACACAAACACACGGTTACAACATCAACACTACTACACGATTACAAAGAAACAAAAGGATAGATAGTTAGACAAATTGAAGGTATAATATTAACAACCCAAAAGCTTATTCCACTCTAGGAACTTTAACATCACACACATCAAATACCTAACTCTTACGTTGGCACAAGAGTGACCCTGATCTCCCAAGCATCCAACGTTTCCAAGCTTGAATCCAATACGAGCGATTCCACACTCAAGTTGATTTCCCTAGTTACAATTTTAGGTTGATGGTCTTCTCCCCTTAGAGAGGAAATGTTTCAAGTGTTATAAACTCATAATATTCATCAAAATCTCCTAATGAAACCCTACATTATTCTATTTATAGTGTATTACAAATAATAGGTAAAATGATCAAAAGGCCCCTTAGTGAAGGGGCACCCCTCTAGTGTATGTAGTGGACTGATTTGGCCCTTTAAGTGTATGTAGTGGACTGTTTTGGTGTCCATTTAGGTGCTCCTTTGCACTTCATTGCACACACCAAGCCTCGGGTCTAACGTACACCCTCATAAGTCCATCTACGTGATCGTACTCGTATCAACACTTGCGGAGAAAGTTCGTTGTATGTTGTCTAATGCTGGGTTAGGCAGAAAATTTTGGGCTGAGGCTGTGACGTACGCTCAACATCTCGTCAATCGTTTGCCATCATTTGCTATAGGTGGCAAAACTCCATTAGTCCCACTAAATTCGCGGTGCATATGAAGACCTCTTTTCTCACTACCAAAAATGATAATCAGAAAGGCATTAGTTGTGTACCTGCAGTTGATTTTCTGTTTTTAAGACTAGGTACTATTAAGCCTAGCGTCGTTCTTTTACTTTGGAGGCTAAATTGATGATCTTCTAAAGATTTTACATATATAGATTGGCAGTACTGTTATCATCAATTAAATAAATGACGAACTTTTGATGAGTATTTGTTTGGTACCTATATAGAAAATTAAGTGATAAATACTATATTATACTATATAAAATGAATCCATGCTGAATGCATTTCAGAAAATGCAAAGCTCATCGAGATGAGTTGCAATGTACTTGAATTATAATTTATGAGTGTGGTCCGAATTGTGCTTTTCTCAAATATGATATCGTTATATAATGGTATATTTATTTATTGTACCACATTTATTTATTGACCTTTTCTAATGTTAACACTACTTTTCAGCGATCACGATTTATGCATTTGTTAAAACATTAAATTTATTATATTAAAAGAGTAGTATAATATAATTACTTCTATTATTTATTATTTTTTAATCTGTGTGGCAAGTCAACAGTGAACAAGTATTGTTTGACAGAGGGAATAATATTTTATTTCTATATTTAAATTTAACATAGATTTTATAAAAGAAAATTATTATGATATATTTTTAGAGGAGTAACAGGAAAAATAAATGATTATAATTAAGAATTAAAAAATATAGATAATGAAAGGGGTGAAAATGTATAAACGTGCACTCTTCATAAAGATGTAACTCTTTGCAATAACTCTTCGAAAAAGTTATAACCAATTAGAAAAGTCATAACCATCCAAAGTGAAAAGGTATTTATTCAAATTGAATCATTTTCTCTTGGTACCTTTTCTAAAAAAACACGTTCATTTTCCATTCACACCTCTTAAAAACCTAAAAAATAATTGTACTGTTGACTTAAAACAGGCTATACATGTGAGCCTGGTCCTGATAGACTTAGCGTTGTTAGAGTTGAGAGGATGAACATCAATCTAGAACCAGGACCCAACTAATTTGTCAATTATCAAAATCAAAATTACAACAATGTTACTAATCTAATCTTTTTTCTAATGGTTGATTTAAAATTAAGAGAGATTATTGTCCCTTTCAAAAGATGAAGGTATATTATTTCCTAAATCCGATAAGTGGATTAAGTGCATAATAAACAACTTCCTGTTTCACTTTGTTTGGCCCAACCTAAATCAAGATAAATCAATCTTACATTGAGTTTGTCCCTTTAAATAATGTTGTATTTAGCTAGGTAGGGTGATTGGATCCGGATTTGGGTTGGGGTTAATTAGTTTGGATTAATTAATGCCTCGTTTAATGAGAACTCTAATTAAATCAACTGATGGGGTCGT
Organism: Capsicum annuum; assembly: GCF_002878395.1. Classification (NCBI taxonomy): domain Eukaryota; kingdom Viridiplantae; phylum Streptophyta; class Magnoliopsida; order Solanales; family Solanaceae; genus Capsicum; species Capsicum annuum. The sequence continues at coordinate 251,282,376 of NC_061113.1, forward strand.
GTGTAATAAGGGTAATAAAAGGTTGTAAAAGTTGACTCCATAAGCAACGGAGGGTATTATATTTATACCAATCTCTATAAATTTAAGGTTATTTTAGTTTTTTTTTTTTATTTTTTTTTCAATTATCCATCTATATAATACTAACTCGAGAAAATTGAAGGAAAAGTGTCTTTTAAGTCTTGAATGAAGGATTAGTGACATTGACCAACAGATAGGGTCAAACATCATTAGCAAACTTGATTAAGTTAATTGTGGACTTAATTAATATTTTCAAAACTTTCTAATCATTTCAAAAATACAAATCAACCCAACCCACACCCCTCTTCAATCCAAATCAACCACTCTCTCTCCAGCTTCTCCCAACCAACAGTTCTGCAAAATTTCTCCCTTCAACCTCCGGCGACAAATAGTCGGGCGAGTTCCTTTTCGACTTTCAACCGTCAATCGACCTGAATGCTTCTCCAGCGACAACAACTTCGCGTTCTTCGTCCTCCCATTTCCTTTTTCACAGGTAAAAAATTATGAAGAAACAGAGGAACTTGAGTCAACTACTCTTCTGGTATTGAAATATGGACTGAATAAAACCCTAATTTCTAGCATTTCTGCATTTCTTCTTCTCGTTGTCGTAATGTTAATTCGAATTTGTTGGTGATTTTTTGTCACAGTTGATGTTCTTAGTATGTATGTGTGTGTGTGATATGTTGGTGTTGCTGGGTTGATTTGTTGTTTGTCTTGGTAGAAATGGTATTGCAACAGTTGAAACATCTGATGTAATAGATGAAACATATGATGCAACAGATGAAAATCTGATGCAACAGATTAAAAATCTGATGCAACTATGAAAATTTGATGCAACAGGTGAACAATCTAACAGATTATTCATCTGTTGCGACAGACGACTCTTCTGATTGGAAGAAATCTAAACAATATTAATCCAACAGATAACTGATTAATGATCTGTTTTTATTCTTTCCAACAGTTTACTCTTCATTTTAAAATCTGATGCAACAGATTAAAAATCTTATGCAACTATGAAAATCTGATGCAGCAGGTGAATAATCTAACAGATCATTCATCTGTTGCGACAGACGACTCTTCTGTTTGGAAGAAATCTAAACAATATTGATCCAATAGATAACTAATTAGTGATCTGTTTTTATTCTTTCCAATGGTTTACTCTTCATTTTACAATCGATTAGGACTGTTTTTATTCTTTCCAACGATTTACTCAAACAGGTCGGTTATCTGTTGCAACAGATAACATACCTGGTGCAACAGATTAGTGATCCATTTTTATTCTTTCCGATGGTTTACTCATCCATTGCAACAGGTCGGTTATATGTTGCAACAGATAAAGTACCTGGTGCAACAGATTAGTGATCTATTTTTATTGTTTCCAATGGATTACTCATCCGTTGCAACGGGTCAGTTATATGTTGCATAAGATAAAATATCAGGTGCAACAGATAGTGTTGTTTTTATGGTTCCCATGCATTACTTATTCGTTGCAACATGTCGGTTATATGTTGCAACAGATAACATACCTGGTGCAACAGATTAGTTGTCTGTTGAAACTGTTATATTACTGTTATGCATTAATCAATTATAATCTATGTTATGTTCCTGTTAATTTAAGATAACATCGCTCTCAAATTAAAAGAAATCGAATCAAGTCCAAGTAAAGGAACAAATACAGCAGTTCAGCTACATCCACCATTCTGTGAGCTTGCTTTACAAGTGTTATCTCAATCAGGGGCAGAAGATAATGAACACGGTGAGGAGGAATCTTTCAAAAGAGATGATCCAAATGCTAATAGCCCTTCCGTCAAAGAGTTGGTCAAAACCTTCAGCATTGATCGTTACCCTGTGAGAATGCAGTGCGATGGTGCCATAGATTTAATGGGTGATCTCATGGTTAAGTCAGTCATGGGAAAATCTTTCGACGCCTTCAAAAAAATACTTCAAGAATAAAAATTGGATTCTTATTTCAGGAAAATCTGCTTTGGGAAATATCTTGATTTGCCGGAGGACAACAATGCTCATTTCCAGATAAAAATGGTATATGATCTTCTTAAGCGCAGGTTTATGTATGAAAACAAAGATAAGATGGACGAGGTTTTGATAAATTACTGTGGCATGCCTGTTTGTTTTGGTTGGGAGGAGTTTTCCATAGTTACCAGACTAAAATGTTATCTTCCTTCTCCTTCTCAAGTTATACCTACTCTGACCCAAAAAAAGTACCCCGCACACCCAAAAAAGGAAAAGGCAAGTCGAGTGATCGTGATGACCTGATGTCCATTATTGGTTCAAGCTTCAAAAATAAAAATTTGATTGAAGTGTTGAAAGGTAAAGGACTTTCAAAGAAGCACAAACAATCATTGCGCTTGGTTTGGTTTGTACATAATGTTCTTTGGGCGAGAGACGTTAACAACAACATAAGCCTCGATTTAATAAATCTCTCTGAGGACCTTGAGGCATTTAACAGCTATCCTTGGGGTTATGAAAGTTTCAAAATGACTGTCGAATATTTGTTGACTTTGTTAGCACCAAAAACAGTCAACTTATATGGTTTTTCATGGGCCTTCATGGTAAATATTTCTTTTATCATGATATGATTCATCATTTTTTTATTCAATAATGCTTTTGATTTATTAGCGTTATGTTATAGGCTTGGGTATTTGAAGCCATTACTTATTTGAGACAACAAGTGAACTACCAGGAAGAAGTTTCCTATCTAAGATTTGTGAGATGGTTGTCGGCCAAAACCGATAAAAATGCAAAATTTCTTGATCTTTTCAATCCCCCCAAGGAAGCAATAAGTCCAATTTTAATCAAGTTTTTATTTTAATTAATGATTAAATGATTTCATCATCATTCTTAATATATGTACCAATTTATTTTAGATTGTCCATCCGTGGCTTGTTTCAACCAACCGAGAGTTGAAGATGCCATTTTTTCTTACTTTACGGTCTGTGCAAACTTTATCAGACCCTAAGGTCGTTGATGGAATAAAAATGAAATTGTTTGGAGCAGCAACCATCACAAGAAAAATAATTTTGGAGGGTGGGGCTAATGATGTTCCTCTTACAGTTTTTGAAAAAAACAAGCCATTATGATTATGATCATAATGGTTGTACAAATTTTTCTTTAGATTTTGCCGCATCTAGCGAATGTTCTTCATGCAAATGTCAGGACTGCAAGGTAAAACACGATGGAGTGATTAATGTTATTAATGCACTAACTGCTTCTGTAAAGGAAATGACATCTAAGAGGGGTGTCATTCCATCAAAGAGGATTTCATATCCAGACACTCCACTAGAGATCAAGGCGGCTAAGAGGAGAAGAAAAGACACTTCCAAGGCATCATCAATCATTAAAAAAAGCAAGATTGCAATGCCTCTGTCTTTGTCTTGCATCGATTGTCAGTGTACAAGGGCCACAGAAGAACAACATGAGCTGAAGAAGGTGAATGTACATCATCTGTTCCAAAAAACAAACAAGCACATATCTGTTTCAACAGATGATACATCTGCTGAAAATTATCAAACAGATGTATACATCTGTTGCAACTGTTGTCTAACATGTTGCATCAGATTCGTTATCTGTTTCAACAAATGAGTTTTATGTTGCAACAGATGGGTCATCTATTCGAAATTATCGTACTGCTCTGATTTACCTATTTGAATTTATCTCAATAGCTAATTCATCTGATGCAACATAAGAATCATCTGTTACAACAGATGGAAAATTATTGTATATCTCTACTTAGCATTGACAATTTTGGCTTTCCAGGTGGATGTCATAGCTACTGCCGAAGAGCATAATATGACATTTGATAATCCATCAACTGCTTCCAAAGATGAAGAAAAAGTGGAGCCTGTCAGTTTGGGAGAATGAAAGAATTACCCATTTGAAGGGTTCAACATCTCGGATGAGGCTCCAAAAAAATTAATATAGTTGATCAACGACTATTCAAAATGGATTGCCGATGGGCTGTTAAAGCATCATGCCGGTAGGTACATAAATCAATTTTATGGATATTGGTTTATACAATTCTTGTTGTAAGAACCTGACATTAACACATATAAATCATCATGTGGAAAACAAAATGATGAGTGCTACAAAGTGAACAAATCGAGTCTTGGTTTTGATATATTCGACTTTGTTGTTGCACATTCCGGAACGAAGAATTGGTTCTATTTGATGTCACAGTCCCAAACTTGCTGGAATGATGAGGTTTAAAGGCCATACATATTACTATTAATTAATAATTTATTTAATTGCATCTGTGTATTGATTTTTTCATCATGTAATCCAAAATGTTTGATAATATGTGCAGCACATCGATGTCATTTTTTACTACCTCTGAAAGAAGGCCAAGTTGCAAACACAAGAATAATACAGATACACAACAGGCAATTGTTTGTACAAAGTTTACATTAATAATGCCTACGATAGGTATTGTCAACAGCAACCGAAAGTTTCTCGAAATGAGGAATGCTTAATCAACATCATCAAAGGTTTTAGCATTTCGGCTGGCTTACCTTGGCATTTGGTCGACGAAGTGTACATCCCAATCAATTGTGGTGATGAATTCCATTGGGTGTTGGCTGTCGTCGTTCTAAAAAAGAGGCGCATCTGAGTTTATGACTCGATGTCGCGAAGGAGACGTTCGGGGCCGTCGTCTGAGATATAAAAGCTGGCCAAAATATTGCGTACTTACCTTGATATGAGTGGCTTTTTGGATCAAAAGGTTCGTACTGATTGGTCGATAATTAAAGCATACCGGGATAAAATGGCTAATCCATTTGATGTACAATATGTTGACGGAATTGCTCAATAAACCATTGGTATCCTGTAAGTTTAAGTGTCATGATTTAGTTTCATTTCACATATTTCACAACACTTACATGAACTGCAAGATATGGACTATTTGTTTTTTATAACGCAAGGATTGCGGTCCTTTTGTTGCCGCCTATGCCGAGTATTTGAGCGATGGATTATAAGTACCAAATGATGGACTTGATGCCAGATTACTCTGCAAAAGATATGCTGCTCTTTTATGGAAATATGGAGAAGCGAAAGCTCAGAAGCCGTACGCAACCGACGTTTAAGATCCACGACGACCAAAGCCGAATTCCATAGCACAGAATGAAGAACAACTTATCCATATTGATTAGATCTGTATAGCTCGAGTCCGTCAATGTAATAACCTATCCTCTTTGGTTTAACTTGTTGATTTATTTGTAGAGTAGATCGTTTGTACTCATAATGATTTTTTTTACATTTCATCTATTTGTTGAGTTATTTTATTTCATGTAATTTCCAAAGGCTTCGATTTATTTTATTTTGTCTATGAATATAATTAATTCTGAGTTTTGAACATGTTAATTTAAATGGAGTACTAGATTCAAATATCGTAACAGATAATACATCTGCTGCAACAGATGATATATCTTATCAAACAGATTTAGATATATGTTGCAACATGAGATGCAACTCGTAGGCCATCTACTGGAAATTATATAATAGGTCTTCCTACTTTTTTTATTTGCTCTAACAGATTACCGATCAGTTGCAACAGATAAGTTATATGTTGCAATAGATCGTAAATCTGGTGCGACAGACAGACGGGGAACATCTGCATAATGCAACAGATGACCAACCTATTCCACAGATAATCAATCTTTCACAATAGGTACTATATCTGTTACACAGATATAAAATCTGTTGCATTATAAAAATTCAACTTTGCCAGACATAAAAATTACTGCCCCGATATGTATAGTGAATTGGCTTGAAATGAAAATTTGTTATCGTGTTCGTCTCTGTCTTTGTACATGATCTTTTTTATACATGGACTCCAACCATTTAGTTAGTACCCCATATACCCAGACCCGTTGCATCTTTCCCAGAATGGTGTCGTACACACCGGTCATTTGTGTGCCGGTCAGCAAATACTCCATGTATGCAAGCGAGTACGGTCCGCACGCTGCACCGGTTGTATTTTTTGGGAGCTGGATGTTCTTATTTCTACCTTCAAAAACCCATGATTCCTTAGCCAAGACTTCAGCCGGCAAATGATCCATCAGCTTACTCTGCGTCAACAACTTGGGCAACAACTTCAAGAGTGGCTGCATGCGGGTTAAAAACATCTTCTCGCTGAACACAAGTAAGTTGCTGTCATAAACCTTAATATTTCCCTCGTATAGTAGTATCTCAACAGTGAGAAAATGGGTGACATCCACGTTCATGACTGCAATGATTTTCTTTGCCTTGGTCCAGCTCTTGTCATATGGATACGACCTCTTTCCTCTAACATATTTAATCACTTCTTCATCCCATTGGAACATAGAAACTAACTGATCAAATCCCAGGCCACCGGAATCAGCTAGATTACGAAGATCAGTGTACCTATCTTTGAAATTATTGTAGAAATTGAGGTCCATTATCCTATCAGCAACATCATAAGCACCTGGGTACGCTAATTGCCTGCCCCTCATGAGGCAGAGAATTTCATCAACATACTGTGGTATAAGAAGATAATTTTTAAATAGGTTAGTAATTTTAAAGAATAAAAACACAGTGGAAAGAATCTGATGCAGAGGGTTCTCTGAATCAGTTCATAGATTACCCAGCCAATGCAATTTATGCAACAGATGTGTATTATGTTGCAACAGAATACCAACCTGTTGCAATAGATTACACATCTTCTGCATAGATTCTTCTTTATGGAGTAGATTAGAAGGGTAGGTTAGTAAAAGTAAACTTACTTTGTCCTCGTACCACACGCACATATTTATCATATTCAAGAAGTCTTTGGCGGCAAATGAATGCATGGTATATTCTTTTTTAACCTTCATCATGATGAATTCTTCCAGTTCCTTCTTCTTCTCCTTGCCAAGCACCGCAAATATGTCCACCTTCTGCGGCGGCCCCTGAACTTCAACAACTATTGGAGCGGGGGGAGTTGTATTTTTTCCTGATTTTAGAATGGAGAGAATTTGTCTAATTTTTATTCTCTTTCTCCTAACTTTCACTGTAGGAGTGCATGGCTCCCTCACCTCGTTGGATGGTATGACACCCCTCCTGGATTTTAACTTCTCGGCAGCTTCAGCAATAGCCTCTAGCTTGTCGAGGAGTTTATCCTCTCTGTCCTTGCATACTTTGCATTTGTAATGAGAACATGAGAATGAGAAGGGGTGAGAGGGACCATTGTAAGGGTGGGAGGACCGGTGTAGGGGTGAGAGGGAGGACTTGTGCAAGGGGTGTTTTCAAACATATTTATTTTTTACTGAGCACCAACATGCTCATAATCACGACTAGCAGCAGAAGCAGAAGCAGGATGGCTGCCGCCATCACAAACAACTACCAGCAGAACCCCCAGAAGAAGCACCCGGATCTGTTGCAATTTGAGTTAGGTCGTGAAGAGCTTCAACATTAGACTGAACTTCCCTAACTTCTCTTCTTATGAATGTTGCTCCATCCAATTCCTTCTTTATTAACTCCACCGTTGGGTTTTTTTTTGTATCAATAAGACCCAGAGTAAGAAAAGGAGTCATCCCCAGCTCATCAATGGTAGACACGATCCAAGGATGCATAACCTATTAAAAACGACAGGAGAAATTTAAATCATATAATAATAATTTGTAGTCAGTTGGGTTACATGGGGCTCGGGTTATGTTAACACAGCCAACTTATGTAACAGACGATCTAGCTACCGCAACAGTTGATCTGTATGTTGAAATAGATTGATAATATGTTACATCAGAATACCCATCTGTTGCATAATTTACAGTAGATGGGTAATCTGTTGAGTAGGGTTCAGAGAACAGAGCAACATATGGTTAATCTGTTGCAAAATATGGATTATCTGTTGCAACAGATTACCCATTGCACCAGTTGCAGTTGACGGGTAATCTCTTGCAACAGATAGAACATCTGTTTTAATATCTTTCTTTGAGGCAAATTATTTTAGTTGAATGAAGACGTACTGCATCATTCGAAGGGTTAAAGAGATCAACCTCATTAATATTTTTTTTGTTGTTCTCTACTACAGCCAACCACCTAAGGATCCTTGGATGAGAAACCTTATCCAGGTAATCCGTGAAATGCTTTTGGAGGGGAGGAATGGCTTCACATGCTCAAGCCTAAAAATTGTAAACAGGAAGCAAGCAAAAAAAGTCACAAGTATATTCATTATAAATTAATGAATGAGTAAAATTAGTGATCAATTTTTATCATGAAAGCCCAAGGAAAGCCGTATAATGTGGTCGTCTTTGGCTTTAGCGCTTTCAGTAAATATTTGACAGTCAAATAGTAGCTGTCGTAGCCCCAGGGATAATCGTTAAATCTCCCAAAATCATCATCAAGCGCCAAAAAATCACGTTCTATGACTTTCTTGACGTCTCTTGCCAATAAAATGGAATGGACAAACCAAACTAAGCATAATTTCTCCCTGTAGTGCTTTGGTATGTCTTTATTCTTGAGATCCGCTATCAAATCCTTCACTTTGTAGCTAGGTCCAACAATTCCCAAAAACCCATCTTTTGTTTACCTTGCGTTTGTTGGACCCTTTGTGGGGTATTTTCTTGATGGCAGGTTCTTCTAGATGATCGCATCTCAAGCCCATCACAATGACAAACTCTTTCAATCCAAAATAAACCGGCATGCCACAGTAGTTGATCCAGACTTCATCCATCTTATTTCCGCCCTCCTTCGGACCTACATCATCCCCCGCATACATGATCCTGTGCTTAAGAAGGCCATATACCATGATCATTGGGAAACGGAGAGGGCGGGGCCCAGACAGCTCAAGAAAGTGTGCAAAGCAGCTCTTCTTAAAAAGTCCATCTATGTTTTCCTTCTTTATAATACTCCTAAGTTCGTCAAAAGGTTTCCCCAACTGACATTTAAGTACAAGATCACCAAATACTGCATTAGGGTTATTCATCGGCATCGCAACTCGAAACTTGTCAATACTAATGGTTTTGACAGAATCTATCATGACCCAAACCAGGGCCTGGTCGTGACGAGCATTTCAAACCATGGAGGCCCGAAACACCTCTATCTTTCTGGTAATCATGCACCTAATTCATATGATCAAAGTAATGTGGAAGAAACACAATATAATAGAAACATGGTCAAGAATCATATGAAAACGAAAATGGGGAATAGTTTCCCACAATCTAAATCAACATCTCTAAAACCGCCTGCGAAATCTCTACTACATGACTGAAATAATGTCTATCTGAAAACTGGGACAAGGCCCCCAGCAGACCCAAAACTAATAAATGATAAATGAAATAGAATGCGTCAGACTTTCTGAAATATAGAAGGCTCACCACTTGATTCTACGATCTGTCAGAAGAAATTTACTGGTTATCTGGACCCCTAGACTGTGCCTCCAAACCTGGGAGGGAAGGGGGTCAATACAAAAGTAATGGTACGTAGAGAAATCAAAACAGAAGTATTATATTTTTACACAATATAGGAGTGAGCCATTATAAAGCAGTTTCATATCAAATTATTTGAAAACACATGGGCATAATGTAATTGTTTTCAATAACAATGAAATGCAGCTGAGCTAGGTGGAATACCCTACATAATTTACACCAACTGCCAATCCTCGGTTGCCGCTGAGATTATAGTATAAGTGAGGGAAAGACACACAAGATCACATAGCATGGTGTCTCGACCCAATGGTAGTGCCCAAGATCACTTAGCCCGGGCTCCTACCTATAATCCCAATTTGGGAATGACATAAAGTCAAGTACTCAAGATCACTTAGCTTGGTACCAAATTCCCGTGTCGGCAAACACAGTTTCTAGAGATGATCCCTTACACTCAAATGACCCTATCTCATGTAAAATCAATGCATTCAAATTTCATCTGATTCAATCACATATCATATTCTGTAGGGTATCGTCATACCCGACTTGCAAGCCATCAATATCACATTATTCTTCTCAGTCAACCATTGTATTCAACATGAATAACCTTCTCGTTTTCAAGTCAAAATCATATCAATTCTCAAAACATCTCATGTCATGCTCTTCAAGATGTTTTCAAACAATTTACATCATATGATCATTTAAAACAAATTCACATCAAGAGAGGAAACTTCATATCATTCATGCTCTCAAGTTAACATCTTTTCGAAATACATACATATACATATATCATATAGCAAATCACTTTGGGAGTAGGCCTAAGGGCCAAATCAATATCATAAAATGTTTAAAAACATAATCATATTCATAATTTCAAAACCCCCATTTGAAAACATGAATTTTTAAAGCCCATGAGATTTTTGAGATAACCCCATGTACCTCTATATGCGAATATGATAAGTGTTTCTTGAAGCCTACATTGCGGAGATTCCAAATCTTCAATTTATTTTGAAAACTCATGGTTGAATCTTGAACTACTTAGGTTTTTATTTTGAAATTCTAGAGAGATTTCTTGAACAATTTGGATGAATGAAGGTGTATTTTGAGATCTTTGGGAATTGAATTTCGTATTTATGGCTAAATAAGGGTGGAAAAGGACCATTTTGCCCCAAAAACGGAGTGTTTAAGTCACCTGAAACCTTTACATAGACGGTGCCTATGCTATCGCCTATGTTTACATAGGCGCCGCCTATGATATCACCTATGTTTACATAGGCGCTGCCTATGCTATCTCCTATGTTTACATAGGCGCTGCCTACTACTTTGAAAGGCTATACTTCTTGCTCGGGTGTTGAATTTTAGCAAAATTGGTATCGTTGGAAAGATAACTCAATGACCTATCATTTGACATGTAGTAGGCTATCTAATTCAACATATACAGAGAGTTATGGTCGATGGAAGCTGACACAAATTACAATTCAAGCTTGAATGGATTCACATACTACACAAATAATTAACATGCCATATTGGCATAGGATTTATGGCTTCAAGATTATCAACTCATCGAAATCATGGTTTTTATTCTAGCCCAAAATGCGGGGTGTTACAGAATCATGCTGGAATTTTGATATTATTTCATGCCCCATTGGTGAGGAGGAGTTATCACTTTCCTCGGCTTTATTTTTTCCTGACTGAGATTGTTCTGGAAGTTCCTCCAAATCTATCTGTACTCTAGTCTTTTTTGTTTGGTGATTGAAAGTTGATCTACTTTCTCCACTTTCTGTTTCTTTTCTTTTGGGAGACATCTTTTAACTACAAACAAAAGAAAAATAAAAAATACATTGCATTTGATGTCTGCATAATTTTTTTTAAAAAGGTGAGACAAATTTCAATAAATTATTCTTACCACATAACCAAAAAAAATACTCCAACGGACAACCCATCAGTTGGAATAGATGGGGAACCCGAATCTGTTTGAAGACCTATTTAATATCTCTCCACAGATATTCCACCTGTTGCAACAGGTGGAGAAATTTTAATAAATTATTCTCTGCCACATTACAAGAAAATACTCCAACGGATAACCCATCAGTTGGAACAGATGGGGAATCTGTTTGAAGACCTATTTAATATCTCCCAATAGATCTTCCACCCGTTGCAACAGATGGACCACCACCACCACAACCAATGCCACTACCAATGCCACCAAGACCACCACCAATGCCACTAATACAAACACCAAGACCACCGACACCACCGCCAAAAAACACAAATAAAAATACCACCAAAAACAGCCACCAACAACACCACAAACACCATCCAACAATACCACACCAGTCAACAAAACACTGAGAGAAAAACTAGAATTTTCTCGGGTGGTTCCTACTTTTTTAGCATCAAAACTCAAAATTGTTAACTCATTCTCGAAGATAATACAACTAAAAGTCTTCTTTTTTATCATTAACTAAAAAGCCCTATTTTTTAGAATAAAGAACAAATGTAGAACTCTTGTCGAACTCTATTACATGCGAAGATAGAGAAAACAACGGATACAAGTGGGAATGAAGTAAAAAAAAACAGCTATATGTAGTCGTAAATGAGAAGAAAATCGACCTATTTTGAAGGGTTAAGCAATATGTTGAGTAGTTGTTGTTTGTATTGTTGAGAGGGAGAGGATACCCTGAGAGAGAGAGAGAGAGAACTTAAGATTTGAAATAAAAAAAAATTGCGCAAATGGATGATTTGTATGGGTTGATTTGTAAATTTGGAAAAGAATAACAAGTTTTGAAATTGCTAATTTGGTTTGAATTGATCTTAATTAATTTTAAAAGATATAGTTTTTAAAATATTGAGTTGATTAGAACTCATTTCTACTCAGAGTGATCGATCGACGACTCAGGTGGGGATGAATGCAATACCAGCGTCATGCAATTGCAAAGACTCGATTGGATTTGTAGTTGACCCTGCGAGCTCATTCATTCATCCCTAGTTCCACCTAAATCAACTTAGGTACTATCACTATCCTAACATTGAGTTGATGAGAACTCATTTCAACTCAGAGTGATTGATCGATGACTCGGGTCGGGATGAACGCAATACCAATGCCATGTATTTGCAAAGACTCGATTAGATTTGTAGTTGACCCTGCGAGCTCATTTATTTATCCCTAATTCCACCTAAATCAACTTAGATACTATCACTATCATAACATTGAGTTGATGAGAACTTATTTCAACTCAGAGTGATCATTCGATGACTCGGATCGGGATGAATGCAATACCAACGCCATATAATTGCAAAGACTCGATTGGATTTGTAGTTGACCCTGCTAGCTCATTCATTCATCCTTAGTTCCACCTAAATCAACTTAGATAATATCACTATCCTAATATTGAGTTGATGAGAACTATTTCAACTCAGAGTGATTGATGACGACTCAGGTCGGGATGAACGCAATACTAACATCATACAATTGTAAATACTCGATTGGATTTGTAGTTGACCCTGCGAGCTCACTCATTCATCCCTAGTTCCACCTAAATCAACTTAGGTACTATCATTATCCTAAAATTGAGTTGATGAGAACTCATTTCAACTCAGAGTGATCAATCGATTACTCGGGTCGGGATGAATGCAATACCATTGCCATGCAATTACAAAAACTCAATTGGATTTGTAGTTGACCCTGGGAGCTCACTCATTCATCCCTAGTTCCACCTAAATCAACTTAGGTACTATCATTATCCTAACATTGAATTGATGAGAACTCATTTCAACTCAGAGTGATCGATCGACGACTCTAGTCAGGATGAACGTAATACCAACGCCGTGCAATTGCAAAGACTCGATTGGATTTTTAGTTGGCTATGCGCTCACTCATTCATCCCTAGTTCCAACTAAATCAACTTAGGTACTATCACTATCCTAACATTGAGTTGATAAGAACTCATTTCAACTCAGAGTGATCGATCGACGACTCGGGATGGTATAAACAAAATACATACAATTGCAAAGACTCGATTGGATTTGTAGTTGACCCTGCGAGCTCATTCATTCATCCCTAGTTCCACCTAAATCAATTGCTATGAAATCTGTTGCAACAAATGACTAAGCTGTTGAAAATTTTCAAACAGGTACATATATGTTGCAATAGATGACATATCTGATTTAATTATCAAATAGATATTTGCATCTGTTGTGACTGATGACTGACCTGTTGGAAATTTTCAAAAAAATATTTATATCTGTTGTAACAGATGACATATCTGATTTTATTAATTATCAAATGAACATTTTCATCTGTTGTCACAGATGACTGAGCTTTTGGGATTTTTAAACAGATATTTATATCTATTGTAATAGATGACTAAGTTGTTCGTATTTCTAAACATATATTTATATATGTTGCAATAGATGACATATCTGTTTGAAAATCTTTTTATCTCTTTTAATTTTAAAGCAAGAAGCTTCTGGTCCGAGTAGATAATATCAAGTAGTAGTACTTACTACTAAAGGCGATAAAAAATATTTCTTGGATATCTCAAAAGTGAGTTCATTGAGCAGTTTTGTCTTGTATTTTCAATGTCAGTAGTCTTAGTCTTCCTCGTGCCCCTCAAATTATTAATGAAATTAATGAATATTAATTAATGAATATTGAAAACCACCGTTTCTACGTATACAATACATCTATAAAAATTATCTCATCTCTTCCTTCAACTGCAGTTTATTTTATTCAACGCTCATCTTTTTCTCTCTCCTCTTTAGGGTCACAACCTTTTTTCTCTCTTTTCTCTTCTCTTCTCATAAAGATATTTTCAAATCTAAACCCATCCATATCTTTCCTCGACTTAAATTTCTATTTTGATTCCCCTTTTGATATTAAGGCATGGTTCATTATTGCTCTTTCATTCTCGTCTTCTTCTTTGCATGTTATTTACATTTATTTTTTTATTTAATTACTATTTACCCATATCATATTTATTAAAAAATTTTTAAGGAACTTGTAAGTGTTGAATAAACAATTCGAGAATTTTTATTACAATATGAGAAAAAAGTCATCTGTTGGGAGAAGTTTAAAGCCTTGTTGGCAGTATCATTTTTTTGTATGTATTTTGTTTGTTTCATTATTGTTGATGTAGTTATTGATGTTGTTGGTGGGGTTGGCATTGTTGGAACTTGTGGTGTTGTTGATGGTTAGCACTACATCTAATAAGAACAGAAAACCAATATATCTATTGCCCTGGCCAAAATTTATATGGCTGGGTTGCTCGCTTGGGGTGATGATTTTATGTCAGAATGTGCGGTAGAAGAATGTTTTCGAAGGAAAATGGGTGGTTGATGGAAGACTATATCATCTGATAGCTAATTGAAGAAGAGACATAGGGTAGAAAGTAACTTCTAACGAATCTAGCTGGTGGAATTATCTTAATAAATGCGAGATCTGAATCAAGTGCAAATATAAAAGTGTACCCGGTAATGTAATTTCATCTGTTGTGTCTCTAAAAGAAAAACAATGTAGATGGACACTTTGCTAGGGAGCTGCGTGGTCGGGATTATCACCTAGATTGAAAATAGGAAAAGACCAACAAAGAAGCCTCACAGGCATTGAGGGCAGAAATGATGTACAGCAAGTCTAGAAAACTTATGCCAACAGCAACTACAGTTAAAATAAGGAATCTAAGTGAAGGCGACAAATTTCTGAATTTTAAATTTCATCCCATGCCTTCTTGTTTGTGTTTTCGATCAGGTCCACTGTCGTTGACCTGATCAGAACCACAAACGAGATTGAAAGGAAAATAGAGTATCATTGCTTCCTTAGCAATATGGTTATAATTGATTGTGTTTTCTTGCCTTGACATGCTTTCAACATTCCTTGAAGAAGATCAGATGCTTGCTGTAGTATGTGAATCTCGATAATTTTCAAGCTTGCCTCTAGCTTGTTGATTCTGTATTCAAGCTGGTCGGTTCCCTCTTCGAAGTTGGTAAAGAGTTCCTCGTCTCTTGTGAGCTCGATCAGGAACACTACCTTTAAAGTTGTGGCATTCTAGAATCCCTTCAGAACACTTTTTTCAGAAGCCTTAAAGGATACATGGAGGGTCTCTGTGTTTGTTTTAGGTCAAAATGTGTTGATGCACGTTGAAGATGTGGTCCCAAAAGTTGAACAACACACTTTTATCTAGCGTTGCACCATGCATCTTGCTCAACCAATTTGATAAATTAGTAAGTATGGAGTTACGTAGCGTGTGATCTAAATGGGCTCTACCAAGCCTATCAAACATTACATAACTCTAAGCTCATTACTCTATCAAAAAATATGACCGAGTTAGTGCACAAATCCAACGAGCTCAATCTCTCAGCCTTTCTGCTGATTGCTCTTCTCCAATATAGATGATAAGATATCTGCTATGCAAAAGTCTACACCATCGCCAGACATGTTCCCAGGAAATCATGTCTGGCATGGTGTAGACTTTTGCATAGCAGATATCTTGTCATCTATATTGGAGAGGAGTGATCAGCATAAAGGCTAACAAATTGGGCTTTTTTTCTATGTGCACTAACTCGGGCATATTGTTTTGATAAGGTAATGAGCTTGGAGTTACATAACGTTTGATAGGCTTGGTAGAGCTGGTTTAAATCACATGCTACGTAACTCCATGCTTTCTAATTTATCAAATTAGTTGAGCAAGATGCATGGAGAAACGCTCGATAAAAGTGTATTGTTCAATTGTTGGGACCACATCTTCAACGTGCTCAACACATGTTGACCTAAAACAAACACAGCGACCCTCCATGTATCCTTTAAAGCTTCTGAAGAGAAAGTGTTCTGAAGGGCTTCTAGAATGCCATAACTTTGAAGGTAGTGTTCCTGATCGAGCTTAGAAGAGACGAGGAACTCCTTACCAACTTCAAATATGGTAACGATCAGCTTGAATACAGAATCAAAAAACTGGAGGCAAGCTTAAAAATTATCGGGATTCACATACTACAACAAGCATCTGATCTTCTCCAAGGAATGTTAAAAGCATGTCAAGGCAAGAAAAGACAATCAATTATAACCATATTGCTAAGAAAGCAATGATACTCTATTTTCCTTTCAATCTCGTTTGTTGTTCCGATCAGGTCAACGGCAGTGGACCTAATCGAAAACACAAACAAGAAGATGGGATGAAATTCAGAAATTGTCGCCTTCGCTTAGTTTCCTTCTTTTCACTGCAGTTGTTATTGGCGTAAGTTTTCCAGACTTGCTGAACATCGTTTCTACCCTCGATGCCCGTGAGGCTACTTTGTTGGTCTTTTTCTATTTTTTACCTAGGTGATAATACCGACCATGTAGCTCCCTAGAAAAGTGTCCATCTGTATTATTTTTCTTTCAGAGACACAACAGACGAAATTACATTACCGGATACACTTTTATATCTGGACTTGATTCAGATTTCACATCTGTTAAGATAATTTCATCGGCCAGATTCGTTAGAAGTTACTTTCAACCCTGTGTCTCTTCTTCATTTATCTCTCAGATGATATAGTCTTCCATCAACAACCCATTTTCCCTCGAAAGCATTCTTCTACCGCACCTTCTGGCATATAATCATCAACCCGAGCGAGCAACCCAACCATATAAATTTTGGCCAAGACAATAACTATATTGGTTTTCCATTCTTATTTGATGCAGTGCGAGGCTTCGAGGGCCCTCTAAGGGTCCAATGCACACTTAAAGTTAAGTCCAATCGCTATTGGTTCTCTGCAGTGACGATAAATATTGATACCTTCTCAAAACTTGACACGCATAAACACGAGCACCAACCGTCAGTAATTCGTAACAGGGTATCTGCACCATCTTCATGAGGTCCTCAACCTTATCAATTTTGAACTCATCAAACTTAACGGTACAATGCAGGATCTTGTTTAAATGATCAATGCCTAATCGGTTAAAAACTACATTCACAAAAACATTGTACTTTATGTGTGTTATCCCGGTAACCTTATCAATAATGCATACTTAACTCCCACACATATGATAGTGGATTCATCTGCACGCACCTTATTCTTCCTAGCCCATCTATGGCTTAAATTGAATAAACAGATGACTAGCTTGTTGCAACAGATGACACATCTGTTTATATTGTCAATCAATTGGAGACATCTGTTACGACAGTGATCAATCTGTTGCAGAAACCAAATATATATATACATCTGTTGCAAAAATATTGTCAGTATATTGTAAGTTATCTAACAGAAAGAATATATTTTGTAACAGATTACCCATCTGTTAGATTTATTTTTAAGCAATTTTCTTTTCTTTTCGAGATACAATAATTTATAAATACGTCCCTCCTTACAAATATGGATGATCCAAATTCGTACAAGAATATTCATATCGAGTCCTTGCGTGAACTTCAAAGGCAGTTTGATTGATGAACTCCAGAGAGATATTTGGCTAACTTCGGAGCAAGGCTGCCGGATGAATTAAAGATGTCTGATTGACAATAATAATAGCAGTAGTAATAATGATTAGGTAATGTTTTTTATTTTAGCGATTATTTTCCTCCTTTTGTATATCAAATCTACCCAAGGGATTCAAAAATCTATGAACATTCATTTCATTTTGTTGTGGACTTTGAATTTTTAATTCTTATTTAGTATTTAATAATAATCATTCTATTTATTCTTTGTTCTCAACATGTCGACGGTTGGTGGTAGAGATTGAGCAACAATTTGTGTCAACAATTAGAGGTTAATCTGCTACAACAGATCGATCATATGTTGCACCTGGAGGTTATTAATAAAAAAAGGGTTATTGTTGTTATTGAGAGGATGAAAAGAGAAAGACATGACTCGGAGTTCCGATTATTCAATATGAAAAATATTTCGTAAATAAATAATAAGAAAATAAATAATAAACACAATTTATAACCACAATTTTAATAACTGATCGTGACTTTTCACCATTTTTATTTTTGAATTTATTTTTTTAATTATTTATTATATAATAAAATGATTATTATTTTATTAAGGAATTTGAAAAGGTATTTTTTTTATTTATAAAATTAAAAAGTACGCAAATTTGGATTAATGATATGATGATATAGTTATTTTTTTAAAAGTAGATTATATGTTGCAACAATTAAATTATCTGATGCAATAGGTTCACTATGGTTGCAACAGATGATATATCTGTTGTCACAGATGATTTATCTGATGCGACCTATATCGAGTCACAACTCAATAAAAGCAGTTCTTGGAAAGAACTAATTAATAATAATAATCTGAAAAGTCATGACTTATCACAATATTTCTTAATTTAATTAATTCATTACTTTTCACATTAATCAAAAATATAATTAATAAATGGAGGTGAACATTTAGATTATATGTTGCATCAGATAACATATCTGTTGTCACAGATATGTTATCTGATGCAACATATAATCTAAATGTTCACCTCCATTTATTAATGATGCAACAGATATAGAATGTGTTGCCACAACTCAATAAAAATGGTTCTTCGAAAGGCTAATTAATAATAATAATCTAAAAAGTCATGACTTATATCACAATATTTATTTTCTTAATTTAATCAATAATTTAATTAATGTATAGAGGTGAATAGTCGCGCCTTTTTGCCTCTCATTCAAATTCAATCCTCTATAAATAGGTCCGTCCTTACTCAATCGTTCATTCAAATACACACTCTATTTATTTATTGTATCTCGTCTTTCATATTACACTCTAGAAGATAAGATTATGGCTGACCCAGTGTGGGACGTTGCTTTTCTGAAAGACGCCGTGAATGAACTTCGAAATCAACTTCGTGATCTGCAATGGGAATTGGGAGGAGTTAGATCAAGAATGTTTCGTGAGATACGCAGGCTAAGAAGGGCCTTGCTACTTTCGGTTGAAGATTGGTCGGCTGGAAATGATGATGCTGATAATAATAATAATAATTAGACTATTATTTTTCTTTTAGTCTATTATATATATTTTTATTTGTTTAATAAATAAATTATGTTTGATCTTTGATGTTTTAATCCATATTTAATTTTCATTCTGTCTATTATCTTCTCAACAAACATATTTCAACGATTCAAAGTAAAAAGGAATAATTTAGAATCCAGTAGCAATAGCAAGATTTATTTGTTGGGTTTGTGGCAGGGGTTGATTTGTGTTGTTTCAAACAGATTAATCATTCGTTGCAACAGATAATTAGTCTGGTACAACAGATAAACATCCTAATACAACAGATAATACGATGATGCAACAGATAAATAGTCTGATGCAACAGATTACTCATCTGATGCACCAGATTATTGATCTGTTTAAATTGTGGGCACTTGTGCTGGATTCATAATCGGGGTTCTATCCGTTGTTGGAAAAACAGAAGTATACCCAGATGACAAATACGAATAAAAATCATAATTTTACTGACCAAAGTAACCTATGAAGTAATGCCAAAGTGGAACGTGATGTAGTAAATAAAATTTGACCTAAGAAATTGGTCAGATCGCAGCAGTAGCACTGTACCTACAATAACAACAACAACAAAAAATGATCGACAAGAAAAAAATGAAGCAAAAGATGATGAATAAAGCAGCAGAAACAGAAACAATTAACAACAAAAATCGCTAAGAGAGAAAACAACAATGGATGAGAGGAGAGAGAAAGACTCCTTTTTTTCCCTCCGTTTTTCGTTATTTTAGGTATACATTGAGATCAAAGTGTAAATTTAAAAACTTGTGGGTTATTTTAAAAACTTTCCAACTTTCTTAATACATAATAAAGTAATTGTCACCTCCAACTAATAATTAAGACTTGTGTCACCTACACCTCATTTTAAAACTCTTTTGTCACCTGTAGCCCAAACCCCCAACTAACTCCGTCCAACAATACTTGTGAAAATGAACAAGTATTATTTGATGGAGGGAGTAATATTTTATTTTATTAAATAAGTTTTATAAAAGAAAATTATTATGATTTGTTTTTTTAGAGGAGTAACAGGAAAAATAAAGAATTATAATTAAGAATAAATAGAATAGATAATAAAAGGGGTGAAATTGTGAAAAGAGTACATCGGTTGGGGTTTTAACTGCTTTTGACCCAACGATATATTGGCCGCGCCAAAATTTGTAATACTATCAATTTTTCCTTACTTACTTTCATCTCCGGCGAACTCATCTCCGGCGAACTCGTAAAAGTTGCCCTGTTTTCCACTCACAAAAAAAGAAATGTGGAACAAAATGCAAGTTTCGGAACCATCTCCCACCACAAAATTAAAAGATGAAACATATAAAAATATCGAACAAGTATTTGGCCTTGCTCAGTTTGAAAGGTTCTATGATAGAGTTGAACCACAGTGGAGGGATGCATTGATCGATTCATATGCTTATGAGGCAAATGAAAGGATCAAGGATCCCATAAATGGAATAACTAAGGTTCTATTTTGTTACGCATACTGAAACTATTTTGTTCTGACTGTTTTATAAGTTTTTTATTTTTATTTACCATACTTGTTTTGTATTGCTGTTTTATTAGGCATAGTGAAGCATTACTCTCTGTTTGTATTTATGCATTGTGTTTCAGTTAACCCACAAGTTAGCTTTATATTCGTGTTGCTTGCACGGTTTATTCCAGTAGACTGGAATGCGGCTCATCTAGGCTTGTAACTGTCAACACATGTGCAAAGGTCTTTCTAGTTAAGGTTAATTAGAAAGTAGTTGAATTCCTTCCTAATGTTAGTGCTTGCTTACAAGGGTTTTTTTCACGTCATCTTCTGGGTAGAACTTTGGGCGGTTTCCAGTTTGGTTGGGAGACTTAGCTTTAGCATTACTCATGAACTTCTATTGCAGTTTTGTAAACACATTGTGGTTCCCGGAGTGAAATCCTTAACTTTGAATGGCGATAGAATGATCACACAAGATTTGCTGTATGGTAATTCATTAATCAAGCCAAATGAAGAGTTTCACCGAGTTCAATTCCAAGGCTTCGATTCATGTATTGCAAGATTAGCTTTTCTTTATACTTGGTTTAACTATATTGCTTGCAGTTTCTTCAATTGTATTGCTTGCAATTTCTCATGGGATTACTTTTTAGGAGATATCTTAAACCTTAGTGCCGCTGATTTTGAAAAGTTCGATACAGTTATAATCAGTTGTTGCTCGGAGATAAAAAGAGTAAGGGATAATAAGATTTTTTGTAAGCAAGCATAGTCCAATTGACATAATCCAACTGATAATTTCTTTATTCTAATAGAGAAAGGTAAATTCAAGATGCCGACAATTAACAGATCCTATAGCCTTCCATAGTGTACAATGCAGGGGATCTTTAGCTGAGATATTTGTCGATTTGAAAAGTCACACAGTATATGAGGTAAACCAGTTGAGCCCCACCCACCTAACCCCCTGATGAAATGATTAAAGTTGTACATATAATACTTTTTCTTCATTTGCAGAGATTATTTGGACAAGATTTGAAGAGCATTATGCATTTCTGTAGTTTCGAGAAGGCCATTGCAGTTCCTTGGCAAACACTTACCGAAGGAGTGTCGGAGATATTCTTAGCCATGAGAGGTTTTTCTTTAGAAATCGGATTCACAATATTACAAGAATGTTGTATCAAATATGAACTCTTTTTTTCTTTCTTGCAGTTGATGAAAATTTTGAAGCAACACACAGGAGGAAGGTAAGAAAGCTGTCTGCCACCGACTTCCAACATTTAAAGTCATTTAAGGACGTCTTATGTGATAAACAGGTAGTCTATTTTATGCATATAAAGTTTGATTTTTTGGTTCTTGTCTCTTAACTTTTTAGCCAAAAAAATGCAGCAATTCAACCACAATCATATTTCCAGTGCTACGTTGGAAAAATGTTACGATTTCTTGCAAAGGATCGAGTCACAGGACGATTAATAGGAAAATCTGAATCAATTGCCTTTGATTTCCCTTTGCTTTTGTTAGAATTCCTAGAACGACCAATTTTGTATAACGATATTTGATATATAAGTTCAGCTCGTTAAAAGGGAGACTGAAACCTTAGAGTTCAGTGGGAGAGAACTCCGATCTCTTGATTCTGATTGAAATTCTGCGTAAGTTTTATTCTGATGGAAAGCATTATGAATTCGACTGTCACTTGGCAAATCCAGCGTATATGCAACCTGTCCAATTCGACTTAAGATCGGAAATGGACCATAAAATTTGGGAGACAACTTATTGTAAATACTCAACCGAGTGGACCGCTGTCTGTATGATACGATACAACAATGGAAGATGCAAAATCAGCTCAAAACAGTCCACAAAATGGCTAATATCGAGAGCCCCTTTTGAGACCTAGTCTCAGCCAACCACAACAACACAATATGGCACAATAACAACACTATATTGAGGTGTATTGACACCTATTTTTCAGTGACCAGCAAACTAACAAGAAGATCACAAGCTGGAAAAAACAATAAGTTGAACAATAACAACAACAAGAATACCCACACGGCTTACACTAAAACAAAAGGAACAAAACAAGATTACAATAAAGTAAAGGGATAGATAGATAGGCCACATGAAGGTATAATCTTAAGAACCCAAGAATGGACACTCTTGGACCCTTAACACTACACACAACAATAAACCTATCTCTTACTTGACACAAGATCGGATTGCACCTCTCTAGCATCAACGTTTCCAAGCAAGCAACAACAAAAGAGAATCCACCCTATTGTTGTATCGTAGTTTCGGTTTTGGTGCCTCAAGGAGAGAGGAATTGTGTTCTTTGGTCTTTCAAGACTCACAAATATCATCAAAAACTAATCAAAGAAATCCTACATGGTTCTATTTATATCCTATTACAAATAAAAGGCAAAAAGGACCAAAAGGCCTCTTAAAGACTTAGGTGTCCATCACTTAACTCAGACCCAAAATGCACTCCCATAAGTCCATATCTATGATTATTTCCGTATCATCCTCTCCATCTTGAGAGGAATTTGCCCACAAATTCACGGCTTCACGTCGTTCAATCAGCCACTTCAAAATAAACCACTCAAAACAGCCCGCAAAACATGAGATGGCACAAAAACAGTCCGCAAAAATCATGAGATGGCATAAAAATAGCCCGCAAAATCATGAGGAACCCGAGAGTAGATTAACACAAGTTTCGGCCAACATCTTTATTTTGAATCTCAGCTTTCTCTCCATCTTCATCCTTGTCTTCAATCTCATCCGAAACAAGTCTCCTACCATCATACAAGCATCGTCGTACACTCCATATCCGTCATGTTCCTTTCTACCATTCTTCTTTACATGGATATGTCGGCTTTGGTGAAGTGGAGTTTCAGTTGAGAGGATTAATTTGGTAAAGTGGAGCTTCGGTTGGGGAGCTTGGACGGGAGGGATTTGACTTCCAAGTCCTTTTTGTTGGACTTGATCAAATGGAGGAGGGATTGACCTATGTAGGTCTCGGGTTGGAGGACATTTGGTTGCTTGACTTATGTCTATGTCATTTGGTGGTGGTCTTGGAGGATTGATTGTTTGAGGTAAAGCTTCGGAAGTAAAATCATGAGAATTCCTTCGACTCTCCACTCGATCCAACCTCTCAAGTATAGTAGACATATCCGAGCCCAATTTGTCAAAACCCGCATTCGCCTTAGCTATTTCTCGGGCAATAGTATCAAGGTGGGCCAAAATGGTATTCATTGTGGCAAAGGAGTACCTACAAAATAGAAAATACGTTAGTTATACAAAACATCCTCACTCTCTGTTTTATTTCGTGTCTCTCGGATCCCTCACACTCAATCTCACAAGTATTGTAAGCTTGCTTGTACTCCGAGAGGTGTTGAGAGGTGAATCCAACGTTGAAAACGACTCCAAAGATTAAGGAAAAAAAAAGGAAGTTACAATTACTCAAAAGATTAAGACACACAAAGGAAAGTTAACACGAAGAACGGTTTCAAAACTAACTTACAATCTAGTTCTAGCTTGTAAGTTAGTAATGGAATAAACAAATGAGACTAAAGAACAACAAATTAAAACTAGAAGATCAAAATTTTGAGCTTAAAAATTGTTAGTGAAGAGTAAAAACATGATGTGGTAGCCACGTATTGGTTGCAATTGTTATCAAATTTTATTTTTCAATTCAAGTCTTGGTCCAATTGTAATTTGAAATTGGTGGGAATTGGTTAAGGAGGGAAAACAAGTTTTGAAATCATCTTTCAAATTCAAAAAGCACGACTTGACTTTTCTCCTTAAAACATGGGCCCTTGTTTCATGGAAAGTGGTTGAGAAGTGATTGATATGTCTTTGGTGGTTGTAAAGTCTTCAAGACCAACAAGTCTTACACCTTGTTCCTTCACTTTTAGGGTCTAACACTTCACTTTATGTTTTATAATTTATGATGGAAGCAAAGAACACAAGAACAATAACAACATTCACCAAGAACAACAACAATCTCTAAGAACAACCAACAACAAATCCACCAGCAAACGGCCAAGTCTCCTTCGTGTTGTGTTTTTGGTTTTAACAAGGGATGAAGGTTGTGATGAGCTTCAAAATACTACAACAACCTTTCAAGAACAATAACAACACCAAAAACGTCCAACCAAAGCCACAACAACAAGTCCACACGGCTAAGAACAAGAACAACAAGGCACGGCCCACACCTTGTTCACAACAACAACTTTCAACTAGTTCAAGCAAAAAAGTTCCTTCCAAAAAGTACTAGTAAAAACCACATCTCTATCACAAGTAATAGTTTTCGGTATCCCATGTAAGCGAGCAATCTGCTCAAAGAATACCTGAGCCACCCGTGCAGCCGTGTATGGATGAGCTAATGGTATGAATGAACATATTTTGAGAAACGATCCACTACTACAAACAAGACTGACTTTCCCCAAGACTTGGGTAAGCCATCTATAAAATCCATTGAGATGTCTGCCCAGATCTGAGTCGGTAGTTGGAGAAGTTGTAACAATTTTACGGGACTTAAATGTTCTGATTTATTGCGTTGACACATCGGGAAGGTAGCAACATATGTGGCAATATCAGTTTTCATACCTTTCCAGTAAAAATCCCCATGAATTCGATGCAATGTTTTATGTATCCCTTCATGTGCACTATCATGATAGGTGGATTGTACAGTAGGTAGCAAAGGGGAATTTTGTAAAAGGTAGATGCGACCTTTAAACAAAATTAACCTATCCTGAACTTTCCAGTTCGAACCCAACTCTCCTAGCTTGACTTTATCATACAAATCTGATAGTTCTGCCGATCCCACAAGCTCCTCACGAATGGTGTCCAGTAATATGCTACTAGGGTAGCTAATAACATTCAAAGAAAGGTCCTCAGGTGTAGTTCTAGATAAAGCATCAGCAACTTTATTGAGATAACCAGCCCGGTAGACCACTGTGAAGTCGTAACCCATGAGTTTGCTCAACCAGTGTTGTTGAGGAAGTGTAGTAAGTTGTTGTTCTAACAAGTATTTTAGGCTGTAATGATCCATTCGAATAAGAAAGGGGTGCCCCATAAGTATGGCCGCCAATGCTGGACTGCTTTTGCAAGGTCAATCAGCTCCCTTTCATATATAGCTAATTTTTGGTGACGAGCTGCCAATTGTCGGCTGAAAAATGCTATGGGCTGACCACCCTATTTCAAAACATCTCCTACACCACCCCCTGAAGCATCACATTCTACAATGAAATTCATATCAAAGTCAGACAACCTTAGTACTGGAGCTGAGGATAATGCTTGTTGAAGCTTCTGGAATGCAGCTAGGGTCGAGTCGTTCCACTGGAAGGCATTTTTCTTAAATAGACTAGTCAAGGGTGCTGCCAATTGTCCATAGTCACGAATAAATTTACGGTAGTAACCCACTAATCCCAAGAATCCACAAAGAGAGGTAATTGACCGAGGTTGAGGCCAGTCTAAAATTGCATGTACCTTGCTCCTATCTACCTCCATGCCTGTAGCTGAAATAATATGCCCCAAATAAGATACTTGAGTTGTACCAAAGCTACATTTAGATCATTTCTAATATAGTCTATGTGCATGCAATAACAGAAACACTTTTCTCACGTGAACCAAATGTTCCTCCCAACCACAACTATAAATTAAGATATCATCAAAGAAAACCAACACAAATTGGCATAAGTATTCATGAAATACCTCATTCATTAAAGTTTGAAAAGTGGATGGGGCATTAGTGAGCCTAAACGGCATAACAAGGAACTCAAAGTGCCCGTGATGAGTTTGAAAAGCTGTCTTTTCCACATCTGCAAGAGCCATGCGTACTTGATAGTATCCATACTTCAAATCCAATTTAGTAAAGTACTTGGCCCCGTGTAACTTGTCAAGTAGCTCGTTGATACAAGTGAAATGTCTATCTTAGCTTTCGATGGCATCATTCAAAGTCACTATGTGAAGAATCAAACTTTGGTCCCATGGAGGGCACGGGATCATACTTGTAGGGGTTATTTTGAGCATGCCATCAAACAAACCCGTGTGTGGAAGATTTCTTGGAGCCTTGAAGACTAGAGGACTCACGGGTTTGGACCACATTTGATGGTTCACGATTTTGACCCCTTTTATTAAGGTCATTTTGGTCACTTAGCCTCAAGGTCATTTTCATCTTTTAGCCTTGTCTAAGTGACACTCCATTTCCACCCACCTCATTAAGGGCATTGGAGTCATTTTATCTTTCTTTTGTAATATACTATATATAGTCTATTTTAGGTCATTTCTCTTTAGTTAATGAATGATGAACATTTGAAAGACTTATTCTCTCTTTGGAGAGTACAAAACCTTAGTATAGTTCTTAGTTAGGGCTTGGAAAATTCATTCTTAGTATAGGGCTTGGAAAAGCCAATATTGTTCTTTGCTTGAAAATGGTGGATCTTGAGGTGAGTGATTCCCTTGGCGGTCATCATAAGAGTGTGGTGTTGTTGTTACATTAATTAGGGGTTTAGTGTTTGAATCACACTTTGTTCCTAAGCCTTGTAACAAATCTATATCTCACTATCTACCTTTTATTCTTATAATCTTGTTATTGTTTGTAGTGGACTATTTTTGTGTCTTGTTGAATCCGAAAATTTGTGTTCTTGTTGTCATCTTGTTCTTCACGATTTGTGGCTGTTTTGGGTGTCAAATACACCTTTGCTTCCGTTGTCTTTCTCGTATCATTTGGTATCAAAGCATGACTTTATTTTATTCCCACAAGATCAATCTTGGGCTTGCTTGCTTGAAAATTCAAAAAAAAAAAATTGAAATCTGAAAATTCATGAAAAAGAAAAATCTGTCCCTTTTGTGTTCTTGGCCGAAAATTGTATTTTTTGTTGTGTTTTAGCCAAGATTTTTACTTGTCTTTGTTGTCTGTAAGTGTTAGTTTTGTTGCTTTCTAACACATTGAGTCTACATCTTGATTTGAGCTTGTATTTTGATGTTGTTATTGTGAACATAAGCTTGGCCCATTGTTGTTGAACATTATTGTGGTAGACATTGTTGTTGAGAAACTTGATTGGCCGTGTGTTTGGTATTGTTATTATTCTTGAAAAGTTGTTGTGTTATTGTTGTTCATCCCAATCTTCACCCCTTGTTAAGACCAAAATACCACACTAAAGGACTTGGCCGTTTGTTGAAAGTTTGTAGTTGACCTTATTGTTGCGTAATTATTGTTGTTCTTGGGAGATTGTTGTTGATTTTCTTGGTGATTGTTGAAGTGTTCTTGATGTTCTTCGAAACCTTCATACCTTGTTAAAATAAAGTGAAAGTTAGATCCAAAAAGGTGAAGGAAAAAGTGTGAGAACTTTGTTAGTCTTGAAAGACTTACCATCACTCACCAACAAGTCAATCACATCTCAATCACTTTTCCAAGAAAACAAGGGTCCATGTTTTAAGAAAAAGTACTACAAAAGTCAAGTCTTGAAATTTGAAACTTGAAAAAAAGGCTCAAGACTTATTCTTCCCTCCTTAAAACAAATTTCACTCATCCAAATTAAAATTGGTCAAGACTTGGGCTTTGGAAAATAAAAATTTTAGAAACCGCAACCAATACGTGGCTGCCACGTCATTAAGTTATTGTTCACGCATTGAATTTTGGCTCAAATTTTAGATTATTAGTTTCACTTTCTTGTTTCCTTAGTTTCCTGTCTTGATTCTAGAATTAATTAACAACTAGTAATCACCTACTTAGTTGTAGATTAATTGTTGAGTCCTTTTCTTTCATGCCTTCGTTATTCGTGTGCTTTTTCTCAATTTTAACTCGTAGTAACTTCTTTGTTTCAAGTTCGTAAGTAAATTTTATTTTTGTGTCTTGAGTCAATCAAACAAGAATTTATTTTGACTACCAAGTAGAATTGACATCCTATTGACTACCGGAGTATAAGCAACTTTCAATATTCACTGCTTCAATTGTGAGAATCACAAAGATGAGTGTATACGAGTGTTAGTGAGAAGCTTTACTACTAATCTTGTTTGTTCATTATGTAGGTACAAAGGTGATATAAGGGGAACATGTCTTCGATAGCTGGGGATTATTGTGACTACAACATGGGAGACTATGATTGTAGTGAGGGGTTTTATGGCTATGAAGTTGAGGGAGATTGTGGGGACTATGAAAATAGCCATGATCAAAGTTTGGGCAGATTTGAGGGTCTCAGGTTTAGGGGAGAAAA
The DNA here is from genome assembly GCF_002878395.1 of Capsicum annuum. Classification (NCBI taxonomy): domain Eukaryota; kingdom Viridiplantae; phylum Streptophyta; class Magnoliopsida; order Solanales; family Solanaceae; genus Capsicum; species Capsicum annuum. Next base: position 251,311,409 of record NC_061113.1, read on the forward strand.
TGAGGGGAATGATGTGCCTAGTGCTTATGGTGAATTTGAAGATGATGCAGGACCTCGTGATGGTTTTTATGATGAAGTTGGGGCATGTGAGGAGTCTTATACTTCCCACTCTGAACCTATATTTGGTGTTAGGTATAACCCTTTCATTCGCAAAGCTTATGAGAGCTATGATGAGAGTTGTGGAGTGTGAAAGATCATATTCTTCACTTTGTAGTACTTCTTATCAAGGTCAACATGGTGTGATTGGTCATATTAGCTATAGTAGAGGTTGTCCCATGAGAAGAAGAGGGCAAGCATCTCCAAAACCTATGGGTACTCGTGTGCCTTACAATGTTGATCCAAGGAAGAGTGTACACTCCGGAAAGGTGACTATTTGTGGGATACCGGGCTGCCTTATGGTGTTGAATGATAGGTACTATGGAAACTACATTCTTCAGTCCATGGTTGACTACTTGGGGTTATTTCGAAAGCCTTTACTTGTTCCATACTACTTGGGCAAGTTCAAGGTTACCGAGAGGGTAAAAGTTGTCTTCTCCCAATTTGATTACCATGAGGAGGTGTGGTGCGATATTTTTTCCTTAACCTATGGCCATATGAGCTTGGGTGCCGATTGTTTTACATGACATCAAGTTCCTAATGTGAAAAATTAGCCTAATGTTGTAAGAGACCAATGGGGAAATCGCCTCATAACGTACTTGCTACCCAAACCGCAAAAAGAAATGCTTACCTAATCCAATCCAATTTATGATGAGAGACAAAAGATTGAGAGGAGTAAGGGAGTGCAAGGTGGTAATTCGAGAGTGGAAAAGGAGAGGATATGTGGAGCGAAGTGAGGGGATTACCACCAAACCGTGCTAACATTGGTTGTGCTTCCATTTCTAAGGACATTTGTGTAGGTACCAACATGGAAAGCGAAGGCGAACAATGCCAAAATAAAGTTGCTACCCAAGCTTATGGAGGACCTTCACCTCACGGCAAGAAAGAGTCTACTCAAGATCTTAAAGGTAAAATAGCTAACTCTTACACTTTAGTGCATGTGAATGACAATTGTGTGGCTAGTAAGCCATTGAGTGTGAGTAGTAGCTTACTTATTTATGAGTCTAATGATTCCTTGCCTCTTGTTGATGATGTACATATTATGAGTTTGGATACATTAGTTGATCCTATTGATGATGAAATTGACTCTTCTTGTAAGATCGATTTATGTCCACCTAGTGTTGAAGCCTATATGTTGAACGGAAGTACATCGTCTTGTGTAATTAGTGTTGATCAACTTGTTTGTGAAAATTGTCCCCCATTTGAGTATGTATATGATGTGCTTAATAGAACTCAAGTGAGTGAAGTATTTGAAAATATTGGTCAACAAAGGGGGAGTGAACCCGAGATCTCTTCTTGGGGTAATCTTGTGTTTGGAACATCCTTGAAACTTGATATTGATCATTTAGAGTGTGAGGAACTTGCTTATTCCAAATCTATCCGTGAGGTATATCACACTCTCTTTAGGTGTAATGTCTTGTTTGAAGATGATTTAAACACTTCTAATAAAGCTAGTGGTGAAAATGATGGTATAGCTTGCCTTGGAAGCTATAGCCTATATGCTAACCCACTTTGGTGTGACAATATTCCTCCTAAAGATGGAAATCTCTTCTTGGAAGATCAGAGTACTCTTAGGGGTAAGGAATGTGTGGTTGCGGAAGCTACTTCTTCTTTTACTTTGTGTGACTTTATTGTTGAGAGTACTCATGGTTATTATTGGGAAACTAGTAGGGAGTACACACATGAGGGAACCTTGGTAGAAGTCGATTTGAGTGATACCATTCTCTACTCTCTATTTTCTTTGGATGATATGTATGCTATTATAGAGAGTATGTCGTTTAGTTTGGGAGTAGACCACAGAAAAGGGGAGTGTTGTCTAGACCCGTGTCTATGGCCACTTTTCCCATTTGACCCCGGTGCTAAATGTAGAAATGGTGATGTTGGTGCACCCAACTTGTTGCTTGGTCTACATGACAAGCAAAGTATCACTCTTGGTGTATCCCATAACCAAATCCTTCGAACATCTTTCATTGAGTTTTTAATACTCACTTCAAAGGATTCTTGGTTATACTTCAAGTATGTACCCCCTTGGCGTGATGATGTTTATTATTGTGCTAACCCTAACCCTCATGCCATGAGGATGTTGTGCTTGTTTGTCCTTTATCTTATTTTGCAAGGTACGGATTCGAGGTCAAATCCTTTTCAAGAAGGAGAGGATGATACAAGTGAAATGGCCGCCTTAGCTTTCGATGGCATCATTCAAAGTCACTATGTAAATAATCAAGCTTTGTTCCCATGGAGGGCACAGGATCATACTTGTAGGGGTTATTTTGAGCATGCCATCAAACAAACCCGTGCGTGGAAGATTGCTTGGAGCCTTGAAGACTAAAGGACTCACAGATTTGGACCACATTTGATGGTTCACGATTTTGGCCCCTTTTATTAAGGTCATTTTGGTCACTTAGCCTCAAGGTCATTTTCGTCTTTTAGCCTTGTCTAAGTGACATTCCATTGCCACCCACCTCATTAAGGGCATTGGAGTCATTTTATCTTTCTTTTGTAATATACTATATATAGTCTATTTTAGGTCATTTCTCTTTAGTTAATGAATGATGAACATTTGAAAGACTTATTCTCTCTTTGGAGAGCGCAACACCTTAGTATAGTTCTTAGTTAGGGCTTGAAAAAGTCATCCTTAGTATAGGGCTTGGAAAAGCCAATATTGTTCTTTGCTTGGAAACGGTGGATCTTGAGGTGAGTGATTCCCTTGGCGGTCACCGTAAGAGTGTGATGTTGTTGTTACATTAATTAGGGGTTTAGTGTTTGAATCACACTTTGTTCCTAAGTCTTGTAACAAATCTATATCTCACTATCTATCCTTTTATTCTTGTAATCTTGTTATTGCTTGTAGTGGACTGTTTTTGTGTCTTGTTGAATCCGAAAATTTATGTTCTTGTTGTCATTTTGTTCTTCACGATTTGTGGCTGTTTTGGGTGTCAAATACACCTTTGTTTCTTGTATTCTTGTTGTATTTGTCGAATCCGAGTGAGGTATCCATTTGGTCCACGATTTGTTGTGATTTGTGGACTGTTTTGGAGGGTGTATTAGACTGTTTTATGGTTGTTTCATGTTCCTCTTATTTGTGTTGTATCACTCGTCCACAACAGGAATCGGGAACTTGTCTTTTACTGTTTTAGCATTCAATTCACAATAATCAACGCAAAGGCGCCAAGATCCACTTACTTGGATACCAATAACACAGGTGAAGAAAAAGGGGACTTGTTTGGTCATATAAATCCTTGTTGCAACGTCTGGTTACATTGCTTCTCAATCTCATCTTTTTGTCGATGAGGGTATCGATAAGAACGAACAACTACAGGTGTTGTACCGGGCAACAAACTTATGCGATGATCACATTATCGCAATGGTGGTAAACTCGTAGGTTTCTAGAACAAATCATCAAATTCGGTCAAAAGGTATTCCAGTCATTGCTCATCCATAGTTGCCTTTCCTAACAGATGCAAAACCTTATCACAATACTGTTGTTGTCCCTGAAGCAAAATTGATTTACCTTCCAACGAAAACCTCATAGTAAGTTCTGCAAAATCCCAAAGTATAGGACCCAAGGTCTGTAACCACTTAACTCCCAAAACAATATCAAACCCGTCCAACGGAATAACATAAAGTCTACAATAAAGCAATGGTCACCAATGGAAATTGTTACCCGTGTGCAGAACCCCAAGCACGGAACCTTCTCTCCATTAGCAATGGAGATTCTGATGCTATGCAAGGAGAAAATATTAAAGAGTAATCAACTAGCAGCAGTAGAACTTATAAAGTTATGGGTACTTCCAGAATCAATAAGACTGAGCACATGCAGTCCGTTAATGATTGCAGGCAATTCCATAGTCTGTGCATGTCTTTGACCTGTAATAGCATGTAAAGAAATTTCTAGGCAGTCCTCCAGAGCATCTGGTATCGTGCTATCAACTGAATCATCCAGTTCCAGCCAGAAAAGTCGTTTGCACTGGTGAGTGGCTGAATATTGTTCGTCACAATTATAGCATAATCCCTTAGCTCTTCTCTCCGCCATCTCGGTCCGAGTTAATCGCTTGACAAAAGGGATTTGGTTGCTTGTATGGGTACTAGTCGAGGTAGATGAACCAACTAAACTAGTAGCAGACTTTGCTGAATTTATCGTGCTGCCAAGACTTGTTAGGGGCTGATGCCATACCACCTTGCGGATATTACTGAATTTCTGCAATTGTTGTTTCTGTTCTAGAGCCCAAGCTAAACTCATAGTTGCCGATAACTCATGTGGTTTGAGAAGTTTCACGTCCATTCTAATTGAATTATCCAACCCTGCCATAAATATTCCTACGTGCAAGTGTTCTAGAATAAGATGACTAGCCCTAGCCAAATTTTCTTGAAACTGACGTTGATAAGCTTCAACTGTACTATTTTTCCGAAGGGTGACCAATTCTCCCACCGGGTTGCTACTTTCAGGAGGTCTAAATCGCTGCAAGCAATGATTTTGAAATTCTTCCCAAGTCATTGGGCCCTTAGCTCGTTTAAGCTAATAATACCATAATTGTGCTTCTCTCAACATGTGAAACCCAGCCACTCCAACCTTTTCTGTTTTGATTGTGTGTTGATTTTCAAAAAATTGTTCGCAACGATGTGCCCAAATTAATGGGTCATCAGTACCATCATAAGTAGAAAAGTCCATCCTTTCATACCTTGGTATTGTTGAATGGAAATTACCACTTGTTTGATGGTTTTGGTCTCCCATGATTGGAATAGGTGGAGTATTGCCTTTAGTAGCATAATTTGTTGATTTCCCAGCCGTCGGGGCGCTGCTCGACTCAGTTCCATGAGTTTCCGGTTTTGTGGATCCGATTCCCATGCTCGAAAATTGTTCTTGGATGACTTGAATAATTCTTTATGACTTGAATAATTCTTTCACTGAGACGTTGTTCCATAGCTGCAATTTTCGAGTCTATTAGGGTTTCTGTAATCTCACGTTCTTCTTGGAATCTGGAATTGATCTCATCGTCCATTGTGAAAGGCTTTGATACCAAATTGATATGATTTCTTGCAAAGGATCGAGTCACAGGACGATTAACAGGAAAATCTGAATCAATTGCCTTTGATTTCCCTTTGCTTTTGTTAGAATTTCTAGAACGACCTATTTTGTATAACCATATTTGATATATAAATTCAGCTCGTTAAAAGGGAGACTGAAACCTTAGAGTTCAGTGGGAGAGAACTCCGATCTCTTGATTCTGTGCGTAAGTTTTATTCTCTTTCTCCCCTTAAATAGGAGTCTTTATTACAGCAAATAAGAAGCCTAATCCTTATGAAATTTGGAAACACAAAACCCTATTGTAAACTAATAACGACAGCTAGCATGAATCCTATTTTAGAATAATAATAAAGCTATTAATAATAAAATTAATCTCTTAATTTAACTCTCCTTCCTACGGACATATGTCTTGCCCACAAACGCATCCATAACAAAAAACTTCTAGGAATTACAACTTGCAACATCCATTCCATAGTTGGGGCTATTTTGGCACAGGTAATATTACATATCTATTCGACACGTAGCCAAAACAACAAATTGCGATGTCCCCGCCGCAACAAAGCACATGGTACATCCCATTTGCATGATACACGTACTTACACCAACACCAAACTCTTATCATAGCTTTACACATGATGACCAGTACTGTCTTCACTCCTTTTTGGAGGGGGGGAGGGGCGGGGGGGTTTGGAGTGCCATTACATATGTACTATTGTATTTGCCAAATGTTTGTTGTAATATAATGTAATAGCCACATGGTTATTGCCATTGAACGACACTTGCAAAAGATCATAGTTTACCTGTTTCATGAACAATACATTGGAATCCTCCATTTGCTACGTCTTTCAATGAGAAGCAAGTCAATAAGTATTACTTGGGGCATCTTATTAATCTGCTAATGTGTATTTTTAATTTTTTGGTAACTATGAGACTTATTAATTGCTAAAAGTGCACTAGAAAACTATAGCATGCTGCCATCTCATATAATGAACACTATAAGAGTATGCACAAACTTTGTATATTAGTCTGAAAATGTGAGCATCCTGAAATCAGTTTATGTATCTTGCATTTTCTGGGCCTCTTTTTCCTTTGCAGGATATTCTAAAGGTTAAATTAGGAGAGCAAAAACCAATCCATAACTTCTATCATTTTGATGGGAAAGTGGCTGAAGGGACCATTCTTCAAATTGTTTGCTGATAAAGAAGAAGCTGGAAAAAGCTGATAAGCTGATCAATCGAGAAGAGTGAAGCAGCTGATAATGGGATTTGAACTTCAGTTACTATGTTCACAGTCCTAGAATTAGTATTATTGTTCACTGTTAGTTAGTAGGCAGTTATTCGGTTAGATTCTTGTTAGTTGAAGATTTCTCCTTTACTTGTTGTAGTAGTTCATTCATGTAGTATAAATAGACATGTAAGCCACAATAGTAATCATTTATGATAATACAAGTCCTCTGTTTTCTTCTTCCTCTATTCTTCTCATTTTTGCCTTGAATTAGTGATCATTTTCTTCCAGGGTTTCCTCCTATGAATAACTACTTTCCACTCGATGTCACATTAGTTTGTCGTCGTTCCTATAAGAGCTTCAGAAGAACTCTTTTAACAGAACCGTGTAGGACTTTTCTGCATTGCTAGCGTTAGTTGATTAAAGCAGAACCAAATACCACCTGCCTGATAAAGCCTGTACTTCCCGACAAACCACCAAAAACATGCTGTCATTGCCCCTAATATAGAAGTGAAAGGTATAGCAGGTCTTTTCTCCATATTCTTCACCATGTTTGTCTTGGAGAAAATGGACCGATTTTTGGATTTGGATTTGTGGTAAAGCTGAGTTAGGTGAAATATTTTATATGTTGAAGTATGCAGATGAAAAATGCTGTCTTTCTTCAATGAACAAATGGGAAATTCCTAGTGTAGGAACATATCAAGGATCGATAACAGTTCTCACCTGGTATCAGACATTTTAAGTGTCTATTTCATACCTAAGTTAAGCTGTCTCCCAAGTTTCATTGAACGTTGCACTAATGGTTGGGGATATCTCTTTCAGTTTGCCTTCGCTGGAACTGAATTTAGTTTTTTTCACATTTCCAGTATTCATTCCACACTGGATAGTGATCCATGCTTAATTAGTTTTGTTCTTTTAGTTAACTTTTGCCAGAGGTTTCGCTACTCAATATTCCCTTCGACTGTAGAGATGATGTTGCTGTTGCTGAGACTCCTGCTCCAGCACTTGGAGATCCCATGGACATCATGACTGCTTTGCAGCTGGTGTTGAAAAAGTCCAGAGCTCATGGAGGCCTCTCTCGGGAACTGCATGAAGGTGCACAGGTAATTGAGAAGCATACTGCACATCTTTGTGTGTTAGCAGAGGACTGTCACCAGCCAGATTATGTCAAATTGGTCAAAGCACTCTGTGCTGATCATAATGTCAGTTTGTAACAGTCTCGAATGCAAAAACACTTGGCGAATGGGCTGGCGTAAGTTTACTTGAGGTTGTCACTTTCTACTTTTAGTTCCCTGGCCCTCTTAGTTTTACTGTCTACCTGTTATGAACCCAACCAGTGAACCAATATTAGACAACGAAGTAAATGGGCTAGCCGTTCAAACTGAAGAAATTGGGTCTAAGAAGCAGCCACGTAGGAGCAATAGGCAGAAACACGTCAATAGGCTTTTGAAAGATTATATATGGCAACCGGGATGAGGCACGTGTATATTATGCAGTATCTAGGATAGACGTAGGGTATCATCGTATTATGTTGCAGCATATTCTCATGTCCTCGCCTCTCTTTCTCTCTATAACCTTTCTCATCTTTACCCTCTTCTTCTAGCAGTAGTAACTATATCAGTTAGTATCGTTCATCTTTGCTTTCGTTTCAAGAAAATTAAGTTCAGGTTACTACATTGGTGCTTTCATTGTTGAATTCCAATGGTGGATACTCGACTCAAGCAACTTGAAGAGGCACAAATGGGCATGGCCCGAGAGATGTCAGAATTTCGATTGGCAGTCGACGGTCAGCAAAAATTGATGCAAGAAGTTCGTAATCAAGTGTCGCCGCTTGGTTCTCAATTAAAAGCTCCATCGGTAGAATCTTCTCGCTCGAAATCGGCCGAAGTAATTCTGTCTTCCCGCATCGACGATGGTAACCCAGTTATGCTCCGACACAAACGAGCATCTGTGGAGCTGAGTAGGTTTTCTGGTGAACACCCGGATGCCTGGGTATTTCAAGTTGAACGGTATTTTACTTTTTACTCTATCCTCCCAGAGCAACAATTATCTCTGGCTTCCTTTTATTTGGATGGGACCGCTCTTGAATGGTATCGCTGGCTCTTCTGAAACAAGCAGTTGGTTGATTGGACTCATTTTGCTTCTAAGCTACTCATTCGATTTCGAAAAAGGGAATTGGAGGATCCAGAAGGCCGGCTAGCGAAACTTCGTCAAACTTCCACCGTCGCTGACTATCAGGCTAGGTTTGAAGCTTTCGCTAATGAGACTGCGGATATACCAGACACCTTGATGGTCAAGTTATTTGTATCTGGGCTTTGTTTGGATATTAAAACTAATGTGTTGGTTCATAAACCCAGCACTCTCGATGAGGCTATTTCCTTGGCCCATACCCATGAGCAGCATCTTAATCTAGAAAAAGGGCCAATGCAACCATCTTTTGCTAGGACCCAACCTCTACTACCCAACCTTCAGTCTCGATCTCTAGCACCCTCTAGAAACACGGGTGTTCCCTCTGCTAAGTTTCCTATCAAACGTTTGTCTCCGGTTGAGATGCAACAACGTCGGGAAAAAGGATTATGTTATTATTGTGATGAGAAATATGTGGCTAATCATCGGTACCCAAATCTGCCTCAAATCCATCTACTCGAAGATGATTCAGATCCCCTAAGTTCGGCATTAGAGATACCACCATGGAGGAATTGTTAACTGAGGAGCTCCAAGGCTTGGAATTGCAAGCTCAATCCACAATTTCATACCATGCCTTGGCTGGAGGCCATTCTCCTACTATTTTATGTTTCAAAGGGCATATGCAGGGGTCTCCAATCACTATTTTGGTTGATGGGGGAAGTACACATAATTTCATTCAAACTCGAGCTGCTAAGTTCCTAAACTTCACGGTTACACCCATTACTAATTTTTCGGTAGTTGTAGGTAATGGACAACATCTCCGATGTGAAGGGGTGATTCGAGATGTACGATTCTCAGTCCAAAGGACTGACCTTGCTATGGACTTGCATGTATTGGACTTCCATAGGGCAGATGTGGTGCTTGGAGGGGCTTGGCTGACCACTCTAGGACCTATTCTTACTGACCATTCCAAACGTCATATGGAATTCTATTTGGACAGCAAGCAGGTGCAATGGGTAGGTGACTCACCGGACGATCTTCAACAGGCTCAGTTGAAAACACTATGCCGCTATTCGACCATCGATGCAATTGCTTCATGTTTTTTCCTTTTCTTGGTGAACGAGGGCACTAGGATTGAGAAGGATAAAGATATACCCCTTGACTTAGGGGCATTATTGAATTCATAATCTGGAGTTTTCAACAAACCACAGGGGTTGCCTCCTGTTCGGGCTACGGATCATGCCATTCACATCACTCCCAATGTTGGGCCTATTAATGTAAAGCCCTATCGTTATCCACATTTTCAAAAACAAATTATAGAGCAATTAGTTTTAGATATGTTAAGGGATAGAATTATCTAGCCTAGTACAAGCCCCTTTTCATTACCCGTGTTATTAGTTCGCAAGAAAGATGGCTCTTGGCATTTTTGTGTCGATTATCGAGCTCTCAATGCCATCACTGTGCGAGATAGGTTTCCGATTCCTTTTATTGATGAGCTATTTGATGAACTGTATAGGGCTCAATTTTTCTCCAAGTTGGACTTACTGTCTGGCTATCATCTAATCAGAGTTCGTCCTGTTGATGTCCCGAATACTGCGTTCAAGAACCATGACGGCCATTACGAGTTCTTGGTCATGCCATTCGGTTTAACTAATGCCCCCTCCACCTTTCAAGCGACCATGAATGACGTATTTCGCCCATATCTTCGCAAGTTTGTGTTGGTCTTCTTCGATGATATTCTTATTTATAGTACGTTGTGGTTGATACACTTGGAACATCTAGAATTGGTTTTCAAATTGCTCCAACAACATCAATTGGTGGCTAAACGCAGTAAATGCCAATTTGGGAAGAGAACTATTGATTATTTGTGTCACGACCCGTTCTCTAAACAAAGTCATGACCGGCACCCGGTGCCTTACTTGACCGAGCGAACCGGCTTAACTATTCTAACATGTAATCTCATGTCACCTACCACACACACATAGACAATAAATGATAAGTATCTTTATTAGAACACCAGTTCAAATATTCTTAAAACAATTCAGAGTAACATGATCAACCATAACCAACTAAAATTACGTCTATGAAGCCTCTACTAGAGTACTAAGAGGAATGCACAGGACATAGATTTCCTAGCTAATCCCCAAAGCGAATACTGAAAAAGAATTAAGTGAATGAAGTTGATGAAAGAAGGGAAACTCCACGATCAAGAGCGGAGCTCACCAATCAGCTTCTAGAATACAACGGCCTAGCTTGTAGTCTGCCCGTCTATATTACCTGCACCTACATTGACATAAGTCAATATAGGTTCCACAAAGAGAACGTCAGTACACCACTAGCGGTACTCATTGAGTCTCAACATTCCCCATTACTAAAATCGGAACGAAACCGTGTATAAAACATATATATGTGATAAGGAAATGAAAAAAAAAAAACAAGTCATCATGCCTTATGGAGCATATTACAGAGTAAAGCAAGAGAACAATCACCAAAACTTATAGCTTAGTTAATTAGTTCATTCTTTTCGCTTTCTTTAAATCGATTCAGTCGATTGAACATTTTAATTATGTCCACTGTGGTAATTAGTAACTCTTTATACGGTTACTCGTGGCCCTTTATACAACCACTAAATTTGTGCCTCATTGTGACAATCGTGGCAACCCTTTTGTACGGCTGCTTGTGACCCTTTATACGGTCACCATTCAGGTATGTCGAATCATGGCAAGTCAGTAACCCTTTATACGACTACTGGTAACCCTTTGTACGGTTACTAAGTTATTTAAGTTCGCTTTAAAGTTTCAACAAGTTGCTTTACTCTGATCATGATCTAAGGGAGTACATTATGGTTATTACCAACATGAAAGAAAATCACACAAAATTTTAGATGGAAGATGTTTTCTCTGCTCAATCATGTTTCCAGAGAACAGTCACTGTTTTGGAACATTAAACTTAAGAATATCATCGCTTTTGGTTTGTCAACTATGAAACTTAATTTTCAGCACATGAGTTACTGCAATGTAGTGATTACCACGTTAATTTGATAAATCCAAAGAGAAAACAGAGGGCACAAGGTAACTAACACAACAAAGGCAATGTGAACTCACTCGTTCCAATTAAACTCACATTATCATTTTAGAAGCATTTTGTCAAACACCTTATAGACATGATTTTGTGAGAAAAGACTTTAGTAAGAGCAAGTCTTAACTCACCTCAAGATTCTTCACTGCTAGAAAGGTTAACTTCTACCTTTTCCAATGACAATCAACAATTTAATCTTTTGTTTTCCAGAGACAAGAGCAACAGAAGTTACAAATGGCAAAACTAACCCCTGTAACCTTTTTTTTCGTTCTCTGTTAGCAGCCACGAAGGCACACGTCGTATGCAGCAACTTTGTAGGCTTGACCCACATATATATTTCTTTTTCTCAAATAAATAATTCATGTTATTTAACTGACCAGTTAAACACGTACAACATGCTACCTAATTATAATGACTAAAACTCTCACTTATAAATTAATGCCCATTATACATATATTCAATAATTACTCCACCAATTCAATTAAATATGCTTTTGACCTGTTCAAATATGTATTTTCATACTCACATCATCTTGAAACCTAGAAATCTAATTCTCCCACATAATCTCCATCAAATAAATATAATTTCAAGATTTTTAATAAGCATTAAAGTATCTCAGGGCTTCACAATTTGGGCCATGTGATCTCCCCTGATGGACTGGCAGTGGATCCTTCAAAAATTTCCACTATTAAACAGTGGGCTGCACCAAAGATAGTGAAGGAGGTACGCAGTTTTTTGGGCCTCGCTGGGTACTACAGACGATTCATTCATCACTTTGCAATTATTGCTTGTCCTTTGTTTGATTTGCTACGAACGGACGCCTTCCTGTGGACTGCTCAAACCCAACAAGCTTTTGAAGAATTGAAAATTCGACTCAGTTCCACCCCTATCTTGGCCTTGCCCAACTTTGATGATGACTTTCACGTGGAAACTGATGCTTCCGGTGTTGGTATTGGCGTTATTCTTTCACTGAAGGGACATCCGATTGCTTACTATAGTCAGAAGTTAATCCCTCAAATGCAAAAAGCCTCCACTTACCATCGGGAGATATATGCAATTACTCAAGCCGTGGCAAAATGGAGGCAGTACTTGTTGGGACGACGTTTCATCATTTTCACTGATCAGCAGTCCCTCAAAAACCTCACTAATCAGGTAATTCAAACCCCGGAGCAACAAAAGTGGCTTGGAAAGCTGGTGGGATATGATTTCACGATACGTTACCGACCGGGAAAGTAGAACAAGGCCGTTGATGCCTTGCCCAGACCACCTGATGCCGGAGTGTTGTTTGCTATTTCAGAACGCACTTATGAGTGGCTTGGGGAACTGTTAGAAGCGAATAAATGTCATCCAGAATTGTTGTCCGTTCAATAGGAGTTGGGGAGCGAACCTGCTGCATATGCTGACTATACTTTTCGCAAAGAGCTCCTCTTCTACAAAGGACGTCTGGTAATACCAGGAGATTCTCCCTTGAAGCAATTGTTACTTTCAGAATTTCATGATTCGAATTAATCCTCTCAAGTGGGCCGGGCCACTTAAAGGACTCGGCCTGGTTGGACCTGGCCCGGTAAGCCCTAGGACTTTAGGATTTCGGGCCTATTATTTTTTAAATTTGGGCCCGGTTAACCCGGCTAGGACCATGCCCGGTCCAAGCCCGTCGGTTAACCAACCCGGCCCGGAATGCTTTTTTTTTTTAATTTTAGGGTTTGGGGCCAAACTAGCCGTTGGCCTAACGACTATATAGCCGTTTTTGGGTCCAAACAGCTAGTTTGGACCCATTTCTTAAAAAAAAAAATTACATTAAAAATTATTTTTTAATCCCCAAAAAAATTTTATAAATACCCTACACCTTCAAATCATTTTTCACTCTCTCAAATCTCAATTCTCAGTTCTCAAATATTCAATATATTTAATTTCTTAAAGTGTTCACTTTAATTTTTTAATTTTTCGTTTACAAAGTACGAGCGGAAGTTTCTGAAGTCGCAACCTTCGGATACTTTCAAAATTTGGAATTATCGTTCCATCTCTTACGTTTAATTTTTATTTATTGTATTAATTGTTTAATATTTAATTTTATTATATTTGTGTATTTTGAATTTTTTAGTTTAATTTAATTTATACTATGGATAAATTAAGAAATCTCGCTACTAAAGGTGTTAAAAAATTTTGTTCCGGAAGCGGTAGTGGTAGTAAAAAACGAATTACTAGCGGTAGAGGTAGTTCAAGTAGTAGATATACCCGTGTACCTTCGCTTCCAGTACCGCTTGGTACACCTTTTGAGGAAGAAATAGGTGTAGGTGCTCACGATATAGATTATGTAGAATCTCAGGAAAATTACGGTATAGAAGAAGAAAATGAAGTAGATGCAGTTAATTTAGAAGAAGATAATGAAAATATTGGTGAGACACCCGCAGTAGGAAATGCTAACGTTAGATCTGAATAAGCCTGTCAAGTTGGTCGGGTCTACCCGGCCCACTTAAAGAACCCATCCCTATTGGACCCGACCCGGTAAGCCCTAGGGGTTTAGGGTTTCGGGTCCCGAGCCGGTTATTTTTTAAATTTGGGCTCGGTTAACCTGGCCCGAATCAAGCCCGCTGGTTAACCGGCCCGGCCCGAAATGCTATTTTTTTTAAAAAAAAAAATTTAGGGTTTTGGGCCAAACTAGTCGTTGGCCTAACGGCTATATAGCCGTTTTTGGGTCCAAACGGCTATTTTGGGCCCATTTCTTAAAAGAAAAAAAATTACATTAAAAATTATTTTTTAATCCCCAAAAAAATTCTATAAATACCCTACACCTTCAAATCATTTTTCACACAATTTTTCACTCTCTCAAATCTCATTCTCTCTCAATTCTCAATTCTCAAATATTCAATATATTTAATTTCTTAAAGTGTTCACTTTAATTTTTAAATTTTTTATTTACAAAGTACGAGCGGAAGTTTCTAAAGTCGCAACCTTCAGATACTTTTAAAATTTGGTATTGTCGTTCCATCTCTTACGTTTAATTTTTATTTATTGTATTAATTGTTTAATATTTAATTTTATTATATTTGTGTATTTTGAATTTTTTTAGTTTAATTTAATTTATACTATGGATAAATTAAGAAATCTTGCTACTAAAGGTGTTAAAAAATTGTCCCGGAAGCGGTAGTGATAGTAAAAAGCGAATTACTAGCGGTAGAGGTAGCTCAAGTCGTAGATATACCCGTGTCCCTTCGCCTCCGGTATCGCTTGGTACACCTTTTGAGGAAGAAATAGGTGTAGTTGCTCACGATATGGATTATGTAGAAGCCCAGGAAAATTACGGCATAGAAGAAGAAAATAAAGTAGATGCTGTTAATTTAGACGAAGATAATGAAAATATTGGTGACACACCCGCAGTAGAAAATGCTAACGTTAGATCTGAATAGGTTAATCTCCTTCCCCATCATCCTCGTTCCCCAAGACCTCGTAAAACAACTAGTGTTGCATGGCAATTTTTTGAACGTATATCAGATACTGAGGTGCAATGCAATATTTGTCAACAAATATATAAGCATAGAAGCGGAGGCAAGCAAGGGGGTACGGGTACGTTAATGAGACATATAGGTGAAGCTCACGAAAGAGAG
Organism: Capsicum annuum; assembly: GCF_002878395.1. Taxonomy (NCBI): domain Eukaryota; kingdom Viridiplantae; phylum Streptophyta; class Magnoliopsida; order Solanales; family Solanaceae; genus Capsicum; species Capsicum annuum. The sequence continues at coordinate 251,326,565 of NC_061113.1, forward strand.
TTAAATATTGCACGAGGTGGTAGGATGTTGGTGGGCCAACGCAAACTAGAATGGACCCAGCAACTAGTCATGTAACAAAGAAGTATAATAAATTGAGGGACCGGGAAGAAATAGCTAAAATGGTAGCTGTGGGTTGTTTGCCTTTTAGTTTTCCTTCTTCTGATGCCTTTATTCATTATATACAACAAATTTATAATCCTATGTTTAATGGTACTCCTAGACGTACTTGTTGGACTGATATTTTTAGACTTCATTCACAATATTATTTTTATTTATCAACATTGTTAAAAAATCTTCAATGTAGATTGTCCGTAACTTCTGATCTTGGTCGTAATAAAAATGATTATTTAACTGTTACTTGTCACTAGATGGATAGTAATTTTGTGATACAAAAATGTATTCTTGCTTTTTTATATGATGAAGATCGTAAACATACTGGACATTTTATTGCTGATTCTATTGTTAAAGTTGCCGGATATTATGGTATCGAAAATAAAATTTTGTGTATTTCTTTTGATAATGCTTCTAAAAACAAAATTGTTATAAAAAAAAATCTACGCTATCTCCGCCGTTGCCTGAAATTTTTCATATTAAGTGTGCATGTCATATATATAATTTAATTGTAAAAGATGGTCTTGAGCTTTATATTGAAAAAATTTGTCTTTCTGTTGGTTTTATTCAAGGAAATAATCCTAGATCTAGAATTAGAGAATTTAAAGTTAAATGTCAAGAAAATAGACTTACACCGATATTGATGCCTGAGGAAATTGATATTAGATGGAATTCTGCGTATGATTTTTTAAAAACTTGTTATAAATATAGAATTCCTATTACACTAGCTTTTAACCAGTATTGTGGTTCATTTGCTGATTCTGTTGATTGCATGCTACATGATTCTGATTGGGTTGTAATTAATGATCTTGTTAAGTTTTTAGAAAAATTTTATGTAGCTACGGTTGAATTTTCCGGTGCTTATTATCCTACTGTTTGTAATATTTTGGCATATATAGCCGATATTTCTAGTTTGCTCAAAGAATATAAAAATAAAGAAGGTTATAAAGAAGCTGCTGGTGTCATGTTTACGAAATTTAAAAAATATTTTTTTCAGATTCCTCCTATTTACTTGGTTGGTACTATGCTAAATCCGTGCATGAAATATAATAATATGTGCCACTTTAGTACGATTATTTATACTAACTTAGAAATAAATATTAACAATGATTCTGAACAAGTACAACCTGATTTGTGGACGGTTATGAGTGATGCAAATGAATACATAGAAAAATTATATAACCACTATGCTGATTTATTTGATTTAGCCGTACCTACAAATATCACTCCAACTGTCGCTCCTCATCCTCCCGATGAGTCATCATCTTCTAAAAGGCCGGCTTATAGTGGTTTTCCTGATTCCTTTTATGATTTAACTTGTTGGAACAGTGTTGATGAGAGAGCTTACACATTAACTTATCGGGAAGAGCTGAAATATTATCTTCGGTCGCTGCCAGAGGATCGCAGACGATGGATCAACACGTTGGATTGGTGGAGGAGTAATGAAACACAATATCCTGTGTTTTCAAGATTAGCTAGAGATTTCTTTAATGTTCCAATGTCAACTGTTGCATCAGAGAGCGCCTTTAGTCAGGGACGACAGCAGGTTGGAGACAACCGACACTCATTGGGAAGCAATGCAATGAATGTTTTAGTTTGCCTCAGAGATTGGATTAGAGCGGAAAGAAGAAACCTAGGAATGGAACTGGAGCCGAGCGACGAGCTGAAACTTGAAGAAATTATGTCTTCACGGGAGAACTCAGCAGAATCAAGTCCAACGCATGGTTTTTCGCCCGTTGACTTCGACTATCCTATGAAAGTTCCCGTTAATATTAACATGAATGAGTTGGAAAAAATGATGCATAATTTGTAGATTTTTCATTCATGTAAATTATAAATTTTGGATCATTTTGCAATCAATAAAATTCCCCAAATTCATTCACTCCTTAGTCCTTACTTTTTATATTTTTTCATTTAATGATTTAAAATTTTAAATTGAAATTCTAGTTTTCTACTTTGAATTAAAAACTTACTTCTAATATATTATTAATTTACTACCAAATATTATTAATTTATTATATTAAGTAGCATATGTTTTGTATATTTGTGTATATATCTTCTATAGACGTGTACCTTTAACATATACATGTGTATATATTTTTTAAATTAGTATATAACTATATATAACTATATATATATATATATATAATGGTATATTTTATTTAAAGTAGTACGTATACATTGAATGGTGCGTATACATGTGTATATATCTTCTATAGACGTATATTTAACGTGTATATGTTTTATAAATTAGTATATAACTATATCTATATATATTGTAGTATATTTTATTAGTAGTAGTATATATACCTTGAATGGTGTGTATACACGTGTATATATCTTCTATAGACGTGTATATTTAACGTATACATGTGTATATGTTTTATAAATTAGTATAGATGTGTATGTTTAACATATACATGTGTATATGTTTTATAAATTAGTATATAACTATATATATATAGATTGTAATGCATATATATTGTAGTATATTTTATTTAAACTTTAAAGTAGTACATATATACTGGATGGTGCGTATGTATGTGTATTTGTGTAATTGTGCATATGTGTATATATTTTTTAAATTCTAATGTAGTATATACCATATATATAGTGTATATATATTATTTAACATATTTATAATGTATATAGGTGGGTATATATAATGTATACTGAAAAGAAGTTTTTTGTTATATTTTTGACCGGGTTTGACCGGTTTTTTAACCGGGTTTAGGTGGGTTTGACAGGGTTGGGTTAAGAGGGTCGGGTTAGAATTGTTTTTAATTTTTTTACTATTGAGCCCGGCCCCGTCCGGCCCACTTAGACCGCAACCCGGACCCAGACCGGCCCACAAACTGGTTAAATGACAAGGGCCGGTTCTGGGTTGGCCCGGCCCGGCCCACTTGACAGTCTTAATTAGAATATAGGGGGCCATGCTGGAGTTGCTCGTACTTTTCATCGTTTGAAACTCGAATTTTTATTATCCAGCAATGCGTAATGATGTTAAGGTTTACATTGCTTCGTGCCAGACTTGTCAGCGATCTAAGGACATTAATCGATTGCCAGCAGGTCTTTTACAACCATTACCAGTGCCGGAGATGGTTTTTGAAGAGATAGCAATTGACTTTATTACTTGTTTGCCGAGCTCTAAAGAGAAAGCTACCATCATGACTGTGGTTGATAGACTGTCCAAGTATGGACATTTTATTCCTCTCCCAGCAACTTTTAATGGTCAAACTTTGGCTGCGGCTTTTGTTATTCATGTGATTAAGCTTCATGGCCCACCGCGAACAATCATAACTGATCGTGACCCTTGTTTCTTGTATACTTTTTGGAAAGAGATAAATAGATTACAGGGGACTGTTTTGGCCATGAGTACGGCGTATCACCCACAGACAGATGGACAATCTAAGGCGTTGAACAAATGTTTTGAGCAGTACTTGCGATGGTTTGTAGCCGATAGCCCTCATGAATGGGTATCTATGCTGCCATGGGCTGAATTTTGGTATAATACAGCACTTCATACATCAGCTGGGTTGACACCTTTTCAAGCTTTATATGGGAGAGAACCTCCTAACATAGCTCGATACATTCTTGTTAGTGCTTCTGATGATCTCGTTGAGCAATACATGTTGCGTCGGGATGAAGTTTTGGATCTATTGAAGCTCAATCTCTCCAAGGCACAAGATTGAATGAAAGAGTACACTGATAAGGGTCGAATTGAGGATCATTTTGAAGAAGGTGACTGGATCTTTGTGAAGTTGCAGCCGTATAAACAACAATCCTTACGAAGCAACCAGCAACATAAACTGAGCAGGAAATACTTTGGCCCATACAAGGTGCTCAAGCGAATTGGGCTGATGGCATATAAACTCCAGCTACTCGAGGAGGCTCGCATTCATCTGGTGTTTCATATTTCGTTGCTCAAACGCTGTAGAGGACAACCCGAACAACAAATTACTCAATTGAAGCTCCAAGATTCAACTACTCAGAATCTTGAGGACAAGGTTCTCCTTTCAGGGGGAGTAATGTTATGAACCCAACCAGTGAACCAATATCAGACAACGAAGTAAATGGGCTAGCCGTTCAAACTGAAGAATCTATAGGCTTTTGAAGGATTATATATGGCAGCCGGGATGAGGCACGTGTATGTTATGCAGTATCTAGGATAGACGTAGGGCATCATCGTATTATGTTGCAGCATATTCTCATGTCCTCGCCTCTCTTTCTCTCTATAACCTTTTTCATCTTTACCCTCTTCTTCTAGCAGTAGTAACTATATCAGTTAGTATCGTTCATCTTTGGTTTCGTTTCAATAAAATTCACCTGTGTTACTTGTTACTGAAAGTTCAGGTTACTACACTACCACTATTACCTTCTGATTTGAAATGAACTGGAATGTGTGTGTTATGAAAGTGCCTCACCAATAAACCTACTGATTGTCTAGTGGTACGAGCCCAGCACATGATGTTGTGTGTGTTAGGAACACGCCTTGCTGAGACAAAAGCTTGTTATTTAAGTGGAGAAAGAGTAGAGAGGCAAGCTCATTATTCACTGAGTTTTGAATTGTGTGCTATTAGTCCGGGGATTTCTTAGTTACCAAAAATATAGGCGTATTGGTTGGTGCTTTTGTGGGAGTTGGCTGCATAAGAGGGTGATATTATCAACTTGTTCTCTTGATGTGCATTTTCATGTGACATGTTGTCGAAGAGTATGTGAAGTCCCGTTGAATTCGCGGTGCATATGAAGACCTCCCTGCCAAAATGATAATCAAGGAGACATTAGTTGTGTACCTGCGGTTGATTTTTAGTTTTTAAGACTAGGTAGAAAATCTTAAGCGTGTTGTCCTTCCAGTATTGGTTTACTAGTCGAAAATCGGAAACTCTTCTGGATTTACTTGTTACATTGTTCTTTTACTTTGACGCCTAAAATTTAATCTTCAAAAAATTTTAGATGTACTATTAAGTGCAATCAAATTGGATATTGCAGGTTTTATTCTTAGGTTACTATGAGAAGTGTGTGAATTATCTGCCAGTGCATAGAATTTAAGCCCAACCCACGATATTACATCTATTTGAAAATGTTCAGGGTCCTAGAAACACAGGAGTAACATTTGTTTTACTCCAAATCACTTGGCCCTGCTATATAAATATCTAATTCCAAAAAAAAATAAAAAATTATGTATTCATTTGTTCTTCTTTGCTAGCGTCTGTTTCATTCTAATACTTGCCTCTCTGCATCCACGAGGTAGTGGTAAGGTCTTCGTACAATCTACCACCCCAAACTCCACTTGTGAGAATTCACTAGTATGTTGTTGTTGTAAAAATTTGGCAAGAAGTGACTCCAATTTGGCTTTTAAAGGCAGATTTGAGTATTTGTTTGGTACCTTATATATAGCCAAATAAGTGATATATAACTGCTCTACTATATAAAATGAGTCCATGCTGCATACATTTCAAAAGATGCAAATCTCATCGAGATGGGTTGCAATGTACCCGAATTATAGTTTATTATTATGATTTCAGTTGTGCTCTTCTCAATTATTGATACCGTCATAATGATTTATTTACTTATTGACGTTTTTTAATGTTAATACTGCCTTTCAGCAATTAAGAGTTGCATTAGTAATGTTGAGAAAAAGAATTTCAAATTTTATGTTTAGAGTTAAATAATACTTCCCTCATTTAAATTTATGTGGCATATTTTAGTTTTCAAGATTAAAATATGTCTATGTTTAACCGTAATTTTTTATATACATTTCAAATATTTTGAATAGTTAATTACTGTGACTTATTATAATACTTTTTTACGTAGTTTTCAAATATATAAATTTTATTTCACAAAAATTTAAAATTTCATGTCCAAATTCATGTTAAACTTTAGCTTGTTTGAATCTTGGAATGCCACATAAATTAGAAAAGAGGGAATAGTAATTTTTTTAATTTTTTTTAATATTTTAGAACTTTGAATTAAATAACTTCAAACTTATTATCTACTAGTAATATTTTTTAAACAAAAATCAAAGGTATTGTATTGTAATAAATGACCACCGTTTTATTAACTTGAAGGATGTTTCACAAGTTATAGAATAAGAAATTGGTTCTTTAGATTGGCATATAGAGATATAGTTTATAAACTATAAACACGCATAGTGACTAGTTACATAATAAAAATAAATTCTAGTTATATAATAAAAACGAAAAAGATATAAATATACTGCTGAACTATATAAATGGTACATATATGTTCTTCGTTATACTTAAGGTATATTTATATTCTTCTCATTAATATTATATTTATATTCTTTTCATTAATATTTAGTTTGTATATATTTCCGGACTTAACACATGATAATTTATGCCAAATGATAAAATCAAATTTTTAGCTATAATGCTTAACTTCAATTGTGCAATGTCATCTAATCTTCATGATAATGACAGTGCAATTTTTGGCTTGCCGTTTCAAATATACAAAGAATGTACCTTTGATTTTACAGAAATATTGATCTGTATGTTTAATGCTTTACATTGTTTAGGATTGATTACCAACCCTATACGGTCTGGTATAAGTTGTAACTCTATGTTCTAGTTTATGTGCTAATGATATCAACTTAAAACTTGTGTATTTCTCTCATACTCAGTTCGTAATTGACATGAGTTAAGCATAAATGGAATAGTGAGGATATCCAACTAGTTTGGAATAGAAGAAAACTGGAATCTGGATTAATATAACTAAGTAATACTAACAAGATTGCTAAACCAGAAAAATAATCACAAGAATTTGGAAAATATCTGATTATTTCATTGAAAATGAACTGATCACTCACATTGCTATTGCTATTGTAGTATATATGTACAACTGAGATCATAATACACACCAACACAATTTTGATTTCACATGTATACTTGAAAAAAAAAATTGTTCTTACACTTATCTAGAACTTCAAACTCGTGTTTGGCTCGTTGCTAACATATGAAGGATGGTCCAGCCAAAGCACATTTCATTGTTTCACCTGTAATGTCCGTCTACTCAAAAGACATTTATATTTAAAATGTATTAGCCAAACAAGGATGCTTTTAATTGAGTTTTTTTTGTGTGAGACCTTAAGTAGATGTATTGAGTAGTCTGCAAGATTGTTGTACCATCAGTTTATAGGTCGAGGGATGGTTTCAGGCTATAAACGAGAACTTGTCATCATATCGTTCCATTCCTTCCACCAATAGTTGCCAAACTAAGGCTCCTGCACCGGTTTTCCTCTTCTTTGCTGACCCGTAAATCTTGTCAAAGACTATTTTCAGAAAAATATTTCTGTTGTTCTTCTGTATACTCGAAGGGAAACCAGCTTCTGTGAAAAAACCGGCTTCTTAAGGATCTTTTCAGCTTCACTAATGTGAGAATCAATCCAACGAGATAGAAAGTCTACTTTCGTATCTGAATTTATATATTTGATCCTGCAAGAGGACATAACGAACATAAGCTTCTAGATATACTACTTGACAATTTATCTGATTTTAAGTAAATTTACTCAGCTTGACTAACCAAATGTGGGGGTAAGCATGAACGGAATTAAAGTCAATGTTGTCAATTGCAGAGTTCTCAATGAAGTCCACTCCAAGTGATGCTGCCCATTTCCCTGGGTTCAATCCAACGCTTCCGAGTTTTTCCACAACGTAAAAGCCTTCGAGTCCATTAGTCACAAGATGCTTCTAATCCAAACTTTTGACAAATTCAGACATCTCTGCTATCCACTCTTGTTCATGAAATTACCACTAAAACTGCTTTATGTATTGTTCCAGGTCTATTGACATACAAACTACAGTGTCATAAATGTTACTGTAGTTACAGGGTGACATGATTGCTAGTGAGTAATCTATGCCAGATGCTTTATATTCCTTGCTTCAAAATTGCCGATTTTCTAGTGTCATTGAGAGGACCAAATCTCACTAGCAAACCGTATAATTCAAAAACTAACCTGGAGAGCAGAAGCTGATTTACTGGACTCACAACGAGGCTTATTTATGAGTTCCCACGCAAATATGGGTGGTTCTTATGAATATTTAACTCCAATTATGGAGTTTTTTCTTGTGACAACAGCCTATCGTGCCCAAAAAAGAGTAACGAATTATAATGTGCTTATTTAATCACACTAAGATATATAAAAAGAAGTTGGCTAACTAAGAAATCTATGTTAAACACTTAGACTATTAAGAAGCTATAATCTTTTATAAATGCCACCTTGGATACTTTCACAACAGTGTTGAACCTTCTAAATGTACAACATATATTAGTAATTCAACTGAGAATATGAGAAAAGAAAGCAAAGGGCTATCGCTAGAAATAAGGGAAAAAAACTTCTTCAAAGTGTATTCAATTAACATTGCCAAATGTTATAATTTTGAAATTTGAACATACCTTGACAAAAGATTTGTAATATGCTTTGACCGTTGGGTTTGTAAAGAATGCATCTCTTGATGAAGACACGTTTGTACCTGCTTCTTGCGCCCACCTCATATATTGAGCAATGCCACCATAAGCTTTTAAATTGTTTACAAGGCTGAGGATTAATCGAATTTTATGCTTTCTTGCCTCAACAATAACGTAATCTAATCCCTGGAATTTATACGATGATAAGAGAAACAAATATTTAGATGATTGAGCACAAATCACAGAATCAACAACAACAAACTCCTAAATTCAGACTCAAAAAATAATTCTTTAGAAACTTCGATGTTTCGATGAAAATAAAAAATGCACCCAATTTATTACGATTTTTCACAATAAGAAAACATTTTTTTCTGAATAAGAAAAAGAGTAATGAAAAGGAGAAGCTTTCATTAAGATTTTTTTTATTTTTTATTGGCAAAATGCTCTTCTGGATCCCTGTACTATATCGGTTTTGTAAGTTGGACATTTCTACTTATATGTTTGTCATCTGCACCCTTAAACCTACTAAAAAATAATATTTTACATCCTTTGACTGTTGACTTTGCCCATATGGCATTGAAATGACTGACTAGGATAAAGTGTGTGATCACACGCGCATGAGCTGCGAGTGGGGTCATTTTTTAATTAATTTTATATTAAAAAATTAAAAATAATTTTTTTAAAAAAAGTAATATTAATTTATTTATTTTTTTAAAAGAGGGCAGTCAGCCCTTAACCCCCCCTCCCCTCCTCCTTCTCTTCCACACATTCTTTTTCTCCCTCTTCTTCACCGTCCCCGTCCACCACCACCGTCCCATCCACCACCTTCACAAAAGCTATTAAAGTTAATACGGAAACAAGTTATACCATAAATATTAGAAGAATTATCCTTCTTAGAAAAAAAAATTAGAAGAATTAAATGGAATTGAAGAAAAAGGAGCAACAAACATTTGGCCAACATAAATTTTTTGAAGGATTTCGTGGGCACACATTGTGAATGATAAATTAATTTATTTTGGAAGCATAGTAAAGCTTAATAATACATCAGAATCGACAATAGTGGTCGAATTTAGCGGTTTGAGATCGTTAATGGAGCTTTGGGTCGGATTTTTGGTGGGATGGAGCAGATGACATGGTTTTCTGGCGAGAACTCATCGAAAACGGGGAGCTTCCGTGCGCTTTCTCTCTCTTGCGTCTCTCTCCGGTCACTCTTTTTTGTTTTTTCCTCTTTCTCTCTCAATTCTTTCCCTCTTTGAATTCCTTTATCGATTTTTCTCTATTCTCCCTCCATTCTTTTTGCGTCTTCTCTGATTTCTTCCCTTTTTCGCTTAATTTGTGTGTGTGAATCTGTGAATTGGATGTGTGTGGATTGCTGTGTGTATATATCAGCTTATGTGTGTATGGCGTGTTGTGTGTGATTTGTTTTTCAATGGGAACAACTTGAGGCTGCAATGGGAGATCCTCTGCAATGGTGTTGTGTTTGTGTGGTGGTGGTGGTGAAAATTTACAGGTTTTGGAAGGTGTCGAGGCAGGTGCAGCCATGGAGATGGAGGAGAAAGCCCAGCCCCCACCATTTTTTTTTAATTCTTAATTTAGTTTTTTATTTTTTAAATATTTATTTTCTTATGTGGCATTTAATGTAATATTGAAAATGATGTGGAAGCTGATGTGGAATTTAATATAATATTTAAAAATGACGTGGCAGCTGACGTGGAGGCAAGTGTGTTACACACACCGAAATAGGGTTTAAAATATTGCTTTTTAGTGGGTTCAAGGGTCCAGATGACAAACATGTAAGTAGAAGTGTCCAACTTACAAAACCGACATAATACAGGGATCCAGAAGAGCATTTTGCCTTTTTTATTTAGAGAAAGAGAGGGTGGGAGAGTGAGAGAGTGGCGTGAGTTTTGTGGGGTTCTCCTGAATGTTCCATGGAACGGGTCGGGTGTGGGCCGGATAGGAGATTTGATTTGAATAATTTAATTATTTACGTTAAATATAATTAAAAAATGGGTCAGCCGCCAGGATTTGGACACGTATTCCTCAGTTAAGTTCAGGGGTATATACAATCCTAAACATTAAAGGGAAGGGTATCAATGTAACCAAAGTATAACTAGGGGCATATATATACTCCCTCCGTTTCAAAAAGAATGACTTGCTTTTTTTTTTAATCCGTTTAAAAAAGAATGACCCCTTTCCTTTTTTGACAATACTTTAATTTCAACTTTTCACATGACATGTTTAGGACCACAAGATTAAAGGATATTTTGGTACATTTAACATAACTTTAATTTAAGGCTACAAGATTCAAAAGTCTTGTTTATTTTCTTAAACTTTGTGTCAAGTTAAAGTAGGTCATTTTTTTAAAACGAAGGGAGTACCATTTATCATAATTCAGGAATATATTTATACCTTTTTCGTAATAAAAATAAATTCTAGTTATAGAATAAGAAATTGGTTCTTTAAATTGGCATATAAAGTTATAAACTATAAATAAGCATAGTGACTAATTACATAATAAAAATAAAGTCTAGGTATATAATAAAAATAAAAATTTTGGGAGCGATTGACTTTTGGGGACATAAAAAAAATGTTTAATGGTTTTAACTTTTGATAGACCCATAGTTATGAGTCCTACTCTGAGATAACGAGTAAGAGATAATTAGATTTTTGTAAATAAGTATTGTCCGATTGATATAACTAAGTGATAATTTCCTCCTTCTAACATAGAGAGGTAAATTCAAGGTGCCGACAATTAACAAATCATATAGTCTTCTACAGTGTATAATGCAGGGAATTTTTAGCTGATATATTTATGAATTTGAAAAGTCACACAGTATGTGAGGTAAATCAGTTGCGCTCCACCCACCCCTCCTCCCGATGAAATGATTAAAGTTGTACATATAATACTTTTTCTTCCTTTGCAGAGATTATTTGGACAAGATTTGAAGAGCATTATGCATTTCTGTAGTTTCGAGGAGGTCATTGCAGTTCCTTGGCAAACACTTACCGAAGAATTGTCCAAAACACTTAATGAATAAGTGTTGAATATTCTTAACGGTGAGAGATTTTTTTTTTAGCAACCGATTTCACAATATTACACGAATATTGTATCAAATACACACTCTTTTTTTCTTTCCTGCAGTGGCTGATAATTTTGAATCAACACATAGGAGGAATGGAGAGTTGTGTGCCACCAATTTTCAAAATTTAAATACATTTAAGAACATTTTATGTGATAAATAGGTAGTTGATTTTACGCATATAAAGTTTGATTTTTTGATTCGTCATTAACCTTTTAGCCAAAAAAATGCAGCAATTCAACCATAATCATACATCCAATGCCAAGTTGTAAAATCTTCTAGGAATTACAGCTTGAAACAATCATTCCATAGTTGGGGCTATTTTGGCACAAGTAATTTGCCTCGGGCGTCTTACTAATAGGATAATATGTCTCTTTAATTTTTTAATAACTTACTTTTTCCTTTGCAGAATATTTTAAAAGTGAAGTCAATGATCCAAAATATCTATCTTTTTTATGGAGAAGCGGTCGAAAGGTCGCTTCTTTAAATTAGTTGTTGAAGAATTTTACTTCTTTTACTTGCTTTGACGGAAAAACGAGACTCATTTCTTAATACTTTGGTGTAAACTTTGGTGTAAGTGTGATAGATTGTTTTGATCACTATATGAACTTCTCAAGCTTGTTAGTAGGGATCACTTCATTTTGTATGATACATTGTTGGTTATGCACTATTTTATACTTGGTATTTTATAATTAAAACCTGACCTTACTCAAAAGAATAAAATAAGGTTGATTAGAAATATTTAAATCCTGAAAATCAAACTAAAAGAGAGATCCCGTCATGAAAGTGCCTTATTGAGGTATCCTCTATAACCTCTCCGATGGGATCTTCCAAAACTAGCATTATCACCCCTTAAACTATCAATTATTACCACGATGGTTATCCACAATTCAAATTTAGTGTCTATGCCTAGTACTATTACATGGAAAGCAACACAACTCACATCTATATCACTGAAAACTCCTGATAAAACAAAATAATAGATCTTAATAGCCCCCTGGAGACTTTTATCCCCACTTTAAGGCTACTACACTTCTACATTCATATTCTGGCCCTAGTGTCATTCAACCACTTTTGGCTTATCTATCTTAATTTACACTATCTCTTGGTGACAATAAAACCCCAACATTTGATACATACTTTACCCCCTCAAGGATGCCATCAGAAAACAAAGTTTATAAGAGGAGGAGTTTGAGAACACATCCTAGTTGTCTCGAACGCATGATCAAATACAAATAAGTGTGCATTCTTTCACATCAGTGGACTCAAATGCACTAATAGGCTATCATAAGCCGCGTGCGATCTCTTAAATTTTGGATGGCTTTCTCAGAAAATATAAGAATGATATGAAGTTGATCTTTAATGCTTCTATCACCTAGAATATAAGGCGTTTCGGGGGAATTTGAGCAATGCACGAATCTGGATAAAATTTCTTATCGAATAGCTCTATTGCACGATTTAGAGTGTGAAAAATTGAGAACATCTCTTAAATATCCTGTAGCCTCCTGATTATAAGTGTGGTGCGCATCACACCCCATAATTAGAACTTTACTAGACATGACTTCATAGACTTCCAAGGACACTTAAACTCTGTGCTTTCATACCAAGTTTGTCACGCCCCGAGCCAAGGCACTTGATGTGGCATACACCCGATACTATTGCTAGTATGATCGTAAGTTCTGAAATATCACTTGAGCTTACTTCTAACATAATGAATAGAGTGGAAATAATATAAAATAAATCTTGCGATATTGAGTTTGCCTTTTTAAATAACTAAAAACTACATAAACCCACATATTATGTTTCATTTATTACAAAAGATCCCATATCCCCCAAACATACTACATTTATACCACTTTTTTTAATTTCTCTTCATAAATTACATATACATACAAACCCCTTTTTTACTTTCACCAAATCTTCCCCCAAAGTACGGCTAAACCCCCTTTTTACGTTCACTAATTCTCCCCAAAAAGTACGGCTACAATCAAGCGACAGTTCCAAGTTTGAAATCAATCGTGTATCTGTCCAACTCCTAGTCAAGGGTATTCAATTTCAATTTAATCTTCTTCAGTTTCAACTGAATCTTCTTTTAACATTCTAAATGTTTAATTTTTGATTATTGTTAAGAAAAAATTTCATTACTTAGTTGAAATTTTTGAGAATTTTCAAACAAGATTTTGTTGCATGTATTGATTTACTAATTTTATGGGTTTCTACTTTACCAAATTAAAGTTTAATCATCTGCATTTTTCTTCCTTTTAAAAAAAAAATAGTTGAAATTTTCGAGATTTTTCAAACAAGATTTTGTTGCATGTTTTGATTTACTAATTTTATGGGTTTCTACTTTACCAAATTATAGTTTAATCATCTGCATTTTTCTTCTCTTTAAAAAAAAATCTTCTATTTGAAGTAACAAAGTAGCAACTTAGTACTTTGTTAATGGAGGATTCTCCTTCCTTTAGTTTAGGACTAACTCAGCTAGATAATAACGAGACAAAAAATTCACTAGTTGATGTCGTTCCCTTGTTATTTGCTAATGAGGAACCTAACTTTTATAAAAAAGGATCAAAAAATCTTAACGACCCCATCAGGATGAAAAAGATTACTAAAGCATCAAATTCAAGGTCGAAAAAAGAAATTGGAGAATCATCAAGAAAATTGAAAAAAAGGATAATGGTCGGCCTCGTTTACCAAAGGTATTTCATCTTTTATAATATTTTTTGTTATTGGTATATTGTGTTTTTTGAAAATGGTATTTAACTGTTGTGATTGATTATTGGAGTTGTGAAGTTAAGTGTGAAAATTGGATGTGCAAATACAAAGTTACTTTGTGTATATATTCTGCATATACATTTTTGTTGATGCTATTGGTTTGAACACCTTGATTTTTGTAGTTCATATACATATGTGGTTACTACTTGTATCTATTAGTAAGTATGTATGAAGTTAAGTGTGAAAATTGAATGTGCAAATACAAAATTACTCTGTCTATATATTCTGCATATACATTTTGTTGATGCTATTGGTTTGAACACCTTGATATTTGTAGTTCATATACATATGTAGTTACTGCTTGTATCTATTAGTAAGTATGTATGTGTTGTACACATACATTATTCTTTTTATGTTGTTGAACATATAGATACATTCTATTATCTGTGTTTTGTGTACTGTGTTTTGATGCATTGAATATTTACATTTGTATATGTAAATCATATTTCTGTATGAGTTGTTTTTTGTTGTGTATATTGTTTTTGAGGTAACAAATATTACATCTGTATGTGTAATTCATATACAAAAGAGTTGTATTTTATTTTATTTTCTTGTTTATTGTTGTGTTTATATACATCGAACATATGTATATTTAATAGATATACATACGTATTAAATATCTATTAAATATACAAATGTTAGAAGATGTAGGAGAAAATCATCTATTAAATATATGTTAGATGTATATGGTTATGAATAGTACCTATGTATATTTCTAACACATACATGTCATGTGTTGTTATATGTGTAATTAGATTCCTTGTTTATATTCATGATTTTTTATGTCATGTCCATATATTCGTTCATGTGTTAGATGTTGTTTGATGTATAATGAAATGACTAGTTGTTATGTACAGTATATGTTTTGACCATATAGGCTCACATATTATGTGTTCTTCATTTTCAATAGGGTATGAAATACTAGATAAAAAATATTCCTGCGCATTCTTTGCATTTCGATAGTTATTGCAACCGCGTAGTTGGTTCAGATATAAAGAATTGTACTGGTGAAGAAGCTTACAATATTTTTCATCAAACAATCTTCGTGTCCTTTCTGGACATGCCCCAGTGTAATTTTCAGGGTTAGATTTCCAAATGTATACTTATGGTTGAGTTAGAGCAAGGAAATTCGGATGAAATTCATGTTTACGAGGGAACCATTCTGAAGTTTACTATTTCAGAGTTTGCTTTAATATCTGAACTTAAATGTACTGGGAACATTGAGGAACACCTGTATACTCATTCATCTAAGTCCGTATTAAAGGCGAAGTACTTTCCAAGTTCAAAACATACTGTCAAAAAGTGTATTTTTGTATAGCGATTCGAGGCGGAAAATTTCGACAACAATATCGATGCTTTGAACATGTCCATCCTATACTTTATTCATACCTTTTTGTTTTCTCAAGTACGTGATACTACTATTAGCCGATCGGACTTTGTGATGGTGGAGGATAGCAGGTATGAACAATTTCCATGGGGAAAGGCTTCTTTTCAAAAGCTGATTGCAACATGGAAACAAGAGTTTTTTGTTCAAAAACAGCTATACTCTATTGGGGGAATGCCTCATGTGTTGAATGTTTGGATGTATGAATGTTGTTCTGAGGTAGACAGTACTACAGCTGAGCGTGTCGGTAATGTAATTCCTAGAATTTTTAACTGGAAGGTAGTTGGGATTAAGGTTAAGTATGAGAAGTTCATGGCAGGTATGTTCAGCAAGATAAACACTTAGTACTACATTTTGAGTTTAAATTTGTATTTCACTCTGCTAACTTTCCAGTGAATCTTAATGTACCCATTTTTTAATGCTTAACAGTTTGTGTACACTAATTTACGGTCAACTCATGAAGAAGTACAAAGGCTTGATTTGCCAACAATCGACGGGGTTGAATTAAATAATGATGAATCTGCCTTATCACATGATACTTATCCAGATCGTAGTGATAAAAGACACGCTGTCGACATACATACTCAATCAGACATGGACCATCAAGGTTTTGAAGATTTCAGTACTATTCCACCACCTGAAATCCTAATGAAGGCAGGTCTGAGTACTCATGCATCCACATCGCAACCTACGAAGAAAAGGAGGACAGTCCGATTTGATACTACAACTGTTCCTATGCAAGATAGCGAGAAAACTCCACCATCTGTTTCAGAAAAAAGTATGCCAATATATCAATCACGGACTTCTGATTCAGAGCATCTTGATGCACCAATGCTAACTCCATCATCATCCGACAAGTCAGGTCATCAGGACAGTTTTGACCAAAAGTGGAATGAGTTGAAGTTCTTCTTACAGTCTTATGTAAGTTTCTGCATATAGCAAACACTATGTACAATTAAATTGTACAAACATTATCAAATTTATTATTTTTTTATTTGCAGGTTGATCAAAAATTCACCTTCCTTCACAAAGCAATGGTTAAACAAGATGAAGAATCAAATGACAAAGGAAATAAACAACACGCAAAACTTATGTGCATGCCGAAACACATCAAACACGCCTATGAGAAGGTAAATTTAACTAATTTTACTTATCACAATTAATGATTTTTGTATTTAACTATTGAAGTACATTCGTGACATTATCATTTTTTATATATATCACAATTTTCTATAATATTGATATACAACATAAATTGTTGATAGAATTTTTTACTTTAATTTCGTTGAAAATTGTTCACTTACATAGAATACTTCATTGTACATAAACAGGTTGTTGACTAATCAAACTTGTAGTGTTAATACGATACAATTATGGATGTTACAAAATAAATACACACACTTATGTATATATCTAAATATACATAAAATACAAACACACAGCCATTTATATATCCTAATATATTTCATCTCTATCTTGTACATCAAAATTATGTGTATTGTTCAATATACATAACTTGATATGTATATGTAGATTATATACATAACACTGTAATGTATTTTTAATAACATACATAAGTTTGTAGTCTGTAGTAACCATCATACAAACCCATCTTATCAACATTTCTAACTCATTCACACATAATCAATTATATATGTCGGATGAATTCAATATTATATTTGTTACTCTACATTTTATATCTTTATCAAACACTTGGGTATAAAACACCTCATTCATTGCAAATTTTTTTTCATATTTTTTTTCCGCAACAGGATCAACAAGTTCAAGATATGAAATGTTTACAAAAAGAAGATGTTCCATCAAAAGAACAGGTTGTTCATACAAATTTCTTTTCAACTAATGCAGACAATGCAAAAATGATATGTTTTTATAACTATGCATTTTTTTCCTATGATGATGTTGTTCTTACACATATGTAATCCTAATGTCATAAGGATGATGAACTTGGAGGGTTTACACCTGGGGGTGTTCCATCAATAGACAATTTCGAAGAGATGAATATCGTCACTAGTTCGAAAGATAAAGGAAAAAAGGTATTTTTTTCAAAATGACTTTTTCTCAAGTAATATATTGATATTAAATCTATACACACACAGTCATGTATATATTCAAATACATTTCATATATGTTTTGTACATTAAATAAGTTAAATAATAAAGCTATATATATATATATATATACATATATATATATATATAATTGTGTCATGTATATCAACTTATCACACATAACTATGTAGTAAGTATTTTATAAATAACATAAATATTTTGTGTATAATTGACAACATACAGTACTGCAATGGTATGTATATGTAGATTATATACATAACACTGTAATGTATTTTTAATAACATACATAAGTTTGTGGTCTATAGTACCCATCATACAAGCCCGTCTTATCAACATTTCTAACTCATTCACACATAATCATTTGTTACTCTACATTTTATATCTTTATCAAATATTTGGGCAAAAACACCTCATTCATTGCAATATTTTTCACATTTTTTCTCATAAAATAGCAACAGGATCAACAAGTTCAAGATGTGGAATATTTACAAAAGGAAGATGTTCCATCAAAAGAACAGGTTGTTCATACGAATTTTTTTTCAACTAATGCAGATAATGCAAAAATGATAAGTTTTTATAACTATGCATTTTTTCCTATGATGATGTTGTTCTTACACATATGTAATCCTAATGTCACAAGGATGATGAACTTGGAGGGTTTACAACTGGGGGAGTTCCATCAGTAGACAATTCCAAAGACATGGATATCGTCACTAGTTCGAAAGATAAAGGAAAAAAGGTATTTTTTACAAAATGACTTTTTCTCAAGTGAGATATTGATATAAAATCTATACACACACAGTCATGTATATATTCAAATACATTTCATCTATGTTTTGGACATTAAACATGTTAAATACTAAAGTTATAGATATTTTTTAATATACATAACTATGTTATGTATATCAACTTATCATACATAACTATGTTATGTATATCAACTTATCATACATAACTATGTAGTTAGTATTTTATAAATAACAAAAATATTTTGTGTATAATTGACAACATACAGTACTGTGTAGTATATTTTTATAACTTATTTAACAATAATGATTTATTTATTGTATTTTTCCAAACAACATCTATAGCATCAACAAGATCATGATGTGGAATGTATACAATAGGAACATGTTCCGTCAAATGAGCAGGCTGATATAGAATTCTTTCCAACAGAGGAACAAAAATGAAAAAAGATATTTTTTACAAAAAAGGCAGTTTCACATAGTTAGTTTCAAATTTTGTATTAAAGAAAAAATTAAAATAAAACTTAGATTTGTTTCTTGTGTACGTTGACTGATGTTCTCTATAGTTATATTTGTTATTAGTTTGTATATGTCATTTGTTATATGTATATGTTTATAATATACATAGCTAATGCCTCAAAAAAAGGAAACATCATCATAACCATTTCGTGCACATTTAAAATATTTTCGATTCTCGGATACAGTAATAACTCATTGCACCCAGAAATTGCTTGTGATAAAATGTATAAAAACCTTTTAAGGTTAGATATATCTCATAGTATAAAAGTTATTATTTCGTAAAAATATACTTATTTAGTTTTGTATATGTTTTTTAATATATAACAGGATTTTGAAGGATTTAGTTCGGATGTTGGAACTTTCACATTAAATGCGCATGTCGAAGAAATGGTGAATCAGGAAATGGAGGATATTAAAACTGCCACATTGAATGCTCTTGTCGATGCAGTTGTAAATCAGAATTCGGATTACTCTAATGTACAAAATCCTGAGAATATCCATAAAGATCATTCGGTAAATACATAAAGTAAATTTTTTTCATAATTGCACTGTCAATATTTATAGTCAATTTTTTTTTCTTTACAAACTTGTTTAAAGAAAACTTACATTATATACATCTAATTATTTATATAGGATTAATACTTGAGTACCCTTTCAGAATCTGCTCAATTGGAGATCGATGCTATAATGCAAGGTTTGATAGCACCGATAGATGATATTCCGCTTGAAGTTGCTAAATCGGTGGATGAAACAATTAACTTGCATTCCCTATTTGATAGCCAGATTCCATCAAATTATCCTGATTCAGTTGTTGCGGCTCATCTAGCTGTAAAAATTCCTGCTAAACGAACCAGGACAAGGTCAAGAATTTTCAAGTCACCATATACAACTGACTTTGCATCTGGTTCAAAGGTCCTTGAGGATGAAAGCACAGAATTCAAACAGACATTTGCATTTGAAGGTTATGGAATATATGACGATATGCCAAGTTCTATCATTGAACAGTACGAAAAATGAGTTCTTGAGGGTCTGTTGAAGTTTCATTCAAAAAAGTGAGTTATAACAATACAAATATTATTTTGTTTCGTGAATATGCATGTACAATTTACACATTTTTCTTAATACATTTATTCAAATTTTTATAGAAAAATGAATAATGAACACTACAAAGCAAAAGCATCTTCCCTTGAAGTTCAGCAATATGATTTTGTTGTTGCTCATGCTCATTCTAAAAATTGATTTTACTTGATGTCGCAGAAAAATTCATGCTGGAATGATGAGGTATTTTTAATGTGAATATTACTTTTTAAAAATTTTCATACATACATACTTATATTGGCATCTTATTCATATTACACTTACAAAGAATGTGTTACAGTTTGAAAACATTGATCTTTGTAGTTCATATACACATGTTCTACATGTGAAGAACATATATATAAATATTATATTTGTTTGTTATATTGTGTATTGTTATGTACATATACATATAACATTTTTATAGTAAATATATTTACATATATTACCATCTGTTTAAAGTTATGAACATTACCCATGTATATTTCAAACAAATACATAGCTCATTCATATCGCTAACTGTTAAATGAAATGTCTTACTTATATTCATCATTTCTTATGTTTGTACGTATTAGTAAGTATGTATATGTTCTACACATACTTTGTTCTTTTGTTTTAAATATTTATTTTTCAGGTAAGGAATATTACATATTTATGTGAAGAACATATACATAAATTTAACATTTGTTTGTTATCCTGTGTATTATTATGTACATATACATATATAATTTGTATATTAAATATATATACATATAGTACCATCTGGTTAAGGTAATGACATTACCTAAGTATATTTCAAACAAATACATGACTGATATATATCGTTAACTGTGTAATAAAATCTCTTGCTTATATTCATTATTTTTTATGTATTGTTCATATACAACCTATGTACTAGATGTGTAATGCAATTACTAGTTGTAACGTACATAAAATGTTTTAAGCATATGGACTCACATATTATGTGTTTATCATGTTCAATAAGGTATGGAATACCGGATAAAGAAATATTCCTCTGAATTCTTTGTATATGTAGGATTCATTCTATGTATGTGCAGAATTGCAATGAATAACTATACGTATGTGCAGATCCATTATACACCTGTGCAGATTAAAATATTTTATCGTAACTGCCTGCAAGTTATATATATAAACTCCACAATTATGTTTACTTTTTTTACCTATTCTTACTGTTTGTATACATATATAAATATGTTCACATTGTACATCAACCTAATGTCTCTTCTTTGTATTTTAATTTTGTAGCATATTGATGTGATATTTTATCACTTGCGCAAGAAATCAAAATTACAGACTGATCAAGAACACCGATTTACCACAACAAACTATTTTTTCAAGAATTATGTGGAGAAGACATATCGTAGATATTATCCTAATGATTCGGACATGGTACTTTCTACTCAACAGGATTATGCTGAGTCTGTAGTTGTCGCCGACAATGAAAATTTAGTAAACAACATAATCAAGGGATTTTCAATACCATCTGGGTTGCCCTGGCACCTTGTTGATGAGGTGTATGTTCCAATGAACTGCAATCAGAATTTCCACTGGGTGTTAGTTGTTATAGCTCTAAAGGATAGACGTATACGCGTCTATAATTCGTTGTCCAACATAAGAAATATGGACTCATCCGCCGAGATTCAGAACTTGGCGATGATGCTCCCAACCTTTTTGTTTGACAGTGAATTTTTTGAACAAACATCCCGTACAGACTGACCAAACCTTGATGCATATAGGGATAAACTGAGTGATATGACGCAGTTACTGAATACCAATACATTTGAGGTTGAGTATGTGCAAAACATTTTTCAACAAGATTGTGATAGTCTGTAAGTAATCTGCACTTAGTGTTTTCTTAAATATTATTTTACAATGTGTTACAATTATATAATGTGTTTATTTTTTTGTGACAGAGACTGCGAAGTTTTTGTTGCTGGAAATGCAGAATACATAAGCGAAGGAATGTCAGTCCCAACAGTTGATTTTGAAGCGGCATACCATCTTATGCGATACACATCTCTCCTAAAAAATTATGATTTTCAGAAAGCAAAAAAGGATTATGTCAGTGAGAATGAAGACTCTCCAAGATCAAGGCGAACAAAACACTTAATTCCTGATGAAATAGTCATTGTTAGAATTGGGTAGGAGGACAGTTTATTATGATTTACAAAATACTTACTAATATGGATTTTATTTGGAATGTTGCATTTTCAACAACTTTAGAATTTTTTCTTATTATAAATTTGTTTTAACAGTTTTTTAAGCAATGTTTATGGATTAATGATAAAAATTTCTTTGCTTATTATTCTTTTGTGAACATGATTTGTCGTTCTATATATATTCATGAACTAATCTACATATACATATGTATACTAAATAATATTGATAAACAAATGCTTACAAACCACATTTCTTTTATACAAATAACATATCATTTAAGTTTATGTTTTTATTCTTTTAAATATGTACGACTACGTATACATATACATATTGTATACCGATGATGTCATATGTATATTATACGCTTATTGCATTATTAAACTATTGTATTGTTTGTTGTGTGTATAATTGTTATCCTATGCTTATAAAGAACAAACCAAATTAACTTCCTGATTGAGTGTATATGTAGTAATATACACAACACAATCTTATGCTTAAAAAGAACAAACCAAATTAGCTTCATGTTTGAGTGTATACGTAGTAATATACACAGCTACACAACACTATCCTATGCTTATAATGAACAAACCAAATTAGCTTCCTGATTGAGTGTATATGTAAAAATATACACAGTACTCTAAACTACAAAACATATTTCTTCATTCCTATATATAGCAACTTAGCATATTTTATTTTTTCTTGAATGTGTGTATATGTCAACATATACATATTGTTTATACCTTCATTCTTATGCCTAAATATAATTTTTAGAATCCATTTACATGTCAACTACACTGCATTTAGTCTAAATAATTTTATAAATTTCGAAATGTTCATAGAATATTTTTCAACACCACTCATTCATAGAACAAACTCATAATTTACATATCCATCTTATAAGCTTTTAACATACATACAATCTTATAAGCTACATACATTTAAATATGCATTGTTTGTCATTAATAAGACATATTTATCAACAAATAAAAATAAATACACAAAAAAATGTGAGCAAAAAATGGCAAACTATATCTGATAGAAACTCAGTAAACAAATACTTAACTTTCTTTTTGATAGTTTGAATGTTAAAATTTCAAACTAAATCTAAAAATTGATGAGTTTAACTATGCAGACAAATACTTACAAAAAAATAAAAATACTTAATACCAGTAAACAAATACACATAAAAAATGGAGCAATAAATTGACCAAAATCAATCATAAATTGAACAAAAATCTTACTTATTTCAATTTTAAAATAGCAAACAAAAACTGTTGATTAACTTCATTTCTAAAAAACAGAAAAAGAATAATCGAGTGATTAATCTTCAAGAGTCAACAAAAACTAAAACTTAATTCTCTTTTGGGAAGAAATTGCAGGAACGAGTATTGTGTCCTTCATGTCCACAACGTCCGCAACGATTTGTGCTTGATGAAAGTGTTTCGCTATATTTTTTCTTCCGCCCTTTCTTCGGCCTTCCTGGAAGCCTTTTGAATATCGGGGGCAACACTTCTTCCTCAGGTACACTATTAGGAACATTCCAGTCTGTCCTATCTAGCATGGGAATGATTGAAACTTCATAAGTCTTCACCAAAGTAGCTGGTTTGTAGTATTCAAAATAATATGGACCAAATTCCTTTACATGTTTAGATTTCAATACGGCAATAGCGTGAGCACAAGATATTTGGTCTATTTGGAACCTCCAACAGCTGCATGACTCACTTTCAAGGTCGATAATGTATCTTCGTCTAGATTCATAAACTGAATATATATACGGTGAAGACGCCTTAACCTGAAGAGAATAAAAAATACATGCATTGAACTTTATCAGTAATTTTTATTTCATTTTGAAAAAATAAAATGTTTAATTTGATTATAACAATACATATAACTGCATGGTAAAAACTCACAAAAATTGATACATACCGTCATCCTCATCGCTTTCGTACCATTGATACGCCAGAAACATTATCAGATGTACATAGTATTATATGTATATTAATCGAAAGTTATGTTTATGTACATTATATACATAACACTGTAATGTATTTTTAATAACATACATAAGTTTGTAGTCTATAGTACCCATCATACAAGCCCGTCTAATCAACATTTCTAACTCATTCACACATAATCATTTGTTACTCTACATTTTATATTTTTATCAAACAGTTGGGCAAAAACACCTTATTCATTGCAATTTTTTCCATTTTTTTTTCATAAAACAGCAACAGGATCAATAAGTTCAATACATATAACTGCATGGTAAAAACTCACAAAAATTAATACATACCGTCATCCTCAATGCTTTCATACCATTGAGAGTTAAGATTTCATCAAATCTACGACCCAAAGTTGTACTTGTATATGAAGCTATCTCACTGTTTTTACAGTTTCAAGATCCAAATAAAATTCGTGCCTCTTCTAAGATTTCATATATTGACAATTTTCTGGCCTCCACCAAACACATATTAATACACTCAGCAATATTCGAAGTCATCATCCGAACTCAGTTTACCGGTTAATGACACCTACTCCACTTTTCATATCCAGCTTCTTGTAGATATTTTTTCACTCTCGAATCAGCTTTTTCAATATTTGCCACTAGGTAGTCAAAATCCTCTTTTCGATAAGCCTTGGCTATTGAATAATACAAATCACTAATATTTTCTTTGCTTTTTCGAAAGTAACTACAAATATTTTTTTCAGAGATGCTAAATACATGCAAGATGTGAGACATTTGGATATACAACACTAACTGCTTTGATGATACTTTCATTTCGATCAGAGACAACACACATGTTGTCACGTTCTCCAAAAGCAGCTTTGAATTGGTTGAAAAACCAGGACCATGAGCTGTCATTTTCCGTATCCACAACTCCATACACAAGCGGTAAAAT
Organism: Capsicum annuum; assembly: GCF_002878395.1. Lineage (NCBI taxonomy): Eukaryota > Viridiplantae > Streptophyta > Magnoliopsida > Solanales > Solanaceae > Capsicum > Capsicum annuum. The sequence continues at coordinate 251,351,855 of NC_061113.1, forward strand.
GCATCCTAATTTACGTATAAACTATATTAATATTGATAAGTTGTCAAAACTAATTTGTTAGACTACAACATATATTTTACAATGAAATACAAATTCTAAACAAATATAAATGAAAAATATCATACCTGCACCGTCGAATGTACTTGCTGACAGGAAAGTCCCTTGATATGGTCCACTTAAATGCGCACCATTAACAACTACAACAGGTCTACAAAACTCAAAACCCCTTATCATTGGATGCAACGCTATAAAAAGATACATAAATCGATTATCCCAAGACTTATGCATTGCAATGTGAGAATTTGGATAGACATTATTCAACATGTATATGTATCTCGACATCTGTCTATACCCATAGTTGGACTACCTCTAAGCATCGCTATGGCGCGCTCCTTTGCACGTCATGCCTTCATATAGTTTATATCAACACCATATACAACTTTCATTTCTTCCATGATGTCTTCCGGTGTGTACTTTCATTCATAGTTAACTAATTTAGGAACCGCGAATTCACACACAAAAGCAGTAGTCGCCATAATATTCTTCAGAACCCTATCACTCAAACGACATAAATGTTCTGGATTAAATCTCTGATGATAAAACATCTGTTTTTTTGATAGCTAGATGCTTCCAACATCCATTCACAATCCTCATTATGGCATCAGAGAAAATAGTTGCAATATGCAGTAACATATACTATAATAAGTTTTTGTGGATGTTCGTAACATTTCAATGTTACTATTCAGAGAAACTATAACAAAACTAGAAAAAAATATATATTACATGCCCGAATAACATTGATTTTATTCCACATTTACAACATAGACATTTTTTATAAGTCATCAGTTGAAATGTAAAAAAAAACTTATGCATCTAAACTAATTTCGAATGTTTAAAATGTTGATATCAGAAACATACATATACATAAGAAATATTATGTATATGTTAAACATTTGAGAATTACATACGCTTCTTGCTTTCTGCACATTCTTTTATTCATTGTTCTAGTACTACAACACCACATTAACATAAACAAACAATATAGAATGTTTACTTAAACCTACAATCAATCACTTCATGCGATAAAAAAATTTCAATTACATATCCGCTTCAGTTCATAACAATTTCAATCCATAAATAAATTACAACATAACTAACTTAACATAATCTATACAGTTTACCAAAAAATATTTCTAACACAACAAAATAAATTTATTACCTTTTTTTATCTGAACGTTTAGCTCTTGAATTGAATCCATGTGTCACAACATACTTTGACATCACAGAAACGAGCGTCTTTTTATCCTTATACATCTGTTCCACCTTTATATCAATGCTCTTACTATCACAAATAAAATTATCAAGATCGAATTCCAGAATATACAACGCATATTGATTATGCGTCTCTGCAATTGCTAGAGCCATAGTGTCTGATTCAACACCCTCCACGCAAACAACAGCTCCAGTATCTCTATCAAACTGTATCTCATTGGAAGACTTATCAATTGTTGATATGCACAATGGATACATCAAGAAGGCTGGTTGCACTTTCTTCAACTCGACATACAACCGTACTCCATTGTCATTACAGATATGAAAAGGTGAAGCATTGCCGTCGACTACATAACGTACCTCAATAGTTTTTCGAAGTTCATCAATGTTTAATTCCGTAGCAATTGACGAAATCAACTTCATTTAACTTACTGATTCCGCAACAACTATTCCTTCGCTTTTATAATTTACATATTCCGTTTCTGTTCTCCACTTACCAGCGTATCTCAAAAGTATAGCAATATTCATCTTCTTGATGTCGAATTCAAATTTTTTTCTTCAACACTATCAACATAAACAGTGACTGCACTTTTTTTTTTTGTGTGAATTGAGTGTTATTTGTTTTTCTTGAAGTCGAAGAATTTTTTTTTTCAACAGAATCAACAAAATCTGTGGTTTTTTCTGTATATGTGAATTACGTATGAGCTTTTTAAAATGTATTTGACTAATTCAAAATTTCAAAATCAGCAGTTGTTACATAATTTAAGGAAGACATTAATCCACTAATTTAATTTGTTGAATTAAAAGCATAATTAAAGGAAGGAATCCGTTATTTCATTTTTATACGCCAGAAATATTATCAGATATACATAGTATTATATGTATATTAATCGAAAGTTATGTATATTAAAAAGGGAGAGAGAGTAAAGATTTTAAGAAAAGTGAGATAGGGTGTAATTAGTTATAAAAGGGTTGGTATTGGTGTTATTTATACTTTAAATAATGCGGTATTTAAGTAGGTCGGGTAGAAATTAATGAGTGGATTCGAATTTGGGTTGAGGTTAATTAGTTTGGATTAATTATTTCTTTAATTAATAACATATTTTAATAAGAAGTCTAATTATCAATTGATGGGGTCGTGTATAATAAGGGTAATAAAAGGTCGTAAAAGTTGACTATATTAGGCCTGTGCAAATTTTGGTTCAAACCGTTAATCCGAATCGATAATTTGTTTATCGGGTTAACGGGTCGGTTATTTTAACTATCGGGTCGAGTGTCGGGTTAACGGGTCGATTATTTTAATTAACGTGACTACATCACGCCTCTCGGCTCTCAGTCAGCTCTCAATACTCACATCTCTGATCCCTCACAGTCATAATTCAACATTCACAAAATTGAAAACGTTGCTCAAATTCAAAAATCTAGAGACGAAAACATCTTGTTGTTGACAAGATCGAAATTGGTGGACTTGGGTCTTGGGCCAGTAGGTAGATATTTTACTGAAGATCGAAAATTCGAAATTGGTAACTTCTTGTTGTTGACAAGACGAAAACTTGCTGAAGATCGAAGGTCAAATTTTTTTACTGAAGATTGAAGGTCAAAAAAATTCAGGTAACAATTTTTGAAACATCTCATTTGCATGTTCAATTTCTGTTGTTGTTGATAGTCTTCTCCTTCATCTTCAATTTCTATATAATCTCGATTTTAGTATGCTAATTAAGTACTATCTCACTTGCATCATTGCATGTCCTTCGATCTTGTCATCTTGAGACTTGAATAGCTGATTTTAATAAATGGATAGTAACTTGTTTAGTTGGCTTATATTGGAGTTGAACTAAGCTCTTCAAGATCTGTGTTTTGATGTTTTTATGCTATAAAACCGTTTAAAGTTTACATCTTGTTAGATGTGTCTTGTTCTTTTATTGTTGGTTTGATGTGTATTTGGTTTATATTGAAGTTGAACAAAACTCTTCAAGATTTGTTTTTTGATCTTTTTGATGCTATGGTAATGGAACTGTTTCAAGTTCACATTTTGTTAGATGGTGTTGTACCTTATTGATAGTTTATATGTATTTGGTTTATATTGGAGTTGAACGGAATTGTGTTTCCTCCTCTTCAGAGTTTGTTTTTAGATCTTTTATGCTATGAAAACTGTTCAAAGTTCACACTTTTTAGATGAGTGTTAATTTAACTGAATGTTGCCAGAGTTGTTGCCTCAACTTCAAATTATACTTTAAATTTTAAAATTAAATGTTAACAGTTTAATCCAATAACCGATATCTTAATGGTTCTTAATGATTTAGCTTTATTGCAAACCGATAATCAATGTGTCAAACCGATAAACTTCAAAATCGAACCGAACCGACCAATATGCAGCCCTAATTGAAATATTACTACTTGTAAAAGGAAAGCGTAAAGAATGGGCTACTTCTCTAACAAAGTACTAATTGACATTAGATAAACTAGTTAGTGACCATCTTCAAATGTATATTTAAATTCCATTCAAGTGTCCTTTATATATTGTCATAATCATACTATACCAACTTATGGATATGAAGTCCTCGATATGGTCAAATCTATAGGTAAGTCCAGGAGATTTCAATTTATGAAACCAGAAATGAATACAAAGCTAATGTAAAATAAATGCTCCCTCCGTTTCATTTTTACTCAGCACTATCAGTAAAAATAGTTATTTTAATTTATTTGTCAAATTTATGAATTCAAGTAAAGTTTATCATATTTTTCAAATGCTACCTATATCATTAAATGACAAACAAAAGGATAAAACTCAAATTTATATCTTCCAATCATAACTAGTAAGTCTAGGTTAGTAAAATCCACACCTAATAAATATTTTATTTAGGAAAATGCCAAGTCAGGGGCAAGTAATATTTATTTGGGAAAAGGTCAAATTCACTCCTCTACTTTGAAAAATTGGATAAACATACCATTCATCATATTTTAGGGTCATATTTGTCTTTACCATCATACTTTAGGATCAGTTTTATTCCTCTACTTTAAAAAATTGACTAAATACATCATTTATCATATTTTGGGGTCATTTTATCTTTAATGTCATACTTTGACGTCAAATTTACCTTGATTATTAAAAAACTTTTCACATATACCTTTTTGTTAATTGAAAAATCTAAATCAATGTCAAATATTTCATTTTCTAAAAATAAAACATATACTAGTTTAATTCGCTTGACTCAACTTGAAAAAAAAAAAAAAGTACAAACAAATATACCCCTCAGTTATGTTTTTGTTGGTCAAATCTTTCCTTAGCTTGACTTGACTTGGTGATAATATGTTAATTTGTTGATTAAAATTTTAAGTTGCTTATTTGATACTTGTTGCGTTTTTCTTTTTGTGAATATACTTGTTGTGTTAAGTGTAAAGATATATTGTCTGTTTTTTTAAAAGTATATATTCCTATTTATTTAAATTAAATAAATGACAAAATTTAAATAACTTACTCTATAGTACCACTTTCAATTCCGCAGCTCTGTGTTGTTGATTGGTTTGGAAATAGTTTTCAACCAGCAATAGACGGGCCTCATTTAGAACCTCACTAGCTGCGTCATTGCCCCAAGCGCCTGTTCCTTCCCGTTGTTGATTAGTGCTATAATATTTAAATGAATAAAGGAGGAAATGTTGGCGGAGGCGGACCGACTGCTGCGGCGGCGGTAGCGGCAGCTCAAAAGCAGAAGAGTTTGCGGCAGAGGTTGGATGCAGATATTGGAAATATTGTTGTATATGTATGTATGTATGTATGTATGCCCCCTTTCCCCATTCATTCAATTTTTTGTACGAAAAGGTGTGTATAAATCTGTGTTCAAGTTGTGGTGGTTTTGGTCTGGTTAAAGGCAATTTAAATCTTGCACGATTTTTGAGACTAAGGGGTCGTTTGGTATTCAGACTAACTTATTTTGGGATCATAGTCGTGGGATTATAATTTCTGTACTAAATTATTCCATCTGGGAGGTAGTTAGATTGGATAAGGTGGGATATTTCAGGATTAAGTTTGGGATTAGATTTATACTGTGTTTGGTTGACAATTGATGGTATAAATTTGTACATTAAACATGGTATAAAGCTAATCTCAAACTTAATTATGGGATATCCCACCTTATCCCTTGTACCAAACAAACCCATACCAATGTGTCTTTGTCCAGTTATTGATTGTAGGAATTATTGTTGACTATACTTGGAATGCAAGGATAGCGTACGTCTAACCCTTCCTAGACGCTTGGGGCAATGACGGTTGTCCTAGATTAGTGCTACGACTTAGGGTTTTGCTTGTAGGTTGGAGTTTCTAGTTAGGAGGGTTTGGGTGAGGTGTGTGCTTTCGGTTAAATAGTGTATAGTACTACTTTGTGGGTGTCTTATTTCTGTTATTTCATCTTGTTTCATGTTTTATTACGGCTTTGTTTACAGTCTTTTTTGTCCTAAGCCGAGGGTCTATCGGAAACAACTTCTCTTCTTCTTCAGAGGTAGTGGTATGGACTGCGTATACTTTACCCTCCCTAGACACCACTATGTGGGAATACACTTGGTATGTTGTTGTTGTTGTTGTTCTTTTATCAGATATGAACGAACTTCTACAGAGAACTTCATTGACAATAATGGATTAAACTTTGAGATGAAATGAATAGGAGATAATGGAAGAAGTGTATAATTTCTTTGTCTTGAACACTTATTTCGCTGCTCATTTGTTCCATTGCAGCTGCACAGGCCATTATGCTAGATTCGAACTGCTGAAGTGAAACTAGGAGATATATTTGCTTATATTCTTGCAGATGGTTAATGTATTTGTTTCTGCTTGATGACAACTCCTTATAATAGGTCAATGAACCACCAGTAAGAAATTCGCAAGAAGCATTTATGATGGAGATGCGTGCATCTAGAATGATGAGGACTTTTTCCATTTCTACATAGGTCTGATGTTCAATGAGATTTACATCACAAATTAACAGTATTCATGCATGAAAAGTGGCTCACTGACCTGGATTTACATATTGCAAAAACTTTTTATCATTTGGTGCTTTATTATTGAAATATGGCTGAACAATCGAAACAAAGGCCATCACCATTTGAAAGAGCACTATCTTTGTAGTTTCTTGTACTTTGATTTCGGTTAGCATTTGTAATTTTTTTGCTTCAGTTATCTCATTATCGAGTTGTCATTATTGTTCTTTCTTCTGAATGTATGTTGTGTACTGCTCTCCGTTTCGCTTTATTTTGTTGTTGTTACTGCCTTCATTCCCGTAGTCTCTTTTTCAAACTGCTTTGAAATGTTTTATTTCAGCCAAGGGTGTATCGGAAACAACCTCGCTATCTCTACGAGGTAGGGGTAAAGTCTGTGTACACTCTACCCTCTCCAGACCCCACTCGTAGGATTACCGTGGGTGTATTGTTGTTGTTGTATCCACTTCTGGTTATATCGTAGATACACTTGATTTCTCAAACTAATAAAGAACATCGTTGGTTTTTTAAGCATCTCCAATTTGAGCAAAACGTTTAGGTTATAAGCTGAGGGATTCCCGGCATCTCGTAGAAATAGAGTATGTAATGTAGATTTTGAAGAAGAGTATTTGACTTTTATTATTTTGATGTAGGTATTTTTTTATTGGGGTATCCGTCATCTATCATCCTTGGCATAGCTTGTTGTGTCTGCTAGCAAGACTGATGTCGTTTTATCCTTTTTGAGTTGATGCAAAGACCAAATTCACCAAAATACGGAGATTTTAAGCTTTTAAATTGTGCTTGAATCTGAACTTTCAAAACACAGTATTTCTCCTATTATGTCATATAATGATGCATGAACAACAGGTCCATGCAGCTGATTCACTGCTTAAGTTGGTGTCGGAGTTGAAGCAAACAGCTATGTTTTCATGATTTGCATCCCCAAATGATCATGTGGAGCAGAGAACAGAAGAATTTACGGAACAGGCTGAGAAAACAGAAAACAGAATGCATGTTATCTAGAATTGGAGAGGAGGCAGCTGCTAGCCTTAAGGAGCTCGAGTCACATTATTATTCTTCTGCAGAAAGAACCGGTAGTCTGCCTTCTTACGGCCAAGAAACAATGCCCTAAACATGTCTACTATCAGTTTTTCTTTCCCGTTGGTTTTCCCTCTCCCCTCCTCTTGCTAAGTATATTTGTCTACCTTGAAGGTATACTTATTGTGTGGTTAATGGACAAACAATCTATCGATGAGAAAGCCAATTTGGTCCCAACTTACTATTACTTCTACGAGGCCTTTTACATGTGAAGCAGACCTTATTAAGTCAGTATTTGTTATTACAAATCATCTGCATTCTAGCTAGGTATAATGTGCAGCACCAATTATAGTGGAGGTAGGACTCTCTCCGTTTCATTTTACTCACCCTTGTTAACTTGGCACAACCCTTAAAAATATTTTAATTAGGAGTGTATTTTACTAAATTAATCTTATTAATGATGCTTTAGAACTCTCCATCAAACAATACTTGTTTTTTATGGACTTGCCACACAGGTTAATAAATAATAGGAGTGATTTGATAATGTTACCCTTTTAATATAATAAATTTAATGCATTAGTGATAAATTGTGTTTAATAGCAAGGATAAAATGGATAGAAAAGGATAAATTATTCATTGATTTTTTAAATTTGACAAGTATTATTGTATACCTGTTTTTTATATAAGTGAACAAGTATTGTTGGACGGAGTTTGTATTACATAGATGAATAATTGAAAATATAGAAAAAGACTAAAATATTGTTAAATTTATTGAGATAGGTATAATAATACCCTCCATTGATCTATGTAGTTGTAGTCAACTTTTACGACCTTTTGTTACCCTTATTACACACGACACCATCAGTTGATTTAATTAGATTTCTTATTAAAATGTGGTATTAATTAAAGAAATAATTAATCCAAACTAATTAACCTAAACCTAAATTCGGATCCACTCATTAATTTCTACCCGATCTAACTAAATACCGCATTATTTAAAAAGGCAAATTCAATATGGCATGATTTATCTTATTTTATATTATTTCCACTCTATTCATCATGTTAGAAGTAGCTCATGTGATATTTCAGAACTTTCGATTATACTAGCAATAGTATCGAGTGCATGCCACATATAGTGCCTTGGCTCGGAGCGTGACAAACTTGGTATGAAAGCACAGAGTTTTAAGTGTCCTTGGGAGTTTGTGAAGTCATGTCTAGTAAAGTCCTAATTAAGGGGTGTGATGCGCACCACACTTATACAAGATATTTAAGAGATGTTCTCAATTTTTCATACTCTAAATCGTGCAATAAAACTATTCGATAAGAAATTTATCCAGATTCATGCATTGCTCAAATTCCCCCGAAACGCCATATATTCTAGGTGATAGAAGCATTAAAGATCAAACTCACATCATTCTTGTATTCTCTGAGAAAGCCATCCAAAATTTAAGAGATCGCACGTGGCTTATGATAGCCTATTAGTGCATTTGAGTCCACTGATGTGAAAGAATGCACACTTATTTGTATTTGATCATGCGTTCGAGACAACTAGGATGTGTTCTCAAACTCCTCCTCTAAACTTTGTTTTCAGATGGCATCCTTGAGGGGGTAAAGTATGTATCAAATGTTGGGGTTTTATTGTCACCCAAGAGATAGTGTAAATTAAGATAGATAAGCCATAAATGGTAGAATGACACTAGGGCCAGAATATGAATGTAGAAGTGTAGTAGCCTTAAAGTGGGGACAAAAGTTTCTAGGGGGCAATTAAGATCTATTATTTTGTTTTATCAGGAGTTTTCAGTGATATAGATGTGAGTTGTGTTGCTTTCCATGTAATAGTACTAGGGATAGACACTAAATTTGAATTGTGGATAACCATCGTGGTAATAATTGATAGTTTAAGGGGTGATAATGCTAGCTTTGGAAGATCTCATCGGAGAGGTTATAGAGGATACCTCATTAAGGCACTTTCATGACGGGATTTTTCTTTTACTTTGATTTTCAAGATTTAAATATTTCTAATCAACCTTATTTTATTCTTTTGAGTAAGGTCAGGTTTTAATTATAAAATACCAATAAAGTATAAAATAGTGCATAACCAACAATATATCATACAAAATGAAGTGATCCCTACTAACAAGCTTGAGAAGTTCATCAAAACTATCTATCACACTTACAACAAAGTTTACATCAAAGTATTAAGTTCTGTAGGCAATTATTATTAGTTCTAGAAATGAGTCTCGTTTTTCATTCAAAGCAAGTAAAAGAAGTAAACTTCTTCAACAACTAATTTAAAGAAGCGACCTTTCGACCGCTTCTCCATCAAACAAATAGACATTTTGGATCGATTGACTTCACTTTTAAAATATTCTGTAAAGAAAAAAGTAAGTTATCAAAAAATTTAAAAGACATATTATCCGATTAGTAAGATGACCCGAGGCAAATTACCTGTGCCAAAATAGCCCCAACTATGGAAATGAATGTTGCAAGATGTAATTCCTATAAGATTTTACAACATAGCATTGGAAATATGATTATTGTTGAATTGCTGCATTTTTTAGTTAAAGACGAATCAAAAAATCAAACTTTATATGCGTAAAATCGACTACCTATTTATCAAATAAAACATCCTTAAATGTCTTTAAATTTTGAAAATCGGCGACACACAACTCTCCATTCCTCCTATGTGTTGATTCAAAATTATCAGCCACCGCAGGAAAGAAAAAAAGAGTTTGTATTTGATACAATATTCTTGTAATATTGTGAAATCGATTACTAAAAAAAATCTCTCACCATTAAGAATATCCCAACACTTTAATCATTTCATCGAAAGGTGGGGTGGGCGGAGCGCAACTGATTTACCTCACATACTGTGCGACTTTTCAAATTCATAAATGTCAGCTAAAAATCCCCTGCATTGTACACTGTAGAAGGCTATATGATTTGTTAATTGTCGGCACCTTGAATTTACCTCTCTATGTTAGAAGAAGGAAATTATCACTTATATATGTCAATCAGACAATACTTATTTACAAAAATCTAATTATCTCTTACTCTTGTTATCTCCGAGTAGGACTCATAACTATGAAAAATTTTATGATGGAAGAGGCTCAACCAACAAAAGTTGGACGAGGCTCCACTCTATTTTTGACACTTGGATAGTGGGTCCATTTTCTACTTTTTATCTCATTTACCTTTTTTTCTTATTTCATTTTCTTAGTCTTTTTCATAAATAATTAATATTTAACTTCTAAATACACAATTAAGCATTTGATGCATTTAACTAAAAAAATCACTAATAAACACAAAAAAAATTGATACGCTAATAAAATTGTTGAAATAAAAAATAATTTTATTATTTAAAAATTAAAATGCATATAAATATTAAATTTAGAATTCAATTATTTTTATTTGAAATTTTTGTTCTAATATTTAAAATTCAAAAAATCAAGTTTTCGACTTTTTTTTCGACTGAAATTATGAAACTAGTTATGCGGTTTGCTCATATATAGCTCAATAGCTGTCTTTAGTGAAAAAAACTATTTTAAAACAATGAATTAGTAAAAATAAATTGAAGGACTCGATGATTTCTACGGACTTAAGTTTTAATGGGACAAAATTATTTCGGTCCCTCCTTTTCATTTTGTTGTGCAACTAAGTAGGCATTTTGAACATGAATTTGGTAATAAATAGAAAATAGGTATTATTTAAAGTTAAGTTTGAAATGCTATTTAAAAATTAAAATTTGTTTGAATATATATTTAACTTAAAAATTATTGAAATTTTGTGATTTTTTTGGCCAATTAATTAATCAACACATTCTAGCTAAATAAATAACTTGTATTTATTGAAAATAATCTGATCTGGTAGATCTATATGTTAAAGTGGGCAACCACACAACCACAAATTAATTTGTATTTTAAATTAATCTTTTACTATTAAAAAAATATTAAATGATAAACTTGCTTTTAACATTAACAGTTTAAACTTTGAAAGACGTTTCAGTTGTTTTTAACAAAAAAATATGTTTATTGATATTCTTTATTAAATACTTCATAACTGCTTAAAAAGTTGAAGATTAGGACTAATTAATATATTTTTTATTCACTCAAATAATAATAATTGAATTCTAAATATAATTTTATATGCATTTTAATTATTAAATAATAAAATTATTTTTTATTTCAAAAATTTTATTAGCGTATAAATTTTTTTGTGTGTGTGTTTATTAGTGATTTTTTTAGTTAAATACATCAAACATTTAATTGTGTATTTAGAAGTTAAATATTAATTAAGTATGAAAAAACTAAGAAAATGAAATAAAAAAAAAAAGTAAATGATATGAAAAGTAGCAAATGGGTCCACTATTTAAGTGTCAAAAATAGAGTGGGGCCTCATCCAACTTTTGTTGGTTGAGCCTCTTCCATGATAAAATTTTTCCATAACTATGGGTCTATCCAAAGTTAAAACCATTAAATATTTTACTTTATGTCCCCAAAAGTCAATCGCTCCCCAAAATTTTTATTTTTATTATATAATTAGACTTTATTTTTATTATGTAACTAGTCACTATGCTTATTTATAGTTTATAACTTTATATGCCAATTTAAAGAACCAATTCTTATTCTATAACTAGACTTTATTTTTATTACGGAAAAGGTATAAATATATTCCTGAATTATGATAAATAGTACTCCCTTTATTTTCAAAAAAATAACCTACGTTGACTTGACACAAAGTTTAAAAAAATAGATAAGACTTTTGAATCTTGTGGCCTTAAATTAAAGTTATATCAAATGTACCAAAATGCCCTTTAATCTTGTGGTCCTAAACATGCCATGTGAAAAGTTGAAATTAAAGTATTGCCAAAAAAAAAAAAGGATTATACTTTTTTAAACAGATTAAAGAGGAAAGCAGGTCATTCTTTTTTAAACGGAGAGAGTATATATATGCCCCTCGTTATACTTTAGTTGCATTGATACCCTTCTCTTTAATGTTTAGGATTGTATATACCCTGAACTTAACGGAGGAATACGTGTTTAAATCTTAGCGGCTTAATTATATTTAATCTAAATAATTAAATTATCCAAATCAAATCTCCTATTCGACCCACACCCAACCCGCTCCATGGAACATTCACGAGAACCCCACAAAACTCACGCCACTCTCTCACTCTCCCACTCTCTCTTTCTCTAAATAAAAAATAAAAAAATCTTAATGAAAGCTTCTCCTTTTCATTACTCTTTTTCTTATTCAGACAAAAAATGTTTTCTTATTGTGAAAAATCATAATAAATTGGGTACATTTTTTATTTTCATCGAAACATTGAAGTTTCTAAAGAATTATTTTTTGTGTCTGAATTTAGGAGTTTGTTGTTGTTCATTCTGTGATTTGTGCTCAATCATCTAAATATTTGTTTCTCTTATCATCGTATAAATTCCAGGGATTAGATTATGTTATTGTTGAGGCAAGAAAGTATAAAATTCGATTAATCCTCAGCCTTGTAAACAATTTAAAAGCTTATGGTGGCATTGCTCAATATATGAGGTGGGCGCAAGAAGTAGGTACAAACGTGTCTTCATCAAGAGATGCATTCTTTACAAACCCAACGGTCAAAGCATATTACAAATCTTTTGTCAAGGTATGTTCAAATTTCAAAATTATAACATTTGGCAATGTTAATTGAATACACTTTGAAGAAGTTTTTTTCCCTTATTTCTAGCGATAGCCCTTTGCTTTCTTTTCTCATATTCTCAGTTGAATTACTAATATATGTTGTACATTTAGAAGGTTCAACACTGTTGTGAAAGTATCCAAGGTGGCATTTATAAAAGATTATAGCTTCTTAATAGTCTAAGTGTTTAACATAGATTTCTTAGTTAGCCAACTTCTTTTTATATATCTTAGTGTGATTAAATAAGCACATTATAATTCGTTACTCTTTTTTGGGCACGATAGGCTGTTGTCACAAGAAAAAACTCCATAATTGGAGTTAAATATTCATAAGAACCACCCATATTTGCGTGGGAACTCATAAATAAGCCTCGTTGTGAGTCCAGTAAATCAGCTTCTGCTCTCCAGGTTAGTTTTTGAATTATACGGTTTGCTAGTGAGATTTGGCCTCTCAATGACACTAGAAAATCGGCGATTTTGAAGCAAGGAATATAAAGCATCTGGCATAGATTACTCACTAGCAATCATGTCACCCTGTAACTACAGTAACATTTATGACACTGTAGTTTGTATGTCAATAGACCTGGAACAGTACATATGTCAATAGACCTGGAACAGTACATAAAGCAGAGATGTCTGAATTTGTCAAAAGTTTGGATCAGAAGCATCTTGTGACTAATGGACTCGAAGGCTTTTACGTTGTGGAAAAACTCGGAAACGTTGGATTGAACCCAGGGAAATGGGCAGCATCACTTGGAGTGGACTTCATTGAGAACTCTGCAATTGACAACATCGACTTTAATTCCATTCATGCTTACCCCCACATTTGGTTAGTCAAGCTGAGTAAATTTTCTTAAAATCAGATAAATTGTCAAGTAGTAGATCTAGAAGCTTATGTTCGTTATGTCCTCTTGCAGGATCAAATATATAAATTCAGATACGAAAGTAGACTTTCCATCTCGTTGGATTGATTCTCACATTAGTGAAGCTGAAAAGATCCTTAAGAAGTCGGTTTTTTCACAAAAGCTGGTTTCCCTTCGAGTATACAGAAGAACGACAGAAATATTTTTCTGAAAATAGTCTTTGACAAGATTTACGGGTCAGCAAAGAAGAGGAAAACTGGTGCAGGAGCCTTAGTTTGGCAACTATTGGTGGAAGGAATGGAACGATATGATGACAAGTTCTCGTTTATAGCCTGAAACCATCCCTCGACCTATAAACTGATGGTTCAACAATCTTGCAGACTACTCAATACATCTACTTAAGGTCTCACACAAAAAAAACTCAATTAAAAGCATCCTTGTTTGGCTAATACATCTTAAATAAGGTGAAACAATGAAATGTGCTTTGGCTGGACCATCCTTCATATGTTAGCAACGAGCCAAACACGAGTTTGAAGTTCTGAATAAGTGTAAGAACAATTTTTTTTTTTCAAGTATACATGTGAAATCAAAATTGTGTTGGTGTGTATTATGATCTCAGTTGTACATATATACTACAATAGCAATAGCAATAGCAATGTGAGTGATCAGTTCATTTTCAATGAAATAATCAGATATTTTTCAAATTTCTTGTGATTATTTTTCTGGTTTATCAATCTTGTTAGTATTACTTAGTTATATTAATCCAGATTCCAGTTTTCTTCTATTCCAAACTGGTTGGATATCCTCACTATTCCATTTATGCTTAACTCATGTCAATTACGCATGAACTGAGTATGAGAGAAATACACAAGTTTTACACAAAGGCAAGTTGATAAAATATCCATTATTCATTAGCACATAAACTAGAACATAGAGTTACAACTTATACCAGACAGTATAAGGTTGGTAATCAATCCTAAACAATGTAAAGCATTAAACATGCAGGTCAATATTTCTGCAAAATCAAAGGTACATTCTTTGTATATTTGAACGACAAGCCAAAAATTGCACTCTCATTGTCATGAAGATTAGATGACATTGCACAATTGAAGTTAAGCATTATAGCTAAAAATTTGATGTAACATATATATATATGATTCTGCAAAAAGCAACTTTTGTGCAAATACGCTTACGAAATTTCACTTGGATATTTTTGGCAGGAGTGTAATTAAGTGTCTTAACTATTTCTTAGTCTCGTGGAGACAGAGTGGTTGATTCTGAAAGACTAAATTTGAACGAAATAAAATTAAGACATTGTTGAAAGATTAAATTTGAAAGAAATGAAATGAAAGGTATGTCCATCCATCTGTTGAATGATTGGTATAGTTACTGAAGAAAATGACACAAGGAGGTAACCTGCCAACTGTAAAAGATTCTACTTATGAGAATTCATGTTTTCGAAATATCTATCTGCAGCAAATGAAGCAGTACCTGCAGTAGAGTAAAAACAGCTCTCAAAGGCCGAGTAGATAAAAAAAAGCCAATATGCTTACTGTGAAGCAGTACCTGCAGTAGAGTAAAAACAACTCTCGAAACCACAGGACTGATTGTGTTACTCTACATTCAACCAGCTTGGTATTGGTTCTTACCAACTACTAAATTTAAATGAAAGCATATGACAAGGGGTATGCTCAAGTCAACCATATATGCATCCATATATATCCAGAATCACACCATATAGATGATTGCACAGACATCAGAATCCTGTATCAGTAGAACTGCTAACATTGCTAACAGTGAATCAAAACACAAGAATCTGCTCTCAATTTATGTTCCATGTACAAGATGACTAACTCAGCTATGAAATGAGTAAAAGCTGGAACAAAATATATATTGAATACAAGATAGCCATAGCGTTGTCTATATTAGACCCAAAACATGTGCAAAACATTAACAAAATTAGTCACCAACTAGACACCAAAACAGTAGTCATCAAAACAGACTCAAAACACCTCCTGAATAGTCACTAAAAACAAACTCAAAACAGATATAAGATATAAGACTAATGACACTGTCCTTAACTTTTCAGCTGTGTGTGTGCTTGTAACTGGTTAGTAGTAACCGCATATATTGAGCAGTGCCACCATAAGCTTTTAAATTGTTTTCAAGGCTGAGGAGATTAATTGAATTTTATGCTTTCTTGCCTCAACAATAACGTAATCTAATGTAAAAGGAAAGCGTAAAGAATGGGCTACTTCTCTAACAAAGTACTCCTAATTGACATTAGATAAACTATTTAGTGACCATCTTCAAATGTATATTTAAATTCCATTCAAGTGTCCTTTATATATTGTCATAATCATACTATACAACAACTTATGGATATGAAGTCCTCGATATGGTCAAATCTATAGGTAAGTCCAGGAGATTTCAATTTATGAAACCAGAAATGAATACAAAGCTCCAGCCTACATGTTCCCCTGGTACTATTGCTGAGAGACAACTAGAAAGGTGTTGGGGTTTGGGAAATAGCTAACATCTCATTTGCTTCATAAAACTCAAAACAAGGATTTAATACCAATAACAAACAAGGTTCAAATCCCATTTTCTAGACACTGACAACCATTTATAGCAAAAGATAGCACTACTACCTATGAGTGTATGTACGAATAAAGCCTAGTCATCTTCTTCAGTCTCTTCATCGTCGTCATCGTTTTCACCATACCTCCATCCTTCCCCAACATCATCCCGTTCCCGTTCCTCTTCTGTTTCTTCACTATCTTCTTCATTGTAGTTCTCTTCTTTAAGCAGCCAAGGCTTCTTCGATATACTTAGATTGGCTTGAGAAGCAGCACTAGATGAGCCTTTGCGTGCAACTTTTAAAGGTGGCTGCTTTAAGCTTGGTTTTGGTCTGCTCTGTTTCTGAATTCTTCCGTTTCCACGCCTTGCAGCATATGTGTCCTGATCACTGCCTTCACCCATCTCATTGTCAGCAGCGGATTGAGCATTTTTCGCGTTATCATCTGGTAAGTGACCAGGGTGCATGTTCCTTAAAAGAAGATTCGGCTTGTATTCATGGATGTAAGATTTGTCACACCCTTCGTAAGGACAGCTGTAAGGGCGCTCAGATGATGATGAGCCATAAGTTGCTGGAGTAGATTTCGGAGTCTTCACTGGCTTCTCCACAGGCGGGGTATACTTTTGTGCAACTGGTGTGTTCTACAAAATGAAGAGAGTTAAAATTGGAAATCAAATCCAGCTTCAAGTGTAGAGGATGTAAAGCAAGGTGCATCCATGTGTGACATCTCTTTAGGAAACTATTTGCTTAAACATATAGTAAATCATCAGAGAAAACGGTAACACAAGACATCAAAATGGGATCTATATAGTGATGCATAAGTTATACAGGACAAAAGTTCCTGCATAACTACTGTCTATAAAGGTAAGTTCTGGTTATGAAGCCAACTTCTGTTCCGTCAGTATACCTAAAGTGCCATGAAGCCAACCATTGACAGGAAGATAAATTTCCATCGACACATTCATAAAAAGGAAAAAATTACAGATTCATATAAAGGAAAAAGTCACACATTAAAAAGCATAATTTTCCTTTAAAGATCTTTGACGAGGAAATGAAGTGGGGAACATGGAGTAGCGAAGATTGGTGGGTTAATGTGCAACATGAAAAATGACAATAAGGAGATCAAACAGTGCTCCTCCAGCAAGAATATTGGAATTTAACAAAGCAAATCTCAAAGATAAATATATTCAAAAAAAAAATTAAACGCAAAGTGCATGTGAAACAAGTTAATTCATTTGTGTATGTTTCATATTAAGGATACACATTGAAAAGCATCTTTTTCCTTTACAGATCTTTGACGAGGAAATGAAGGGTAAACATGGGGCAGTGAAGGGCGGTGGTTAATATGCAGCATAAAAATACCAATAAAGTGCTCCTCCTTCAAGAATATTGGAATTTATGAACAAAGGAAGTTATAAAGAAAGAAAATGCCTGTGATGTGAAATAAGTTATCTTGTTCGTGGATATTCCCCTATGTTCAATCTGGTTTACAAAGAGGAATTGGCCCAAGAAGATGTTAGTACATACAGGATAAATAGCACCTTGTTTGTGATCAGAGAGTGCAAAATTAAAAGTTCAGAAAGTACGTTTAGTATATCATTGTCAAAATAAGGACGGTAGAGCAAATTGCAAACCTTCTGGTGAGTAGATGAAATATGATTCTTAAGCTTGTATTCATGTGCATATCGCTTTCCACATGCTGGATACGGGCAGATATGATAGTTCTCTTGGGAGTGTGTTTTCATGTGTGATCTCAAGTTAAAATCCAGTGAGAATGCCTGCATTGATTCAAAGGGAAACCAAGAAATTGAAGCACAATAAGAAGCAGCGGCTACCATAAAAACATAATACATACAAGCATGTCTGTGTTCCTTGACAATAATCCTGAAAGAAACAAGAAACAAGATGGAACTCCAACAGTAAGTTTTTGGGGTTTCTTTTGATGGCCAAGGATCCCGAGGACAACCTGGCACACAGTTTGAAACTCAGTGGATAATAGGTCCGCCGTCTACCAAGCTTTTATCAAACTATGTGCGACTAGGTTCAAACTCGTGATGTAGGCCAAATTTGCACTTCATGTGGTGCTCTTTTATCACTAATCCAAAGCCCGGGGCAGAAAGAATTTGGAAGCATAAATTAAGGTTATACCTAACACTTCAATTTTTTGTTTCTTGTTCCTGTCTTTTTTTTGTTTAATTCTTTTGGAGTTGTGGGACGGAGAGGCCCAGCATAGGGTGCCAGGTGAGAACCGAACATTGCACCTTTTGCGTAAAAGAAAGTTTCCACTTTGTTTTTCTTTTGGGGGGTTTCTTCTTCACTTTGTTCTATTATTTCCTTTTTCTTTAGTATTTTTTTTTTTTTGGCAAAGAGAACAGACAGATGACTCCCCACTCAGCCATGGAGTTGCCAGGAAAGTGCATAGTTGCACATGCACTATTTGTTGCTCACTCAGTTACTCTGTCTCAATGTGTGTGAACCTATTTGACTGGGCACAAAGTAAAAGAAACAAATGGAAGCTTTTGAAAATCATGGTCTTAAACATGCAACAGCATCTGTGTGGTTATTGAACTTTTGAAACTGGTGGTAATAAGCATGTCATAACATTTTATGGCTATAAAATGCTTCTTATTAAGGATAAAATGAGAACTTTAATTTAAATTCACCAAATACATAAGTGCCCCCTGATTTGTCCGCTTCTTTCATCCGACACCTCAATGGACTTTTTTCATATCAGACACTCCAACCTCAACAAATACTTATATACCTATTGAACACAAAATAACAATCAGTCCAAGAATAGTGCATAAGAATCAGAGGTGAATGTGGTGACAAAGGGATGAATGAAATGGTGATATGTGGCATTTGAGCCCAAAATAACTATTAAAAAAAGTATTTTGAGTAAAAGAAAAAAGAAAACTATTTTCATGAACCTCACCCACACAGTCTCACCCTATCTTTTTCCCCATCAGAACCCCCTCCAATCAATGCCAATCATCAAACCCCCTCCTGTCATCGTCCCCCCACCCCCTCCGCTCCCCCTCCACAATGTCTTCTCCCAAACTTGCTTCCTCCCCCTTTTCTCCTTCCTGTCCCTTAGAACCTCCTATACCTGCTGTTGGAGACTGTGGTCGTGTGGAGTGGAGGTTATCCATGATTGAATGAATTCTACTATGTCCATGTATGCAGCTGCTAAGGGAATAAAGGGTGGTGTCACGTGGTGGTTTTAAAGATGAGGAAATAGCGTGAAACTGGAAGGGGTGAGGGTTGGGAGGCATGTATGGTGTAGTGGTAGTGTTAACGGATTGTGTGGCTGAGAGTGAGTGTATAGTACGCGCACTGCAAGTGCTTGAGTAAGTGTTTTGTGTCTGAAGATTCCACAGTTTATGGACGTACACTGGTTTTATTTTGTTTTTAGGTGGAGTTCTGGTGGTTGTGAGAAGGGTGGTGGTAGCAATGGCAGAATGGTGGTATGACAATGAAGATGAAAATGTGACCTTTTAAGGGGGGAAAAAGGTAACAATTATTTTGAGAGTTGATCTACACACCTAAGGAAGTGAATAACACTTTTTTATCATGTTAGCATTTTGCAATTAATAGGTACGGATCTTGAGTGGTGTAGGCGTTAAATAGGTACTAGTCTTAGCTCAGGTGTCAAAATTAAAGTACTGGACAAGTTTAGGGCGCTGCTTATGTATTTGGCCAATTAAATTGTTTCCAAATTTATAAAGAGGTCATTCTTTTTGGAAAGACCAAAAAAGAGTAGGGGCACATAAACTAGAACGAAGGGAGTACTGTTTTCCATTTCAGACATACATTGTGCAGTACTTGGGAACCATTCTTGACATTCCAATTTGCAATACACATCTAATCCATGTAGCCAATGTTAACAATGTGATGCCTTCCATTGTGTGCTTACAGAAGATATATCCTCAAATCATCGAAAAGTTAATAGTTTCTTCCAAAATTCCCACTACAATATAACTAATATTGATAATGAAAAATGTCATAGATATCACCAGTATATGATAGTTTAGTTGAAAGAATGTAGACATCTCATTTATAGACAAGAGTAAAAGATTGCATTATTATTATAACATCTGCATCAGAAGCAAAATGTACACCGGGAGAAGTATCTTAATCGCAGATGGATTTATTACCTTACCACCCTTCATGTGGACATACATAGTTTCTTCTCCAGTGTGAATAAGAAAGTGTCGTTTTAGCTTTGGAACTATCCAAAAATTTCTGCAAAAGAACACAAGGATGCAATGAACTGATTAAAAAAAAAACAAGGATGAAATTAAAGACCTGTAATATAATCACAAGGAAATAATAAAAGAAATAATAAAGGAAGCCTATGCCTTGAACTTGCAAATCATAGGAATACAATGGATACAGTTTGACAAACTAAAAATTCAATCTACGGATGATTAGCGCACACTTAAATCTATCATCTCGCTTGCTTTTATCCCACCAGTAAAAATATTAAGGGTTTTATGGTGATCTAAGATATTTGCCAATAAACTATGCATTGAATCCTATTTTGCGCATGATCCCTTTGATGTTCAATCTCTTCAGTCCAATAGCAATCAAACAGTGCTCTGACAAAAAATTCCTGATGCTATTGATCCCTTGGTGAAGGTACAAGCAACATACTTTTTCCAAAGAAAAGTAAATGTACCAACTCTATCCTAACTGGTTTGAGCCCAGCAATTTTTTTCCAATTCCCTAAAGCAGTGTACTGACCAAAAATTGACACTATCATATGACCCTTCGTTTATTCCAAATTCAAACAAATTTTTGGGATCTCACATTCACACTGGGAATAATCATTTCAACAGCTATTAGTTTTATTTATTCCTTGGCCATTTCGCTGACATAAATTAGTGTTAGTCAAATTTCATTTATTTGATTTTGTTAACCGTGGTGTCTTTGCGAGCAAGCTTTTCCCTTGACTATTCTACCAGGTATCTACATTCTCACCAAAGTTTGCAACTATTATTAGTTTTGTTCTTTCCATTCTCCTCTTTCTTTGAGATGCTTTCACCTTTGGACAAAAAAAGAACATAAAACTTTTTCATTTTCTGTTCTACGAGAATGACCTTTCGCCTAACAAAACCATCCATGGAATATATATCAAACATCATGATGTAGTTATAAATGGATAGTTTAGGGTCAACCATGATAAGATGGCTGCTTCTCTGAAGTCTGAACCAGTGAGAACAAGTAAAAAAGGTGGACAGCCAGCATGGAGGGACAAGGGAGTAAGATTCAATGAGAGACGGCACCCAAGGGTGTGGCCTAGTGGTTCAATGAAGTGATTCCCAACAAAGACATACATTAGGTGATTTCTCCCATTTGTTCTAACCTTGGTGGATAGAGTTACCTGGTACCACCTATTGCTAGTGGAAGGTGGCAGGTATCACGTGGAATTAGTCAAGGTGCACGCAAGCTGCCCCGGACACCATGGTTATCCCAAAAAAAAAAAATTAATGAGAGACTGCTTATCAACACAAGCGCCAGAACTTAGTCATTTGCATAAAACACGTTAAAGACTACTTTATACAAAAAAAGGTTTGACATGAAAAATGTAAAGAACTTTTCCCTTAAGAGCAAGCTTTTAAGTCTCACATCTCAATGCTATGAATCTATATCTATATCTATAATATATTAAAAGTGTGAAGATCCTTAGAAAAGTGATTTGAACTTTTTGTCCTTCATTAAAAGACTCTACTTTAGACAAAACTATCTTTTCACTATTTTATTCAATTTATTATTTAATTATTTTTATTATATTAACTAGACTCCTAAAATATATGGAAGGAGAATCAATTAATATTTTCCTTTGTACTGATCAATTAGAAAAAACACTCCTAAATAGGATAGAAAAATACTCCTAAAATAGGACTCTATTAAGTAAATACTTCTATAAATATTGAGATACACGTTAAACCAAAGAAGAAACTGATTTACTTATTGGGAAAATATAATTGATGTCCATCTAACTTGATTCGGTTGCATGTCTAGATTGGTGGATGCTTAATTTTCTAACCCTCAACTTCTATAATTTGACAAGATTTTATAGAAGGCAACTGATATATTTCTACCATAAAGCTTCAATTGTTGCAACAAAGTACCCTCGTACATCTTTACAGAGGAATTTCTAAAATCAAAAGAAGAGCATCATACAGTCTCAATCAAAGATTATAATGAAATTTTAGTAACAATGCATGAAATTTCTATAACTATGCACACATGCAAAAAGAAAGAGTATCATAATCAAGTATTTGTCAACAAAGTCTTGAAGGTCAAAACATTCAAATCTGAGATTCATTTATTTATTAGTGTCCATACGATGGTCACAAAATCTTTAAAATAGACCAAACAAAGGAACTTATTGTGAAAGAAATTCATAACTTCCCCTTAGCAAGAACACTATCGCATGATTTTCATGTATGACCACTGCTGATGTGTTGTTTCTCCATTATCATATCATAATTTTTAGGTATAGGTTAAGTTTAGTTATATTGTTTTTATATCTTTATTGTCGTATTATTTTGTTGTGGTTTCCAGGTGGTAGATGAGTGTCAAACGGCTTTGAGGAAATTTTTGTGTAAAGGTAAGATTTAATTATATTGTTTTGATGTCTCTATCATCGTATTGTTTTGTTGCAGTTTACAGGTGGTAGATGAATGTCGACCAACTTTGAAAATTTTTTTGGTAAAGGTTAGGTTTAATTAAACAAATTCTCCAAAAGATGTTGAATTTAATTATTGTATTCATCTTGATTATTTAAACAAATATCGTAATTAGTGTAATGTTTGAACTCAATAAGTGTGGTACACACGCGAGGCGCGTACACCTAAAATAGTAATCACAAATGTGTCAGTGACACGTCCCATCTAGAACATTCCAGAATTGTGTTGCTGAGCTCCAAAGATCCTTAACATCTCTAATCACCCTGGAAGCAGGGTAACTTCACTTATAGTCAATTCTCCCGATATCTTTTAAGGTGGTGTCTGAGCAAGCTCTAATGTGATAACTTTATAACCAAGAAGTTGTAAACTATCCCACAAAAAAAGAAAAAAAAAGAACTACAGTTATGGGAAGTATTATACTAAAGTATGCAAAAGATCATCTGCATGAGCTTGAAATTAAATTTAAAAAAAATGAGTTATGGAATTTCTTAGACTATGTCATGTAGACTATGATATTTCTTAAAACTCCATTCCTTTTACTGACAGATAACATCTCAAGAAAGATCTTTTGACTCTCTTAATTCCCTATTTGATAATGAGTAATGCTCGAGATTGAAGCATAGCAGTAGTTGTTGGTATTTGTGTATAATCAGTAAACTGCAAACCCACCTCTGGTTTTTCTTCTTTTTCCCCCCAATCTGGGGCTCAAAATGGTCGCAGACAGTTCAGCAGTAAATGGAAGTATGAAACAATACACTCCTAAAATACTTCAGTAAGCTTTTGTTTGTAAGTAATATAACTCCTCAGGAACCTATGTTTATTATGAAAATATCTTAAGATCTAAAGGAGAACCTACGGTACCTATTGAGAAGCAGATTTCTAGAAGGAACTAGGGAGCACTACATAAGCAACAGCAATACAGGTTGCGTAAAAGAATGAATTCCATGAAACCATATATCCTCCCCCCCCCCCCCAAAACCCTACCAGAGGACAATGTCATGAAAGCAAATTAATAAGTAAAATAGAAGGTAGAATCAATATAATGGAATAATGGAGCTCATCCTGAAGCTCTAAAGCATATAGTGCAGTTTCTCTTTTTTTTTTTAGCATAAAGTGCAGTCCCAATGCAAAAACAATAAACTCTAACCTTTCCACAACCCTCATAGTGACATACATACTGCCTCTCCCCGTGGATGGGAGAATGCTTCCTCAAGGCCCCAGCATCAATAAATGTCTTTCCACAATCTTCATAGCTACAAAAGAAAAGAACTTCAGTAGTTGGCTCTGGTTCTGGCACCGGTACTCCTGGTTCTTTTGCTTCTTCTTAAGACCTTTTAACGTGGCCTCTGATAAGCAAAATAGACAGGAAGAAATATAAGGTCAAATTCAATGTGCAACCCAAAATCCACAACATATGATAAAAACTAGCAGTTAAAAATCCAGAAAAGATCCGGAAAAAAGTATATAAAATGAATCAACATACAACAGTCAGAAAGATGTATTGGAGCGTTCAGAATTCAGAACTAACCATTCACCCACTTTAAAAGGGAGCACTTCCCACCAGTTGCTACAACATCTTATGGGACCCTGGGATAAAAATGACGTTGGTAAAAGAATTAACCATAGTATGAATTAGAACAAAAACACATGGCTAAGAACACTCTCATCAGTCAGTGACTAATGACTGATCCTCTGAGATAATTAAAGGAAAGGTTATAGAAATCAAACACATGTCCAACCTACTAAAATGCAAGTTATAGAACGTTAGCAATACAAGGAACATCATTCAGGGAGATTTTCTAGTTTATAATTGTAATCACTCCTCCAGTCCTCCCTGACATGATTGTGAACTGACAAGTTTGCTTGGAGCTAAAGAAGCAATATGTCCTGTGGTTTCTATTGCAGCTTTTAATGTCTGCATTCTAGGTTCTTACCCATTCCTGTTGAAAATTACCTAGCAAAGAAGTTGCAAATTCGAGGTAGCAATACACCTGATTCATACTGAATCACATCATCTTTCTCTTAACAAGAAAGACTTCCCTTTTCGCAACTTTACAATTTTTCTAATGTGAGCTTCATAACAAATAGCCAGTCCATTGTCTAGATAATGGAGGAGAGTTGTGGTAGGTTAACGGTCCCATAAAAATAGTCTTACTATGATGAATTCTTTGAATGTTAAGACCTAAATAGAGTTGAACAGATATAACGGATTTATGCAGCCTATCACACTAATTTGAGATTGAGCTTAGTTGATTGATTGATGCTATCCTTGGATAAGCATAAAAAATTATCTATGAATATTTCCTCCATAAATGCACTATCACATTCAAATTTAAACCCACTTAAACAGAAGATGAAGCTATCTCAGATCCTAAACATAATACCACAATTCCACCAAACCTAAACATGATAACACTATCCGCCACAACTCCACCAAACTCCACCGAAAGCAGAACGTTACTCACACCCATGTTTGACCATCCATTTAATCAAATTCGGTTCATTCTGACAAATTTCTTAATAAAAAAAAGTGCAATGCACCCAAAGGTGTGACCTTAGTGGTCAATAAAGTGGATTGAGCATCACGAGGTCTCAAGCACAAATCCTACGTGCCTTCTTCGCATCCGTTCTATACAGACTAACCTGTTACCTGTTACTCTAGGTACCCGCACTGGCACGGACACCACAGTTATAATTAACAAAAAACACTCAAATTCGCCTATATCTATCCAGCTCTATTCCGTTCTTAAACCGACCGTAATCCATCTCCACTCTTCTATCCCATGCTACTTAAGAATATTATATTAATAGATAAAAGAAAATAAGTATGATTAAACAAGTGATAAATGAATAAATAGGGAAATTCAGATTAAGTTTAGCTTACCATTCTTTGAACCATTTGGTAGCAGGAGCTTTGGATTTATATATAGGGCGTCTTTCATACAGATGGTGAGTTATCTGACTTTCCATTTTCGTGAAACTACAATTTCTATATTGAATTTTTCAAGATTAGGATTAGGGTTCGGATAAGTGAAAGGAGAAAAGTGAATCCGCCATTGTTAAGCAGCTCTCCCACAATCCGATTCCAGTCGGGTAACCCAAATAACAAATTAGCATCCAATTTTTATATTTTTGGTATAAAAGAGTCAAAATATTTTTAACTGTGTAAAATTCATAATTACTAATTATGTATGTTTTTTGTTAATAGTCTGACTAAATTATGATTCTTGTTAGTATTTAATTGGGTAAAATTTATTTTTATTTCAGATTAAATTTAATCGAGCATAATTAGAACACTAAGAAAATATATATTTCTAGACATCTACATTAAAGATATATTTGATTTAGTTATAGTGACAGGTTCGAACAACTTAAAGCATCGCATAAAAATATACATAAGTTATTTTTAAGCAGTTATCACTTTATGTAATTTAAATTAAAAATTTGTGGAAAAAGTATAATATCAATCAGAAAATAATAAAATTCATAGTACATTTCTTCAAATAATTAAATATTAAGTATTATATTCCATTAAATCACTGGAACTATATCTATCATGGTTTTGGTGGCTAATGCAATTCACTATCGAAGCCAACAAATTCAAAGGTGGATCCATATTTATGGGTGGGGTGCATGTGCATCCGCTAATTTTGAAAAAAAATATGTGTATATATATATATATATATCTTAAGGAATTGGATAGTGCACCCAAAGAAGAATGGAAGTGCATCTTGTTGCGTTGGTTGAAGTCAATACTTTCGTCCGTGCGATCAGGGATCGAGATATCACATAATTTCACTTTTATTTTTAGTACATTAAATTTAAAGTCTTGTTACTAAAATTATAACATCAAAATTATTGGATTGGGATTCAAACCCGCAACTATCCTGTATGTAAATCTACCTTAACCATTAAACTACCACTCAATGATTCAAAAAAGTTAAACGTCAACGTTATAGCAGAATTTCATATTATAAGAAGGCAGAGTTTATTAGCTTAGAACTCATATTTGTTCTATATATTTATTTTTTCAGTATTGTTCATGCTATTGGTGACCAAACGAATATAATAATATCCATTAATCGACACTGAAAGTTTTGCTAACATCTACGTTAAGATAATATTAGTGCATCACAGTATCATAAAAAAACAAAAAGGACA
Organism: Capsicum annuum; assembly: GCF_002878395.1. NCBI lineage: Eukaryota > Viridiplantae > Streptophyta > Magnoliopsida > Solanales > Solanaceae > Capsicum > Capsicum annuum. The sequence goes on from NC_061113.1 coordinate 251,379,106, forward strand.
AAAAAACTTTAATGTCCAGTGTGGCTTTAAGCACAAAATGTAAATAAAGCGTGAGATTTAACCATAAAAACATAAGAAAAAAAAATATAAGTATATATTTCTAGTCCAAGAATAATAATATAAGCATGAATGACAAATATATGAACAAAGAAATTGATATTTTTTTCTGATAAAGTAAAATATCAATTGTTTAGTGTTTGTCTCTATAGGAAAGCCTCATTGACATAGGAAAGTATATCTTAGAAGTTAGAACCTTGATGACGACGCTAAACTGCTGTAACGCCTTGAATCTGTACCCCGGACGCTACACGGTGCTTCCGACCCCGAAGGACCACAAGCTAACCCATGACTGATATCTGTAACTGAGTACTGAATAATATACTGTAAAATGCAGAATAGTAGGTTGAAATGCTATAAGGTTCAAATATCTGAAACACTGAGAAAAATATAACATCTGTGATAATATCTGCAAAATTGTAAACTGTCTGAACATCTAATCTGAAAAGCCTCTAATTTGAACTGTCTGAAAGTGGAGTTGAATGGACAATCCCCCAACAAACTTCATCTATTGAAATACTGAAATTACTGAAATAATGAGATAAAAGAATATCCTCGAATAATGAGGACTCACTCTAAATCTACTGCTGGCTTAATCTAAATCTGACTATGCACGATCGGGAACCTGAGCGTCCGAACCTATGATATAAGACATCATAGCGCAAAGAAAGAGTATACGTCTGTACGTGGAATGTACTAGTATGCTATATGAGGTAAGACTGAATGCAAGGGTTCATATGCATGAACAATAACTGACTAAATGATATAGAGTAACTGTACATGAGAGTACATAGATAACTGAGACTGCTGAAAATACTGGGTATGCAGTACTGTGCATACATATATACTGTAACTGAGCTTATCTGAAAATAAATACTGAATTCTGATATAGAGTATCTGATAATCTGTAATTACTGATAACGGAATTACTGTTACTGGCTGACTGTATCTGACATTCCCGATTCTGTAGAACTGAACTGAGTTCTATTCTAGAGACTAAAACTGAAACTATAGGAGGTAATCATCTAACTGACATGCCCCAAATAAGATAAGATAGCTGAATTGGGGTCTAATCTGTAACCTCAATTGGAAGGGTGTCAGTACCGTGCCACGGGTAAAGATAACTGAAGAGATATTCTCTTCTGACAGGTACTCTAATGAGAACGGTGGAACCCTCGACTGACAGGTTAAAACACCTCATCAACCCTCAACTGGCAGGTTTGATGTCTCAACCTACGCTGGCTACGTAGTTCTGGAATGCAAGGATTGCTTCTAAGGATCACACCCTCTACTGGCAGGTGAGCCCCCATCCTTGGGTTCACTCGGTGCTGAATCCTACTCTCAACTGAATAGACACTGAACTGATTATACTGAACTGAACTAGACTGATACTAAGATTACTGAGTTTTTCTGAGTTTTGTAACTGATTGAGTTCTACTGAGTTCTGTAACTGACTAAGAATACTATTGATCGTGACATGACTGAGACTATTCTGTAATTGACACTGGCTCTAGGTAAAACAGTTGAATTGTCGGGTATTAATGATACGAAAATAAACCACTAAAACCAAATTAAGGCCTAAAGAAACAAAAATCAGCAACTAAAGAGAAAGAGGAGATGAAGTAGAAACAATAGAAAATTGCATTCAGGATAGTAATGAGACCTTCACCAACTCAAATGAGTAGCACTAAAGTGTTTATTAGAGCACTAAAGTGTTTATTAGACACTTAAACACATATCACCGAGTTGGATTAAACCCCACTCTTAGGTGGACACAAAGGAATTCACACTCCTCAAACACCCACTTTGCTTGCCAATTGATCAACACAAGTGTAAACCATCACTTATGTTAATCCCTAGTTTCAATGTCTTTTCCAAGACCTGCACTACTAGCTTTTTCAAGCCCTACACTAAGGAAAGAAAATACAATGAGAGTTCTCTCAATAATTCATCAAATCTAGGAAAATAGAAGTCTTATTGTCTATTTATACTTATTATAAACAAAGACAAAAATGCTCTTAATAAAGGGTGCTCCTTTGAAGTGTAAAAGAAGAGTCTCAAAAGACCATAATACCCCTAAGTTGAGGCGCCTTTGGAGTGTATCCAAGGCTGCCTTAGAGTATATTCAAGGTCTCTCTTCACATATTAACGAGTATACTTCATTAGATGAATGCCATATATTCTCACGAGCCTCCATCCTCATAAATCGCGCCTTGTGTGTTTGGACTTGATAAATGCCGCCCTTTTTATGCTCTCAAAATCGAGAATGCTTCATGCTTCAAGGCTTATGATCCTCGGGTTAACATCAAGCCAAGCATCCAAGCAACCTTCCACACACAGGATTGCTTTATCTTGCTCAAAACGGGCCTTCCTTGCATATTCTTGTGCCATCGAAGTGACCAAGTCTTGAGCCTTTAGGTGTTGGACTCCAAAGAAGTTATCAAAAGCTAAGGCGGCCATTTGACTTGTATCATTCTCCCCTTCTTGAAAATGATTCGGCCTCGAATCCAAACCTTGCAAAACCAAAGAGAGGACAAACAAATACAAACTCCTCATGGCACGAGGATTAGGGTAAGCACAACAAGTCATCTCAACATGCCAAGGTTGCACATATTTACAATATAACCATGGATCCTTTGAATTAAATATTAAAAGTTTAATGAAAGATGCACAAAGGATTTTGTTATGGGATTCACCAAAAGTAATACTTTGCTTGTTATGTAAACCAAGCAACAAGTTGGGTGCTCCAACATCATCAATTCTATATTTGGCACGGGGGCCAAACAAGAAGAGTGGCCATAGACACGGGTCTAGACAACACTTTCCTTTCCCGTGGTCTCCACCCAAACTAAGCGGTATACTCTCTACAACAACATACATATCATCCAAGGCAAATAGAGAGTAGAGAAAGGTATCACTCAAGCTAACTTCTACTAAGGTGCCCTCATGTGTGTACTCACTATTAGTTTTCCAATCTTCACCGTGAGTACTCTCAACAATAAAGTCATACAAAGTAGAAGAAGAAGTGGCTTCCAAGACTACGCATTTCGTACCCTTAAGAGTACTCGCATCTTCTAAGAAGAGATTTTCATCTTTAGGAGAAATGTTGTCGCGCCATAGCGGGTTAGCATATAGGCTATAGCCTTCAAAGTAAGTTATACCATACTTTTCACCACTAGACTCATTAGGAGTGTTTATATCATCTTCAAACAAGACATTATTCCTAAAGAAAACATGATCTAATCCACGGGTAGATTTGAAACACGTGAGTTCTTCGCTCTCTAAAAGATCAATATCAAGTTTCAAAGCGATTTCAAGCACAAGATTGTTCCGAGAATAGCTCTTGGGTTCACTCCCATTTTGTTGACCAACATTATCAAATTCTTCATTCACTTGAGTTCTATTAATTACAACACACATAACCTCAAGTACCGATAAAAATGTTATTGATTTATACATTATCATATATATTTATCGGTACGATTTTGTACACTTCTAAATTAAATTGTGATTTTTTACTCCATTAAATATAATATGAAATGAATTTATGCATGTGAGTCTCCTCAATATCCTAATTGAAACACTAATCGAAAACTACGATGAATCACTAACCGAAAAAATTAATTTTATATTTTTAATACACTAAGAAAATATAATTCTTGTATATAGTAGCTTATTTGATCGACCAAAATTCAACATTTCACTATTTTGGAGTAGAGAAAAACTCAAAAATATAATTTTTTTAGAGAGAAATCGAATAATTAAGGATAAAACTGATTATTTTTTGACATAGAATAAATATAAGAAAATTGTTAAGTTAATTATCTAATTGATACTTCTTTTTTAAAATTATTTATGTAAAACGTAAAAATTTATTACATAGGTAAAAATAAATTATTTTGATTACGTGTAAAATATAAATAAATTTAACTACATAAAATCAAAAAAATTATAATTGTTAAAAGTAAAAGTTAAAAAAAGTAGGTGTGGGGACGGTGAAGTATGGTCTGGAAAACCTGCAACTGATTATGATACTTTGCATTTTTTGGTTCTATTGCATATTATCATGTGATTGAATCAAAGTTGGATCCACGAGCAAAGAAGGCTCTTTTCATGGGCTTCAATGCTAGAGTGAAGGGATACTGTTTGTTGTGTCTTGAGGCAAAGAAGACGATTATCAGCAGGGATGTTACCTTTGATGAATTTGCCATATTGAACAAGGTAAATCCAGAGAAAGCTGATAGTACTATGAAGCAGGTGGAGTTTGAGCAAACAGTGGTGACCCCAACACGAAGCACCACCCCTGACTCTACTATGGCAGAAGAAGAGTCAGATGAGGAAGGGGTTCCAGCCCAAGAACCTCTGCAGCAATCAGAACCAATTGCCGTTAGAAGACAGAGACAAGAAATTTAGAAGTCTGCTCGTTTCACTGACATGGTAGCTTATGCACTTCCAGTTACGAAGATGTTCCATCCACCTACCCAGAGGCCATTCGAAGCACAGAAAATGGCAGTTGGGCAGGTGCAATGGAAGAGGAAATGCAATCCCTTAAAAAGAATGAGATGTGGAAGCTGACACAACTACCGAAAGGTAGAAAGGCAATTGGGTGCAAATAGGTATTTGCAAAGAAAGAAGGATTTCCTGATAAAGAAGGCATTTGCTATAAGGCAAGATTGGTGGCTAAAGGCTATGCTCAGGAGGAGGGAATTAATTATAATGAAGTATTTTCTCCAGTAGTAAAATATTCCTCTATTAGAATTTTGTTGGCCTTGGTAGCACAGTTGAATTTGGAGCTAGCTCAACTTGACGTGAAGACCGCGTTCTTACATAGTGATTTGAATGAGAAAATCTATATGACTTAGCCAGAAGGATATAAGGTTGTTGGTAAAGAAGATTGGGTTTGCAAACTTAGCAAATCGTTGTACGGACTGAAACAATCTCTGAGATAGTGGTACAAACGATTTGACATGTTCATGAAGGGTCAGAAGTACAGGAGAAGTAAATACGATCATTGTGTGTATTTGTGCAAACTTCAAGATGGTTCCTACGTCTACTTACTTTTATATGTTGATGATATGCTGATTGAAGCAAAGAGCTAAGTTGAGATTGACAGGTTGAAGGCTTAAATGAGTAAAGAATTCGAGATGAAGGATTTGGGGGAAGCCAAGAAGATTCTCGGCATGGAGATAAGCATGGATAGAGAGAGGGGCAAACTTTTGCTGTCACAAAAGCAGTATTTGAAGAAGGTACTACAACGTTTTGGTATGCGCGATGATACAAAACCTGTAAGTACCCCACTTACTCATTTGAAACTGAGTAGCAGATTATCTCCGACAATTGATGAAGAGCGAGAATACATGGCAAAAGTCCCGTATGCAAATGCAGTTGGAGGCTTGATGTATGCAATGGTGTGTATGAGACCAGATATTTCACTAGTTGTTAGTGTTGTTAGCAGGTACATGCATGATTCGGGCAAGGGTCATTGGCAAGCTGTGAAATGGATTCTGCGGTATCTCCAAAATACCGTAGATATTGGATTGACATTCGAGTGGGATAAATTACTTCATCAATGCATAGTTGGATATTGTGATTCTGATTATGCAGGTGATTTGGATAAGCGACGATCTACAACTGGCTATTTGTTCACTTTAGCAAAGACGCCAGTTAGTTGAAAGTCTACACTGCAGTCTACAGTGGCTTTGTCTCCAACAGAGGCAGAGTATATGACGATTACAGAGGCTGTGAAGGAAGCAATTTGGCTTCATGGGTTGCTTAAAGACTTGGAAGTCGATCAGAAACAATTTGAGGTATATTCTGACAGTCAGAGTGCTATCCATTTAGCAAAGAATCAAGTCTTTCATGCACGGACGAAGCATATTGATGTTCCCTATCATTTTGTGTGAGAAATTCTCGAAGAGGAGGAGATACTTCTCCAGAAGATTTATACTACGGAGAATCCTGCAGATATACTGACCAAGGTGGTTACAAGGGCCAAGTTCGAACACTGTTTAAACTTGGTTAATATCCTGCATATTAGAAGTTGGTGCCTCACGGTGCAAAATTGGAAGCACCGCAAGTTTTCTTTTATTATTTGTTTGATTGAGAAGATTTGTATTTTGGTGGGATTAAAATTGAGCCAAGGTGGAGATTTGTTGGTTTTTGGCATATTTTATCCCACATCGGTATTTTACCATTTGGGGAGGAGATTTAGAGCTATAAAAGAACTCTTCCTCCTCCCATTTGTATCGTCTCAAAAATTGTATTATCTTCTCCCACAATTAATAGAAAACATTGGGTGCTCGGAGATTAAGCCTATTTGGCTGAACTTCATTATCAAATTTTTGGTATTTTATTTTTTAGTATTCAATATTATTTATCGGGTATTTCTTTTGTTGTTTTGTTTTAATGGAAAAATTGCCCAATTTTCCCAACACAACCAAGTGTGGTTGATCTGCCAATAGGCACCTAAATATGTCAGACGTATCACAGCAGAAAGAAAAACTAAATTCTGTATACATGAACTTACTGAGAATTGATATACATGGAAAATGAGTAGTTTAAGTAGAAAACTACTTTTGGAAGTTAAAGACCACTGCACAGAGTACAGACGATAAGCTGTACTTGTGTTCTTCAATAATAAGCTTTTATAAACTCCGCAAACACCAACGAAGTACTGGTCTAAAGGCCCAACATATAGTTTGTCTTTATGTTCTTCAACTAAAGTAATCCCAATAGGAGTAGCATTATATTGAGCTGTGAAATCACGTGTTTCCACGACCTTTCCCAACTGATTTATCCTTTGTCCTATCGAAAATATGGTATTTCCTCTGTTTCAAAATAAGTAAATTGTTAGGATATTTATTGGTATTTCAAAATAAGTCATTGAATTTTTTTTCAAAATTTGCCCTTGTAATTTGACGACCAATTAACTTTTGAAAAAGTATTATAAGGTCAACTTTTTTTTTGAGGTAAAAATGAAAAGTTGTGTTAAATTTATATCTTTTTTTCTTAATATATATATCAAAATTCAACAATTCATTTATTATAAATCGGAGGGAGTACTTTTTTTTTTGTTGTTGGCAATTGCCACCCAAAAGTCCCCAACACAGTTCTCTTTACGTTATCTGGAATTCCTTGTACATTTCTGAAAACATCTGATGAATTTGCTTTTGCATCTTCGAGCCAAACATCCGAATTCTTTAAGCAAGACATAATTATCTTTGCTGATGAGTGCCACCCCTACTTGCCGTGAAAGTCCTCTTAGCAATAATAGGACCTGTTTTGTTCTTATATCATACTTGAACAATCTAATTGATGTGTTTCCGCTTTCAACTATTCTAGTCCTATGCTACCAAGTAGTTTCAAAAACGCTTCCCATCAAAGTCAGTAATAACAAGTTGTGTAGCAAGTCCTCCGCTTGGTCCAACCACCAAAAGGTCATAATATGCATCAGCTTGTTAGGATTTTTGTCCTGATTTTTTTACTATATTTAAATTTTATTTTTTCTTAGAAGGAAAACAAAAGTTATCATAATTACGTTTACTTTTCCTGAAAGAAAAAAATATAATTCTTTTCCATATTTGGCTAACCTCTTTCTTGAAGAAAAGATTTTAAACATCTATAAATATAATTTTTTTCCATATTTGGCTAACCTCTTTTTTGGAGGAAAGATTTTGAATATCTATAAATAAAAAATAAAAGACCCTTCTTATACCATAACACAATAGCATCCCCGACTTAGTCTTTGGAGAGATTTTTCTCCCAATAATTTTATGTTTTCTTTAATATTAGTTTTAATATGTAGGTGAATTGATCAAAATATATAATCTCTCGATTTCGAACCCAACGCAACTGTATAGAGGTCACCAGTTCTACCGTAAAACTCAAGGCGAAACGGGTTTCCACATCTTTTCTTCGTCCTAAAGATGCATAATATATGACAAAAAATTATCAATGAGAAAATGAAGGCAATAAAAACGACGTAAAAAACAAATTTAGAACTTGAAATTAGTTACTTATTCGGTGATGTTGTAGCAAAATCAGTGAAGCCAATTTTTGGACTTTAGGTATTTGACTATTCAGCCATCTGCAATACAAGTGTAAGGTCCGTCACCTTTTTAATTGAAAGCAACAGATTGAGGGCCAGCAACGGTATAACTCAATCATGAATATTGTCCAAAATCATATAAGACAACTGGTCATTAATTCCCTCAACTAAATTTACTTGAGCCGAGAGTCTATCGGAAATAATCTACTTCCTCCGTTTTAAATTATGTGTCATTATTTTTTTTTTAATCCGTCCCAAAATAAGTATCGTCTTTTCTTATTTGACAACTTTTTAAAGGCGCAATTACTCTTTTACCTTATTGATCCACTTAATTAAAAAAAAGCAATATTGATATATTTTTTGATAAAGAATAATTTGATAAATTTTATCAAGTCTTTCCTTATTTCTTAAACTCTGTACCCGGTCAAATGACGACACATAAAATGGGACGGAAGGAGTATTTATTTACCTTCACAAGCTAGGGGTACGATTTGCCTACACGCTACCCAAATGGGACTACTGGATTTATTGTTGTTATTGTATCCAAATTCAACATGGACTTTAATTCCATAAAATTCATGCCAATACTTCATAATGAAAAGGAAAATTGATGTTATGTATTAGATCAATTAACTGGAAATGCTATTACATGAGAAAATATGCAAGTTAGTTATAGCACAAAATTGCTTTTGTTATTCTACGATTCTCCGACCTCCTCAGCATTCTTCCTTTGCTATCCAACTGGAGATTTAAGGATATTATAAGGACCTAGAATTATGTTAATACTATAAATAAGGTATGGATAAGTACAATTACGATGATGTAAGAAAGGTCTTCAGCATTTTTATTTAATTTGGAGTAAGATATTACTCACTTAATTCATGAAGGTTATTCTTGTGAAAACAGAATACATACATCAAACTCCATCAACACCAATGAAGTTGTCATCTAATGATCCAACATAAAGTTTGCCATCATGTTCTTGAACTTCAGTTATCCCATTTATACCAGGATATTGAGCAACTACTTCTCCCAACTGATTCAGCCTTTCTCCAGTCGAAACTAGGATAGGAATGATCACCTCTATTTTTATGCTACCAACAGCCACCCAAAAATCTCCCGATATAGTCCATTTTATATTATCTGGATTTCCATCAATGTTCGCCAACACATCAGATGAATTTGCTTTTGGGCCTTTCAGCCAAAATCTCCGAATTTTTTTAGAAATAATTTCTGTGACTAAGAACCCCTGCTGGCCCTGAAAGTTTATCTAGTAATAATGTGACTTGTTTTGTTGCTATATCATACTTGAACAATCTCCCTGATGTATCTCCGCTTAGAACAATTATTAACTTAAGGCTGTTTAGAAGAAGATTCAATTAAAAAATGACGAGTTAGTTACTCCCTTTCTTTACTCATATTTCTATAACTTATGCTTAAAAGCCACTTAAAATAAATTCATCTAAACAGGCTCTAAAGGTAGTATTGGGCATAAGAAAATGTTTTAGTATTTTGCAAATAGTGAACTTCAGTATTGACAAATGTTGGTTTGTCCAGCATTTGACAATTTTGAACTTCAATTGTCATTCCGGTCAATGTAAGTTCTTAGTTTTACGGAATAAGAAATTTAAGTTGACAAAAAAGAGTTTTAAATTAAATCTTATGGTCTTCCATTTAAAATAAGTGTGATGAGTCAAAATGGGCCGTTCGGAGGAAGAGCTCCTTGCCAAGAATTTTTTCATACCCAGAGCTCGAATCCGAGACCCCTGGTTAAGGAAGGAGCAGCCTCATCCGCTGCACCACATCTGAATTTTGTTGTCTTACTAAGCCATATAGAATATTATAACTAAAAAGTTAGTAGTCCCTCCGAGTACTTTTACTTGCTCAGTTTGAAAAACGGAGAGATAATTTACCATCTTTTACTATTTAATTCACCTTTATTATTAAGTATCATTCATTTTCAACATTAATTAGATGACTAAAAATAATTAGGAATAATGCTAGAGTTATCATTTTATTTATTTGTTTCTTAGGATGTATCAAGTCAACCACAATCAAGTAAATATGGACAGAAGAAATAGTAAATTACATAAAGAAACTTTCTTTTTTTAAACAGGCTAAAAACAAACGAGCAGAACTCTCACCTTGTTGGTGAGGATTTGATTGTCAGCATTGTAATCCCCTCCTCATTTTCCCTTCCCCAAACTTTTTTTTTTAAAAAAAACTGATGAAGTATTTGAAATACAAGAGAAATATTGCCCCCAAAAAAAATGTTTGAGAAGTATTTTAAGTGAAATGATATTTTCTCAAAGTAAATCACGTCCAAACATAAGTTAAACTTTCAAATATTCTTTTTTCAACTTCAACCAACTATTATCTACATGCTTAATTAACATGAGAAAAGTTTTAGAATGACGAACCCAATTTTGAATACTGGTCCTGAATCTACAAAATAAATGATTCCCTCTTCCTGATCGATGTCTAGTGAGTCGAGAAAGGCAAAAGGCTTGCCTTCAAAGCTAGTAACGACTGGTGTAACCAGTCCTCCCTTCGGTTTAGCCATCACCAGCCCATAATATGCATCGTAAAACCCAAGCCCATATGGTCTTCCACAAATTTCTTGTGATAATGGGTCATTTGTGCCATCACATCTTTCCTTGCTCCTAAACATCAATATTAATTAACGACAGATTAATATTAGTCTTTGAGAAAAGGAGGAGAAGCACTGCAAAAATAGCTACCAATTTTGTTGTTGACCCGTCGCTAAATTACGGAGATTTATGTTTAGTTTTCAAAACTTGGGGGTGGGGAAGTGGAAACGGAGAGGGGATTACAAGGTGGAGAATGAATCCTCACCAACGTGATGAAAATTAAGGTAGCTAACTAACTATTTATCAATTACTTCCTCAGTTTCGCTTTAATTGGCTCTTATTGACTTGTCACATTCTTTAAGAAATTATTTAATAGAGGCTTATTTTACTCAAATAACCCTATTAATTATGCATTGGAAACATGAATTTGAGTAAATACACTTTGTTTAATCATTTAATGCTGAGGATAATATTGAAAGAACATAAAAAAATTCTCTTGATTTCATCAAATGGACAACTAAATTGAAACAAATATTTTTAGAAAGAGGGCCAACTAAAACGAAACGAAGGGAGTACTAGCTAATTCCTCTTTTTAACTTAGGCAATATGCAATTATGCATGATGTGCTTTTTAACTTGTCCTCTGTTGGCATTAATGTCCTCTAACTTCGCGCGTGTAAAAGTAGATACTTAATCTATTTCAGGAGCGGCTCTACCTATTGAAAAAATAGGCAACCGCCTTAGGCCCCCAAATATGAGGGGCTTTATTTTTTTTAATTTTTTTTTATAATAATAGATTATAGGTTTTTTTTTTAAAAAAATTATTAAGTACGATTAGTAAAAAAAATAAACTTCTTATATAAATGTTTGAAAGTTTGATGTATTTAAACTTTAAAGTACTATGTCTCAAGAGTGATTAAATGCATAGATAATATTAATGGAAAAAGAATTATTAGAAGAAATCGACTACAAAAAAATATTAGTAACTTTGTATCCCAAAATATCTAAAATATAGACTTTATAAAAAAAATATTTATTTTTTCTTAAAAATTTAAGCCCCCGTTCAAATTTTGCCTTAGGCCACTAAAGTGATTATCTTAAAAGTAGAAACACGCATCCTATGAGGCAAATCGCGTGACATGCATGTATCCTACATGTCAAATTGAGTGATATTTATCATGTAAGACATTTATGTCTACTTGTGCATACCCAAAATTGAAGCACATAGATACCAATTGAAAGTTAAAATCCACGTTTACGGTTTATGCAGAGTAAATAAGAGAAAAAATAAAATGAAGCTTAGAATTGGAATATCAATTACCTATTTGGTGATGTAGTAGCAAATTCAGTGAAGCCAACTTTCAAATACTCTTTTTCAACTTCAAATAATTGCTAAGAGAAAAATGAAGTTTTAGAGTGACAAACCTAATTCGGAATACAGCTCCTGAATCTACAAAATAAATCCTTCCCCTTTCCTGGTCGATGACTAGTGCGTCAGGAAAGGCAAAAGGCTTGCCCTCAAAGCTAGTTACAACTGGTCTACCGAGCCCTCCGCTTGGTCTAACCACCAAGAGTCCATAAAATGCATCAGTTATATATAGATCACCTGTTCTGGTGTAAAATTCAAGGTCATACGGTCTTCCACATATTTGTTGTGATATATTGGACCGTTTGTGCCATCACATCTTACCTTGGTCCTAAAGATGCATAATAATTGACAAAAATTATCAGTCTTTGAGAAAAGAAGGACAAGCACTACAAAAATTAGCTACAAACATCGTTACTAGTTAATCCATAAATTTTGTTGTTTAACTACGAAATTTGCCAGTAGTGAATAAGAGGAATTTAATTACCTATTTGGTGATGTAGTAGCAAATTCAGTGAAGGCAACATTTGGACCTTCATATTTGACTACTCTGCCATCTCCAACACATGCGTAAGGTCCGCCACCTTTTGGGTCGAAAGCAGCGGATTCAGGGCCTAAAACTCATGGTGGAAGTCGGAGATGTGAAGGTTGGCAATGAACAAGATAAGGTGAGACATTTAGCAGTACCCAAATCTGGAGAATTAGGAACATTCTTTTTGTAATTGAGACTATTTCCATGCTTCTGTGTATCCAATGAAATAATCAGCTGTTGAATACCTATACTAGCAATTGCTCAGTACCATTCCTAGCTAGATCTTGTGTTAGGCAGATTCAATTAACTTAAATGTTCTTGACTGGAGTGCTGTATATATCTGATTTTTCAAATGTTAGTTATTTGAACGCAATTCATTTTCAGTCATAAGGTATCCAATAAAAATACAACTTTAGGGAAACTGACCCCAAAAACTATCTATTAAGATGGAAGTGCTCAAGGCTAGATAAGCAACACATCCCTTCCCCATTTAACCGATGTGAGATTCTAGTCGCCTTCATTACAATAATATTGATCATGACATAATGAATATATATAAGAAAATATTTATACACTTAAAAGAATATATTAGATAATAGAGCGGTGAGGTGTTGATGAATTCATTGTAAACTGGCTCTTAACAACAACAATTAATCAACAATAGATCATAGGCAACAAATTGCCTGAGATAGGGAATTAGAGCACACCAATAATGCTTACGGGGGTACTGTCCTGATAGCAAGGGTAGACAAAGCTCAATGTACGGTTTTTTAGAACTCAATAATTTTTGCTCATGATATGCTGTATATTTAATTATGTGCATTTGAATATTTGCAATCACACATACTTATATAAGGAAAATGGCAATATCTGATTTATCTGACATCGTAGGATATTCCAAGATATTGTTTATAAACTATGATTTGTTAATTTGCTAAGTTTATATAAGAAACGGAAAAACTTTGATATTTTTTACTTGTGGAATTTTCATTTTGATGAGAAAAATTGTAACTTAAAGAAATCTAAATTACATAATCAAACAAACCTTCAATTTCAAATCAATCCTTTTTCAAATTATTACGTCCAAACGGGCCTACTAATTTCACTTCATTTGAAATTTTGAAGGATGCATTGTGTTTAAATCATACCTTTTGCAAATAAAAGATGTGAGCATTTTATTTAAATTATGAAAGATGAAAACAGATTGTAAGCTATTATTCAAATTTGGGAAAATACTCAAAAAAAAAAATACTGAACTTTGACCGAATTTGTAGTTGAGCATACTAAATTTTGCGAAAATTTTATTATCTGCCCACTTGGACAAGTGCATGTAATTCATGCGCATTGGGCGTGTGAGAGTATTAAAAAACGTTAAAAACCTTTTTTTTGTCAAATAGCCCTCAATTTTCTGATTTTTAAAATTTTTATATTTTTTATTTATTTTTTCATTCTTTATCTTCTCTCTTCTTTCTTTCTTCTTTCTCTTCTCTCTTCTTTCTTTCTTTCTTCTCTTCAATGGTGCTTCTTTCTTTCATCTTCAACACACCCAATTCATTTCCATCAATTTGACCCAATTTCAAATTAAAAAAGAAAAAGGTGCTTCTGTCTTTCATCTTCAACACACCCAATTCATTTCTATCAATTTGACCCAATTTCAAATTGAAAAACTAATCATCTTTTACGTTTGGTCGAAAGAAAAATTAAAAATTTATCAAATTTGGGAGGAAATTAATTCCACCATTGCAACCGCATTTGGACATAATTAAGAAACTTTGGAAAAGTGTTCCATTCGATTTGAATAAAATTATTGAAGAAATTTTTCGATTTGAATTTGAAATTTGGAAAAAGATTTAGTATGAACTAAATAAAAGTCAAATTTCAAGAATTAGAAATCAAGATTTTGGTGAAAATATAATGAAAATTGCTGAAAAGAATAAGAATGGAGAAGAAAGTAAATAAAAATTATTATTTTTTTAAAAAAGCACGTGCATATAAAAACGAGATTGACTCGTGTATTACATTGTTATCTGCCAAAATTGGGTATAACGTTTCGGAGGAATTAAATCCACTTTAAAAAAGTCTAGGTGGGTAGTAGGCCCCCCACAAAATTCAAAGTTCAATATGCTCAGCCACAAATTCGATCAAAGTTGAGATATTTTTCTAAGTATTTTCCCTTCAAATTGAATTATGAAGTAATTTTTCCTTTTAATTAAAGAGTGCTAAAATTCAAAACTACTCCTGATAGTGTCCTTTCTCTGAAATACAAACAAGCCCATCCAATAAAAGCCCAATTTAAAAGTTTTTTCCTTGGTAGTTAAACCCTAGCAGTTTATTGAGTTCCAATTTCTTCTCTCCATTTCGCTAAACCCTACGCCCTGCTTGTACTTCAACAGAGAGAGAGATGGGTAGCGATAGCGAAGTAGAGAAGTCGGTACAGAAAGAGAAAGAGAGAAAGAAGCTATTAGCTTTAGCTCCTATTGCTAAGCCGCTCGCTGGAAAGAAACTCAGCAAACGTACCTTCAAACTCGTTAGGCGAGGTATCCATAATCCTTCAATATTTACTCACTTTTTTTCGTGTTGTATTTACATTTGCTTAATCAAAATTGTTCTGTTTTCAGCTGCGGAACATAAGTGCTTGAAGAGAGGAGTTAAAGAGGTGGTTAAGAGTATTCGACGTGGTCAAAAAGGGTCAGTCCACTTCTTTGCTTTCTTTCATACGCCCCCCGTCTATTTTTTCATTGTTCACTATTTACTTTTGAAAAATAAGGAGCCATAAATTGAATTGCAATTTTACTATATCACCTAATAAATTTAATCCTTTGGAAAATGACCAAACATAAAGGTAGTTTGGTAATTTTCTAAACCGAACAAGTAAAAGTGGATATCTATTTGGATTGCCCGTGTTAGACGCGAATTCATGCACATCCTGCCACTTTTCTTTTTGTTAACTGACTGTCGATTATTTTTCTGTTATAAGCTTGGAGAAATGAGCGTGTCTTGCTAGTAGGTACGAGCGCTTTGTCTTGTTATCTGTACTAGTAGTGCTGCGCTTGTAGTTTCTTGATTGTGTAATTTTATTGATGTCTATCGTTTTGGGTTGATGAGTGTAGTATTATTTGGTGGCACTAGTGATCGGAAATAGCCTCTCTAGCCCTCTCTACCTACACTCTGTCCTCCCTAGACCTCACTTTGTGGGAATACACTGGATGTGTTGTTCCCGTCATTGTAAGCTCTGAGAAATGAAAACTGGAAATCGAGTCTTTCTTGATTGTCCGCAGTCTCTATTCTATGTGTACGTGTACCACAGTCCTATAGGGTTAGATCAAGCCTCATTCTGTTGAATAGACTTTGAATTTATGGACAAGTACTTCTACCGTTAGGCCACAGTCCTATAGGGTTAGATAAAGTCTCATTCTTTTGAATAGACTTTTTGAATTTATGGACAAGTACTTCTACCGTAAGGCCACACCCCTGTTTAGTGCCATAATGCCCCTGAAATGATATTGAAATAACTCACAAAGCTGGCTGTATAATTAAGACTTACAAGTAAGCCAAAATAACAAAAATAAGCCAAAAACCATAAGTTAAAGATCCTAACTTTTAATTTTGGCTTATAAGTCATAGGCTCTAAGCCCATCCAAATAAACTCTTATTGAAGGATAGCTCGTGTGAAAAATTTAGGCTTTTGAGTTATTCCAGACTCTTCTTACTTGAAGCAATCAAATCAATACCTAATTGTTTTTAAAGTGCCAAAATTGATGTTTCATTGACGGGCATTCTTCCACATCAGTACCCTTTTTTGTGTATTGTGGGTTGGGGTAAGTTGTACAGCATCGGTATGTTTAATAGCCTGCTCTGTAGCATAGTCCATAAGCACACGTACAAGCGATTCGGCAGCTTGTTAATGTGGCTCAATGATAGATTTTCTTCCCTGAAATATTTGTGACATGAACTGGTCTACATGTGATTTCGGACGTTAATGTTGAACTACATATTTGTGTTTTGGGAAAAGGGTCAAATATACCCTGTACTTTCATTAATTGGCTAGCTTTGCCCTTTGTTATACTATGAGGCTATTTATACCCTCACTGTTATCAAACTTGTCAAATGTACCCTTCAACTTAACACTTTTAACATTCATTCCAAAACTGCCTCTTTAAAATTGAAATCACCCATTATAAATGGATTCTCATTTACTCTAACCCACCGTCCACAGAAAATTTTTAAACGAAATAAAATTAAATTAACGGCACTAGAGAGGGTGAACTCCCAGATTAAATTACTCTTTCATGGCTGTAAAAATTAAGAAAAAGAATTGACATATTATCGAACAAATTAAATAACATTATATTAAAGAATCACACAAGTTTTAAAGTAGTAGTTTTACTTTGAATAAAGAATCATAATTTTAGAAAAATCGATCAAATTAATTCTCATCCAAATGAATATATGGTAGCTGGGCTTTTGTGATTTTCCATATTTTTGGAAAACTGTTTCACCATGCCTCCATTTTCATTGTCTTCTAGCAAAACGGAGTGAAATAGGTTCAATTCCCAATTTTCTCGCCATCAGCTCCACCACACAACCACTAGCCTAAGACTTTCTCACAATGGATCTGAAAAATGCAAATTAAAAAAAAAAAAACCCAATGAAATGCACAAAAGTTCAGAAAGGGGAACAGATTCTTCAAACTACTTTGTACAATCTAAACATCATATATTAAGCAAATCAAGATAATTTGCTATTTGGCTTCAAATGAATATGCTAGCTATAATTCAACTAAAGTGATATTCATAAAAAACCATAAGGAAGTACGAAGAGATGAAGTTGTAACTGTTGGAGAAGAAAGACTTATTTTAAATAATATTTTAAGTTCTCTGAGCTATACCCAAAAACAAGTAAAGTCTATACATGAGCTGTACTGAAAAATCTTGAAGGTCAGCATTGAATTTTAAACTGATTAATTTTTTATCATTCTTTTCAACTATTCGTTATAACTGATTCACCACATTCTTCAATAGTATACATTTTTTAAAATTGAAAGTTGAGACAAAAAAAAAAGGTTGAAAATAGCAAAATTGACCACTTCTAAGTTATCAGTATTTCCTAAGCAGCACTATATTATACTCTGCTTCCACCGCCCACGTTTGTGTGTGTGTATATATATGTTGGTCCTCATCAAGTGTCTGATTTATTTGATTTTAATATGTGGAACTAAGATTAACTTGCTACATTTTGTTCTCTTTTCCCTGTATAACTGAAAAAGGGCAATTTTGGTAATAATGTGGAAAGTGTTAAGTTGAAGGGTACATTTGACAAGTTTGTTAACAGTGAGGGTATAACCCCATATTATAACAAAGGGTAAAGTTAGCCAATTAATAAAAGTAGAGGGGTATATTTGGCCCTTTTCCCTTGTGTTTTAACATATCATGAACAAGCTTATTAACAACATTGCCTTTTGGGAACTGCAGATTGTGTGTTATAGCTGGAAACATTTCTCCTATAGATGTCATTACTCATGTTCCAATACTATGTGAGGAAGCTGATATACCATACATCTATGTTCCCTCAAAAGAAGTAAGCTTTCATCTTCATACACTATATTATTACATTCTTGTTGTGTGGCCAGTTTCTTCCTCAAACTCAATATGTATTTAATTTCATTATTTGTGATGAGGATCATGATAAACCTTGTGTTTCAGGATCTTGCAAATGCTGGAGCCACTAAGAGGCCAACTTGCTGCGTTTTGGTATCGACAAAGCCTACTAAGGGGGAACTTAGGCAGGAAGATCAAGAGAAACTGAAAGAAGATTATGATCAAGTTGTATCAGAAATTCGCGAAATAACTGCCTCCTTGTTTTGACATTGAGGGGGTTTCGCTTAGTTCCCTGTACTTAACTCTGCACCATTTCATCTCTACTTTATTCTGGAACACGCTGTTTAAACATATGCTATTTATTTACGTCACCGTCCAATTACGTGTGAATAAAGAAGCCGAAAGCTGACAACTAACAACGCACAACGCATAAAGAATGAAAGATCACTCAATTTTAACAAAAAATCACCAAAAAAAAATGATTGATTACTATTATTGTTGTATTTAAACCCTGACATTAGTCTGTTGGATAAGCATTTTTCTCCTTAAACTATAAATGCATGAACTATTCTCGAGTACAAGGATTGGACAAGCAACCTAAAAAGAACACCCGTTCCACTATACTTTTCACTAATTAACCAACAAGAAATATTCTCTCAACGCAAGAGACAATTATTTCAGGCTCTTCGTGTATTTATTGGCTCTTCAAAGATAACAAGGCTCAAAGCATATACATTTGAACTTAAAAGTCTCTTAATATATGTACGTCGTCTTCTAGCTCAGTGTTAAAAGTAGCATCAGCTGAATCAATTATTTTTGAGACAAGGTCCTGAACAACAAGATACCGACACCGCCAATAGCAAGAGTAAGAAGTAGAGGAACACCAATTGACTCAACAACTTCAGCCATTCCTTCAGTCCTATCTGTTCTCCCTAGGCGAGGCCTCTCTCCGTGGAGCTCACGGAGGATATTGCTCAGATTGTCTATCTGGTGCATGATCTGACGCTGTGATCTCCCAATGAGAAGTACCTGCTCCCAAATTATGTTTGCATGAGAAGTATAATTGCCTAATCAATTTCTCAATCTTCTTGAGACGACTGTGTTGAACTTGGACCACGGTTGTTTCTAGAGAATTTTTTTAGTACTTGGAAACAGAAATTATTAACACCCAATGCAGTCTCAAGTACAACAACATATTCAGAGTAATTTCACAAGTTGGGGAGGGCAGTGCAACCTCGCCCCTACCTTGTAAAGATTGAGGGGATGTTTCCGACAGATCCTCAACTCAAGTAATGATAAGGTAAAAGTCATTGCAGTAACTGTTAATTGATGCAATTGAAAGTCAGGACTGATCTTAAAGGAGTTTAAGCAAGATGAGAGAAATAAGAAGTAAGAATTCGTAAAGTCACGAGGCATAGCCAATCTAAGGATTAGAATTGAAATTGATTAGGTGACAAATCATACCTTGTGTATACTGGATGGTAAATGTAAATAGAACACGAATTTTTATGGAATAATCTAATTATAGATCTAAAAGTGTATTAGGGGCCACAATATTACGTGAGTTGTGATGTATGCACTATGAATTTAGTGTTACTGGGCATACAATTGCCAATATTACTTAAAGAAAATCTTGAAAATAACACTGGAAGTGATAAAGATGATGCTAAAAAAGAAAACTATCGTGCACTCATTAGCTCTCTGTGAGATACAGGATTATTTTCAAATGGATGAATTATGCAATAGCCGAGTTTACTCTAAAACTTGGTCATATTGACTCAAAAGGCCAACTATTGTCTGTTGGATTAGTGAGTATATCAAACTACTTGCCATGCTTCCTTTCTGACTCTACTTAATGCAAATGATGAGCAAGAGATGATTGTAGAGTACCTCTTCCATTAGAGTAGACTCTCTTGCCAGTTGAGAAGACGATGATGAATGAGGTAAAAGAGAACCAGCCAACGAGCCATTGCCTAACCCAGCCACAAAAACAGAAGTTGGTGCAGACCCATTGCAAGGCTCAGCATGCACTGCCAAATTTTGTTGGCTAGCGGAAACTTTATTGGCAGATATTTTTGAGTTTAGCTCTTCTATCCGAGATGTAAACTCATCCATTCGCTCACTCAGCGTGGAAATTTGTTCTGTAAGTTGAGAAACGACTCCCTGGAAAAGGCAATTCTTGAGTGATTGAGAGAAAAAGGGAACAGAAAAGGTAAATGTTAGGTCGGGAATTGAGATATTATAAACAGTTCAGCATAAGTGAGAGGCGCTGGTAGTACGTTGCCGTCTCTTCTGATGTATAAAAAGATGACATTAAGCAGGAAAATAGAAAAGGAAAAACAGCGTACATATTAGATGGACTAACATGATAAAACAAAGGGAACAACATTCACGTTTCTTGTTCTTGCTAAATTGGAAGCTAATAGATTATAACATACAAATAGTAGAATATTTGGCTCCAAAGTAAAATACTCTTTCTAGTTAGAGTATCTCTGGTACACACTGACGTTATTACAAGCCTCTTTGCTGGTAAAGATTCCAATAACCAAGTTCTCCATGTTAACAAATCAACCTATCTTTTTTGTAAAGCGAATGGATTCTCGTACGACCAATTTTAAGATTTATAGGACTTGAATAATAGTCCCTTCAATGTTTTTTGGGTTAAAGCAAAGCAGATATGTTTTTTATACATCTATATACAACTCTCAATCTTAAGATAAAAAGACTCTTGATGTTCCGCATGATTAAAAAGGGATCCATCATGGCAGGCGTTTTCAGCCACCGATCCCCGTGGTTGCCAGGATATCATCATTTGGCTTGCTTTTTCAAAATTATAAAGTCAACTTTGTTGATTCTGCAAACCATGAGATCCAAAGTGTGTACTTCCTTCACTCCTACATGGAGGACTCATTTCATTCTGCTGAACAGATTTTCAGAAGAATTCTATCTATTACCGAACATCCAAGCAAATATAAATCTTTCCAAAGGTTATGTTGGTTTGAGTAACACCATTCAAATATAAAGGAATATTTAAGTTATCAGAAAATTTGACAGACTGCTCTATTCAAGGGTGTGGTGGTTCTGAGTCATGATGGTAGTGGCTAAGAGAAATGAGCAGGAAAGGGTGATATATTCTTGAGTGTCAATAAGAGCAATTAAGAAACAATTAATGATGTTCAGAAAATGATCTACGTCAGTGGATGAAACTCTTCTCCTTTTCTTGGAGTAAAATATAATATTAGAGCTAAACTTGTGCAATTTATGTCAAACAAATGCCCTGAAGTAGGGAAAACATTTTGTAAGAGAAATTTCAGAAAAGACCAAACAGAGAAATTTGAAGTCAGTTCACGCACCAAAAATAACTCTAATATGTCGCCAAAATTGTGGAGACATTAAATTCTAACAAAAACCTGAACTTATTGCTCTGAATAATTACCTGATTAGCCACTGGCGCTGGAGAATCAGGGGTTCTCCCATCATATCTTCTACTATTAACCGCAAGTTTTGTCAGCTTGGACAGGTGTTTTTCTCGTTGTGTTGAGTATGAATGTGGGATACCACTGCCAATAGTTACAGGCGAACAAATGATGAGTTTCCGGTGCATGAATTTTGCAGAAATAAGTAGATGATGATTGTAAAAAATAAAAACATCCAAACAATGGTCAATATATATAGAATACTTTGAGCAGCAGATAACAATTTAGACTATGACCTACCGATTAAGAAACTTTGTTCTCCTATCTGCCGAGGCTCGGGATAGAGCTTCTCTAGGGCTTGAGACCAAATCGTCGTCTATGCTCAGCTTTGTCTTCAGATCATCTGGCAATGCCTGCATGGCTGTAATACTGAGAACCAGGAATAACGGGAAATTTGGTAGTTGATTAAAATTTATCATACCATAACATCGTTTAAAAGCTTCTCCAGCTGAATTTGCTCAATGTAAGTGCGAGGAATATACGAACCATCCAAACCCAGAGAGTCAGCAACAGATTTAACATGTGAACGATCTCTTCCTTGCACCTTCATAAGGAGAAAAACGTAAATCATAATAGTAGTAATTAGCTTCTCAGGCTAAACAATGCCAGAATAAAGGAAGAGGAAGCTCATTCTAGCAGACTCTTATTTGTTCCTTGGTCTTCAGCAAAAGGGAAATTAAAAATTAACTAGGTCTTCAGCAAAAGGGAAATTAAAAATTCTCATATATTCATCAGCAAATAGCTCATAAAATTTTCTTCATTAATATTTGTTGAACTTCCTCAACTAAGGTTTCAAGAAACTCTCTCTTCCCCCTTTACTTCATTTTTCAGCATGCTCACGTCACGTTTGTAAAGAACTTAAGGTGTACACTTACATCATAGTGATGAGCAAGCATGGTATCCAAACTGGATATTTCTCCAAAATACAATCCTTACAATTGTCTCAGCCCCAAATATTAAAGTCGCTTCCAGTAGATTAATAAAATGTGTGTGCAAGACTCACAAAAAATTCAATTACCCACGGCCTTAGCCACATTTTTAAGTCTAAGACTTGGCTGGGTACCACCTTAAAGAGATTCTCTAGGAGGTCTATTACACACATTCTTTGCCTGAATTCCAGATGAAATAAAATCAACCCAAATTCTCAAAACAAGAGACAGATAAAAAAACAAAAGAAATTCTGCTTTGTAAATCATGATTCAAACATTTAAAAGAAATTATAGTAAGATAAGAGTGATTTAGTAATTTATGATTGTCATACCTGAACATACCGACGATTAAGTTGCTCCAACCAATCTGTTTTCACACAAACCTTGTCATCAGAGAAAATGTGGCTGCTCCTTTTCAAAATAGTTGCAATTGAATATCCTAATGCCATCAAACCACCAAGAAGTCGTACACTGACTTCAAAGGTGATTCTTGGTGATATAATAAAGGGACTATCTGTAACCCATTCCTGAAAGAAATACATGAAAATCCTCAGAAGATACAAGATTATTAGTATCAAGATTACTACTTCTTTGACATTCCTTATAATAAGGCTTTTAGAAATTCACTAGATACCGATAATGTACCCAAATTAGGAACCAGAGGAATAACTTCCGAAGTTGAAAGGTCTTGACTGCTCATTTATAGCTATGTAGCAAACAGAATAACAAGCTGAAATGCAACATTTGAGTGTGAACTTCAATTCTCCTTCTACATATCTTCAGGTGAGTCAAGTCATCCACGTCATAAAGACGAATGCAAACTGACTTATCTATGATTTTGGTATTAAAGGATCTAGTCTCCATCGTAAAAGAAAGGTGCAGGATGCTCTACCAGGAGAAGAGAAAGGGATGCAAGTAGAGAAAGAGAGAAGTTAGATTATGATAAGTCATAATAGTAAATGTCAAAATTGAAGCTAGTCACACGATACTGTTCTATGGTTTAGTGTCCACATCTATATGATAGACAGCCTACTCAAAAAGGAGTTAATTTGTATTAGATTGATTGCTACATTATGTCTGATGTATCATATGGGACACCTCAGCGCCAGATATCTTAAAGATGTTCTAGCAAGTTCTATAACCAGTAGATCCTAGAATTTTAAAAGGCGGTTCATTCAGCATACAGCTAATGACCGACAGTAGAAGCTGACAGCATTCTTGCTGCTCAATCAACAGTTTAGATGCATCACAGTCAAATAGATGATATGAAGGATCCAAGCAGCTTAAACAATATCAAGAAAGTTTACCATCTGAAAATGATAACACTAGGTGACAAGTAACCAAGTATACTGATTGATATGCTCAGCATGTAAGTAATGATTGATATGCTCAGCATTTACACAAGGAACTTATTGGTCACCTCAAACATAAGAGTGTATCTTCCGTCCTTGTTCCTCATCCTCAGATATGATTGGCAGGCTTCAGGATCTTCACCAGGAGGTAGGAGATAAATATCATAAGTTTCCTCTGTAGTTTCCTTGTATTCATTTGAAAACACAGCCTTGATCTGGTCTACAGTCACAGTTTTAGTTGACTGTAAAATACATTTAGAACCCATCAGTCCCAAAAATTGTGCTTGCATAGTCACAATATAAACGGAACATAGAGATAAAGGTCAAAAAGTTGGACCTTTAAAACATATGTGGGATTCTGAAATCCAGTGAACGGGTTAAACTTGTTAATAATTTTGATATGAGCTGTCTGTAGATCAGGTTCAATAAAGGCTTTGTACATAGGATACACCTGTTGGAAGAATGCCATAAAGATCAGTACACTTGGTTTTTGAAAATGTATAAGGAAGGATTAGAGATAGGGTGTGCTCGGTATAAAGGAAAATACAGAAAACATTTTCCTATTTTCTCATGATCGTTTGGTCAAAATTTTTTGGAAATATTTTTTAGAAAAACAAGATCCTTGAGAAAAAGGTAGATGACTTCCTTAATAAAACTAAGGAAAACAAGTGGCATTGTCTCCTCCCACTCTTACAAGTTACAACCACCCAACCCCCCTGTCTCACCCCCACCCATCCTCCACCCGCCCCACCCCAACCCTCACCCCACCACTGCCCTCCCCCTCCCCCAACACAACATCCATCACCCTATCTCTACGACTCTACCCATTCTCATTTTAGGATAATATTTTTCACTTGCGTACCGAACACAAGAAAATAAGTAAGAAACCACTTATTTTCATAGAAAGTTTTTCCATGGATAACATTTCCCTCCATACCAAACACACCAATATTTGCAATTAATTTGAAAATAACAGAGACGGAACCGTTTCTGAGATTTGCTGGATTATCTCCTCGGGCTCTTGTCCAGCACGTTGAATATCCCTAAGAACCCGTTTCACTAAGTCAAAGTGCACTCCACCAGTGACACACACACGGAGATCTAACAATGGCCTCAATTTTTCACTCAAAGCATATATCCCTTCAATTATAACAATTCGTGAGCTTGGAACTTCAAGTGTCCTGCCAAATCAATGGTCGAAAGAGATTATGGGATCAGACAGAAGTAGATGTGCCTTTTACATTGGCAAGTAAGGAAATAAGACCTCTATGTGTTCATTAAATAGTGTATGAATCAAGTCATGAATGTTATTAAGCACCAGGTGGGGAAGGCTGGGGGGGGAGGGGGGGGGGGGGGTTGGCTGATCCCAAACCACAACTCTCTCTCCTCTTCACCAAAATAAACCCGATAAATCCTGAGCAAAACTTCGCAATGAAAGATATTGTTTATCGGTCAGATGCAACGCCATTCATGGGCTAAAATCAAATATTACACACATGGTGTACAAAGAAAACTGAGGTCTTAGTGTCTTTCAACTATCAAAAGTGGTCAAATTAAGCAGTATAAGTACTTTTTAAAATATGGTAAACCCCACTGCAGCAATCCCCTCACCCTGCACAACAAATATGATCTTTAATACCCCCTCTGTTAGCTCCAAGGAATACAAAACAAAAAGAAGAAAAGATTCCAAGCACCAAGGAACAATCTTAAGAGGAAAAGAACGTGAAGGAATAAAGGGATCCACAGAAAAGGTAGAGTGTCCTCGAGAAAAGTAAACAAGGGGATAGCATAAATAGCGAGAAGAAGAATACAAACTGACCTATAACCCACGCGAGAGCTTGATTTAAAATCGTATATAGGAACTTGAACAGGCTTCCCTGCTTTCAGCCCATGTATATTCTCGAGCAGAGTCTCATAGTCGGTCAAGCGTGGATCTGTTTCAAAAATACCAGGACATAAAAGTTAATGCAAATCTTCATCTTAAATTGCATTAGTCACAGCATAGCATAAGGTGAGGCCAAAGAACATAATCAGGAACTAAAGCATAAGAAAACCGACTATGCTGATGTGATCCAAAACAGTTAAATATGGCCTAACCATTTCATCAAGCATGCAGAAATTTTCATCTCAAAATATAAGAACATTGAATCAAATTGAGCGGCACATAGAAACACATAATAAGTGTAACAACCACAACAACAACATACCCAGTGTAATCCCACAAAGTGGGGTCTGGGGAGTGTACAGTGCACACAGACATTACCTCTAGCTTAGAGGTAGAGAGGATGCTTCCGATAAACTTATAAGTGTATTTTATATATATATATATATATATATATATATATATATATATATATATATACTCACTGCAATTTCCAGTCAAACAGAGTGTTTATGCATGCTTCTCTATGGTTTGTTACCGAAAAATTAAATCTTATGCTGGTCCCCCATCACTTAAATCCTAGTGTTTGCAATCTCCTTCCCCATTTGGGATGATGTAAGTATATCCTACACAACTGAGAGAAGTCTGCAGATTGCTAAGTGAAGATGATGCAAATAATAAAAATATTCCTACATAAGGTCACTACAAGAATAACTCATATACATCAACAAAATTATCTCATGCAATAACCAATCAGAAAGACCGAAAGCAAGACCACCGTCGAAGTTTCCATCAACGATACGACTGGGCTCATTGTAGTTGTCCATGTTTATGATAGCAATACTAGGCATAACATTCCGGATCTTTTCGGTGAACACGGTCTTTCCGGCCCCTGAAGGACCAGCAACTCCCACCAGTACGATTCCTTCATTCTTCTGAACCAACAACTGGCATGCACGGATTACTGCAAAGAAACCCTTCTCAACTGATAACTGATCTTGAATTGGGACTATCTCATATCGAGCAGAGTTGCTTCTTTTTACCAATTGAACTTGATCTCTTAATAGTCCAGACCTTCTTCGAGGTGAATCAGCATTGGAAAGAGTATCCTGTGCCATCAAATAACTGGAAAATTCTGCAAATTATGATTCAAATAAGGAATTTAAATAAAACTGCAATCCAAACATTACAGTAGTCTATGCACCCCCCACCCCCGAGAACGTTTTTTAGGGGAAATAGGATACGCGGCATCATTTGCAGGGGAACTTCATTCGCAAAGAAAAAGTTTCAATTCCGATATTTGTTCGGAATGCTTTGAACAAAAAAATAAATTTCTGTAGATATCAAGCAAAAGTACCATTTCTTGAAATGAAACAGATCATGAGAAAATGAGGTCTCAAAGCAGCTGTTGATTAAATCAAAACAAAAGAGAAAATATGTATGCATTGTGCACATGTAGGAAGGGCACACGATAGTTGTCATTCTAACTCGACTATGCCGCAAAACGTAGCACGCGCTGAGACTAGTTGAATGAAACGTTGTAGTAGACTGACAGCTTAAAAATAGTTTAACTACGATGAATCTCCAAAAATGGATACCATTCAACCTCACTAATCCAGGACTGATGCGAAATTGATGGATTAACTAATATCCTAAAGTCAATTAAGAAGAGAATGGAAAAATTAGAGTTATTTTTATATAGTATATATATTTCTAAAATGATCAATTAACCTTAAAAAAACTGATTTTGGCACTCAAAATTGGCCAAATTAACCCTAAGAAATGAAAGTAAGAAACAAACTGCATCAAGGAAGTTAACTTAAATAAAGGAAAATGAAATTGAATGTGTAAAGTGAAAGTGTAATCAACTATGCCGCAAATGAAAGATTGTGCCAGGCAGCCTACCAAACAATCCTAAAAAAAAAAAAAAAAAGTTGAGAAGTCAAAGAAAAAGAAAGAAGTAAACTACCCGATGGTAATATGATCCAGTAAGCACTAGATGAATTTTAGTGAAACAGAAAGAAATTCCAAGATTCTAGACATTCAAAGAGGAAAAATGAAGTTGCTGATGTTAATTGATACAGTGAACTAGTACTAATTCCAGCAAGTAGACAATTATTCAAAAACCTAAATAATTTGGAACTGCGTGGATAATCAAAAAGTTGATATGAATGAAAACGTGAAATTATAGACCTCGAGAGTTGTACGTAAGTTGGCATACCTTTGATCAAGTAAAGACAAGTGTATTAGAGCCAAAAAAAAAAAAAAAAAATCAAAAATTTGCAAGAAGATTGATTTTTGATGTGGTAGTACAAGTGAACCGAACGGCAAGAAGAAGAAAAAGAAGAAAATATATATATTGCAATTGCAGAGAGAAGAAGACAGAAGTGGTGGATTTTAACTGCGAGGAGTTACTGAGTTTGTTGGATATTTTGTTTTTCATCCGGTGTAGGGAGGGACATGGGAAAGAAAACATGTAGACTCTTTGGATAAGGAGGAAAAAAAAAAGGAGGGAAATAAAAGGAAAGGTATTCCGTGGCGTTGGGTAGATACGAGTTTGGTTATTTGATGCTTATGACGAGATTTGTAGATAAAAAAGAGTTGAGACTCCCTCTCAGGTTCTTAATTAAATAATGGTAATAACTATCAGAGTTGACATATTGGTTCAGCGCTATGTCTCTTAAGCAAGAGGTTGGAGGTTCGATTGAAGCAAATTCTATGATCAATTCCCTACCGCAAGGTAATAATAGAATTTCACAAGTTAAAAAAATAAATTACTTAAATAACTAGAGATAATTGTTCGATAACTGTGGGGATACCTTGGGAAATTAAATATATATATATATATATAAAGATAATAATAGAATTTCACAAGTTAAAAAAAAATAAATTACTCAAATAACTAGAGATAATTGTTCGATAACTGTATTATTTATTCTAAAAATTATCAAAATTGTTTAACAACTGTATTAGTTGTCCTAACAATTATCAAAGTTGGTCAACAACTTCACACAATTATCAAACAACTTTGATAGTTATTGAAACAACTTCTATAGCTGTTGAGATGACTTGTATAATTGTTTGAGCGAAAATGTTAAAATAAAAAACTAAAAAAAAATTAACATTTTTATCTAATTCTTAAAATGAAGAACCCTCACTTAATAAATAATTTTTTTTTTCACTTTTAATTCAAAATGTCAAAATAGTAAATGTAAGTGGTTTGACACTAGACATATATTGTATTGGAGAGAAATGATGATATGCATATAGGGAAAGATACAAAGGGCGAGTGATAACTCGGAACGACGAGTTTTCCAATAAGCCTTACTAGGAAACAGGAGCCTAGGGAGTTTGAGAATTTATTCAAATTCATATTCAGAAATATGAGATTATTAAATTATACTTAGTAGAAAAAATATTTATTCTCTTGATTTTTATCGACCAAAAGATCGAATTATTATATCTATTTTAGTGATAACTATTTTGTTTTTTTTAATTGACTTGTTTTAAGTGTTTTTCTTTGTTTCATTCTTTAACTAGTAATCGTTCAATTTCGCATCGAAAAATATAAAGTATATAAAGCAAAAGAATATGGATATATTTTTGTAAATGAGTAAATTTTGTAGAAATTATGTAGTGCGGGTAATTTTCAAGACATAAATCGAACTGTTAATAAAAAAAAATAATATCAGCATAAATAATTTCAACAAAATTAATTCTTGCATTATTAATATCTCTATCCAACACTTTTCTTATACATTTTATCAAAACAATGTCTAAAAATAATTATGATATTAAACTCTCTTTGATTTTTTCATGAATCGCGTAAAAATCTTTACTCCTCTACTGACTAATATCAACATAAGTTATACTCTATGTTTCAATTTGTTTGATCAACTTTCTTTTTAAGTTCGTTTAAAAAAAATGATTCATTTCCTTTTTAACAACTTTTTTTATTTTAATTTTCTTCGTGACATATTTAATACCACAAGTTTAAAAATCATTCAGGCCCTATTTGTTAGCACTTAATGGAGGCCTGAATCTGTATGGTTCAGATTTCAGCCCATTAAGTACATTTTTTTTTAATAACATGAATGGATTAGATATGAAAAGAAGTCTGAATAACATTCAAACTCTTTTTTAAAACATAATCCCTGACTCTCTTCATTATTTCTTCTCTCTTTTCACGTTATCTCTCTCTTCACGTTTCTCTCTCTTCTTCTTCACTTGCTTTCCTTCTCTTTTAGGTATGATTCACCAATTTTTTTTTTATAAATATTTTAGTTATTAATTTATGTATTCATTATTTGCTAAACTCTAAATTTCTGCTTGCAATTTTTTACTTTGATTATAAAATTTGCAATTGTTTGGATAATAAAATCTTATGTGTGCCTGTTCATAAGGTAATATTGAACTTATTAATAATATTTTCACTCAGATTTCATGGTTAACAAATAAACATGTGTCCATTCTTGTATTAATTAGTTATTCAAATACTTTAATATTTATGCATCTAAGTCAAAATTATATCTGATTAATTATTTTAGTTTGTTGGATCAGTTTAATTGACAGATTACTTTATGTTGAATTTAATTTTTTATAATTACGTCATATCACAATAATTGTTGATCGATATATCTTTTTTTATAATTTAAATAATTATATTTAACATAATATATTTATCTTTAAATATTTTAATTATCACTCAAATAATAATTTTGTTGTTTAAGTTAATACTTTATGTAATATTTTTTTCCACATAATATAATATTTTATTACTTTTTAAATTTGAATTACATATTTATTACAACTAAATAAATTACGTACATTCAGATGTTAAAAAACAAACAGTCTTAATCATTCAGTATTTAAATCTAGATACAACATTTTAATCATTCAGATTCAGATGTCTTAATCTTAAAAAAAACAAAAACAAATGCACCCTCATATACATTAGGCATATCTCTAATTTAATATCATAAAATTTCAAAATACTCTTTATTTTTTTAAATGTTGTGCCAAGTCAAACCAAGCCTCTTTATGGCCATAAAAATTTTTACTTTTTAGTATTTGAGTTTTTTTCACTTTACTTTAAAAATGATGTTTGGCCATAAAATTTTAAATAGAAAATGATCAAATACCCCTGACCTTTACCCCAAATCTTAACTACACACTCATACTTTGAGAAGTCCTATGGACCCCTGAACTATTTTAAAATGAAATTATTACCCTTTTAACGCTGACATGGTAAGAGAGTGTGTTTCACCCTCTTTAAAAAAAGTGAGAACGAAAATATTTTATTAAAAAATATTTTTAATATTTCTTTAAATAAATATATATAATTTTAATTAGCATTTTTCTTTCTTCTTTTTCATTCTTCTTCTTCTCCAATTCTTCTTCTTCTTCAATGATATCCAAGAATGACAATTATTTTTTTTTTCTTATTCTTCTTCACCCATCAATGACAACTAATTTTTTTCTTCTTCTTCAATGACATCCAATAACCTATCAATGGCAATTTTTTTCTTCTTCTTCAATTCTTGTTCTTATTCTTCAATGGCATCCAAGAACCTATCAGTGTCAATTTTTTTTTCTTTTTCTTCAATGGCATTCAAGAACTCATCAATGACATTTCTTTTTCTTTTTCTTCTTCTTCTTCTTCAATGACATTCAAGAACTTAAATTACGTGAGAATGTTGAATCAATTCAGATTGAAAAATAAAGTCACCGGAATTTTGAATTTTCCGGCGCCATCACTGTTGCGACACCATTTTGTGAAAATCGAATATTTTTTGGACATTAATTTTTAATTTGATTTTGATAAGATTACATATCGTATGAATTCCATTTGATTCATTATGCCATTGAAGAAGAAGAAGAAGAAGAAGATGATGATGATGATGATATGGAATTAATTTTTTATAGTAAAAAAATGATATATGACGTGGAATCACGTGACATGACACGTGGCAGCGCGTGTAGATCACAAATCAAAATAAAATTTGGGTATGAGTTTTTAGAGAGGTATATATTCCACTTTAAAATAGTTCAAGGGTAATAATTTCATTCTAAAATAGTTTAGGGGGTCATAGGACCCTCTCAAAATATAAGTGTGTAGTTAAGATTTGGGGTAAAGGTTGGGAAAGTTTCACTTCTGTCACGAAAATTTTAACACAATTTTAATATTTTATTTATAATCAAACTCGACTCCAACTTCAACTTTAATTTAGCTGACATAAATTGGGACGGAGAAATATTCAAAAACTTGATATTGACATCTTTACCCTGGAGCAAACCCCACCGACATTCTATATAGCAAGGAGAAAACAGACAATACAGGCTGTTAAAAAGGGAGTTCCACCTTTTACAAGTCAACCGGGGTAAGTAGGGGCGCAATTACAACTCAATCAATACATGTGGCAGATCCGAGGGATACATCGAAGCAGATTATATAGAAAGCAAAAGTAAAAAAAAGGAAGGAAAGTAGAGAGGAGTTGTGAGATCTAAGAGTGAAAAAAGAGTAAAGAGGGAGCTGACCAGAAAATGGGTTGCTCGTTCTCCGGGTTGAATGCTCTGTACGACGCCGTTAATGGCGCTGGCGATGTTTGGATCAATGATAATCGCTTCAAAATTGTTAGGCAGCTCGGTGAGGGCGGTTTCGCTTACGTGTTCCTCGTCAAGGAGGTTATATCCGACCCTTCTAATCCTGGTGTATCCAAGAAATTCAAGGACTCTTCTCATATATCTGGTACTTTTTAGTACAACGGGCAGTCTTTTTTTTTTTTCCGGTACTTGTTGTTTAATTCTGTGCATTTTTTTTTTTTACTAATAATAATTAAAGTCAATTTCAATTGCTTTATATGATTTTTCAATCTCGAGGAGCTGCTGGGATTGGGGTTTTTTGCTCTTAATTGCTGTGCGCTTCAACCTCCAATGCTTTTTTATTTTTTTATTTTTTATTGTATCGGAATATTATTTTTTTATTTTCAATTGCTTTAGTTTGCTGCAGTGACCTTACGTGGTTTTGTAAAATGTTTCTCCTTGCTCGCAACTCTTTATTTTTTTTATATTAAAAGTAAAATACAAAGAAAAAAATTAACTCTTTACGTATCTTGGTAGCTGGTATTGGAGGAAGAGAGGTGAATGATCAGTGAGTGTCAATGGTTCATTGATGTCAAGAGAGGTGTTGAGCAATGGTCAGGACTGCCTATTCAGTTGAGAGAGTTGAAGATAGTTTTACTGAAGATTAAATGGAAGAAATGACAACAATTTCAGAAACAAGTTATAGCTGTTGTATGGGTGGCAATGATCTATCATACTTGGAGAGCCTGGAATTGAAAATATTTAGGGGGGCACATATACAGATAAGATACATACACAGATAAAGATGGAGATTTTAGATGGAATAGACATACTTAGTTCATCTAACAAAGCCTGTAGATGTAGTGTTTTTTTGTAAAGAGTGGAGTTATAATTAGTTTCTTTGTTTGTTGGTGGTTTGAGTTGCACATTATGTACTCAAGTGCTCTTTAGGTGTATGTTCTTGTTTTCGTAATGGTAATGTTTACATTGCTACCGAAAAAAGAAAGAATGAACATTTGTTTGGAACTGATAAAAAGAAGAAGAAAAAGAACATTAGGATATCTTGGGTTTCTTATTTCTTTTTTTCTTCTCTGATTGGTTCTCTTACCATTGCTGATGATTTTCTACTAAAAAAAGACTTTGATGGTTTATTGGGCCTTTATAATCTGATTCATGGAGCCTCTCTTTGGTTGTTTATTGGGCCTTTCTAATCTGATTCATGGAATCTCTCTTTGGAAAAGTGCAAAGAATAAGTTGTCTTCGAACTTTGGTCTTCAACTATTGTGGTCGTTTCTTTTATTTAGTGAAAGTGCAAGATATATTGGTGGACAAAGCCGGATTTATGTTACCCAAGGTCCTATGTATTTGTTGTATCCCCAGGCCCCACCTTGTGGGACTACACTGGGTATGTTGTTATTGTTGTTGCTTCTGTAAAAAAATTATTGAAAACTCTTTTTATGTACAGATGATGGAACTTATGCCATGAAGAAAGTTCTTATTCAGAACAACGAACAGTTGGAGTTGGTGAAAGAAGAGATCCGTGTTTCGTCTCTATTTACGCATCCCAATCTGTTGCCTCTCCTCGATCATGCTATCATTGCAGTCAAGGTAATTGCTGCAGGCACTAGGCCCCCCCACCCCCATCAGCTCTACGTCTGATCTCTTTTGTCTGTAATACACTGATGAGTGATGTCCATGTCTGGGATTTGTGTGAAGCGAACAAAAGGCTTTGCAAAATTAGGTGGTGGAAAATTTCATTGATACCGCAGTATCATGGATGATACCGCAGTATCATCCATGATAGGTTATCTTATCCGTTTCTATTCCAGGAACTCTTAGATATACTTCGAGGAGATGAATCCTTTCTTGAAATATATAGCACAAATGGCAGAATTCTAAACATAACACATCTTGAAAAATCGTGTGGGGTGTCAAACACAGTTTTCTCTGTAATACTTTTGTTTTTGAGAAACCCAACTCTTCTTTTTCCTTCTTTTGTGGGGATTTTTGGGGGGGAGGGGTGTGGTGGAGGAGAGTGGCAAACAATCACAGGAAGTAATGAGGTATTGCTCTTCCAACGCTCTCTGCTTATTGAACATGGAGTTTGAGCAACTCTCAGTTGCCTTTTATGAGAAGGCCTGTTATAATCACGTTATGCTGTACTGCACACTATATGCCTGCAAATTTGTGTCTTCCTTGTACTCTTTCTGTTACCACATGTTCGATTTCCATTTCATTTTATCTAAATATCTTACTCTGTTGGATAGGCTGGGCCAGATCAGTCCTGGAAGCATGAAGCTTACTTATTGTTTCCGGTACATTTGGACGGGACATTACTAGATAATGCTACGGCTATGAAAGCTAAGAAGGAGTTCTTTTCCACTTCAGACGTTCTTCAAATATTTCGTCAGGTAAATTAAGGACCAGTATTTTTGCAAATGTGCAT
Organism: Capsicum annuum; assembly: GCF_002878395.1. NCBI lineage: Eukaryota > Viridiplantae > Streptophyta > Magnoliopsida > Solanales > Solanaceae > Capsicum > Capsicum annuum. Next base: position 251,413,962 of record NC_061113.1, read on the forward strand.
TTTAATGGATTTTTTAGAAAATACAAGGGGAGGACATAATCAACTCTGGAGCCTAGAAATGTATTTTAAGAAACAATGTTATGCAGCTTTGTGCAGGACTCAAGCATATGCATAGCCTTGATCCTCCTTACGCGCATAATGATGTCAAACCCGGTAATGTCCTATTAACTCATAGAAAAGGACAGCCACCTCTTGCAATATTAATGGATTTTGGAAGTACACGTCCTGGAAGGAAGCAAATTCGCTCTCGTTCCGAGGCCTTGCAGTTGCAGGTACTTTTATTTCCTTTTATAATGTATACAGACTTTATGCTATTTATATGCGTGTAAACTTCAAATAGGTTCCTTCTTTGGACATATCTGTGCTGAATTTCTCACCTATTCTATTGGTTTTACAGGAATGGGCATCTGAGCATGTTTCCGCACCCTTCCGAGCACCTGAATTATGGGATTGCCCAAGCCAGTGTGATATTGACGAAAGAACTGATATCTGGTCATTAGGTTGTACATTATATGCAATAATGTAAGAATTCTCTCAACTCTTTTTAATACTTGAAAGCTCTCTGTAGAAGAGAGAGAAAATTCTTAGTCCAGCACACAGCTGATAGTTGCATCAGGATTCTCCTAAGTTGGTTTAACTATCCTATTTCTTGCGCCTGCTGCTCATGTACGTAGCATTAGTATTTTGGTGCTTGTACTATGCTGTAGTCTTGTGCAAACGACCCTTGCTTTGAGCTGATATTCCGAAGTATAAATCGATGGGAAAATCAGATAGTAAATATCAAGTTTTGTTAATTAAAAGTTGTTGGTCTTACACAGCAAATAGAGCTCCCTACTTTTTCCACAGAGACTGCTTTATCATGCCGAGTGCTTTTTTAATCATGATAGACCAAGTCTAATTTTCATCAATTTTCATGTCTTGTTTTTTAACCTGAGACAAATTAATTGAGTTGTTCCCGAATGTTGGTACTTCAAAGGATGAAGATAACTCTTGACCAAGTAACAAAATATTTGCACCGTCTTTTTGCAGGTATGGAGTATCTCCATTTGAGTATGCACTTGGGGAATCCGGTGGAAGTCTACAGTTGGCTATTGTAAATGCACAGATAAAGTGGCCAGCCGGTCCTAAACCTCCATATCCAGAAGCCCTCCACCAATTCGTGACATGGATGCTCCAGCCTCAAGGGACAGTTCGGCCTCGCATAGATGATATCATAATTCATGTTGACAAATTGATCTCAAAGTTCTCCCATTGAAAAGACGGACAAGATTTGTGGGGTTAGTTTAAGGATGAATCATCTTATAGCATCATCTAGTTTATTACACAATTTACTGCCAAGTTACTATTCATTCTTGAGTTCTCCCTGTTGAAATGCGAGTGAAGCAGCAATATATTGTTCTTGTTTAGGTTATATTTGTGGCAAGCGGCTTTGGCTGTCATATCTTCTCTCTTTGAAATTATTATTTGTAGTTAGTGAATCTCCACTCTTTTGTTTATTACTAGCTGCGATCTTGGGTGTCACCTATAGGTGACATAGAGACAACTTTACCGTTGTTGCAAGGCTCCCGTTCTTGTCTTTTTCCTGCTTAATGGCGTAAATATTTGATATTGCTTTTCAATGGCTTTGTTCAAGGAAATTTAGCCGCATCAATGATAAATTGTTCAACATCCTCATTTACTATATTCTGGGATTAATATTCCTGTATAATTTTCTGATGTCTCATCGTTTTGGTTGAGTTGCTGAGATATGCACTGAATTTGGTTGTTTAGACTTGGGAGATGAAAACAATTGAAACGAATCAAGATATACATAATGCCAACAGTGGATTCTTTTTTTTATACATACAGGCAGATACTCGTGAACGAGAGCCCGGAATAAAGAATTTTGCTATAATTCCCCTATGTTTAATTTTTCATCTACATCAATTGATGCTGCCTTTACAAGAAATACAAAATATTTGAATGCTTCACACACATTAGCCGTGGACGTGAATCATGCTTCTGATTCTAGCTACTGAAGGATCAATCTTCGTGCTCATCATCGGATTCAGAATCTGCAAATCATAAAAGATGCAGTGTAAGATCACAAGTTAGTCATGCTGGAAGTATATATGAACAATGAAGCAGGGTTCTTTTACCTTCTCGAGCGTCATCATTAACGTGGCCTTTTGATAGGATTTGGTTCCTAATCATCCGTAATATGATTTTAAACCAAAAGAGGTGAAGACCCAATAAGCATATCAGCATTGCATTGAACGCAAAGTAAAGTATGATCCCAGTAGTCCGGTCCTTCTCTATGTCCACTACGAAAAGAATCTCATAGCTACAGAAAGTCGAAAAAGAATTAATGAAATCTCGATTTATCTGGCCAGTGATCTACTCCATTTTCTACACTAACAGAAACTCACCAGGTGCTTCGGATTACCCAGAAGGGATAGCAGATTATACGAAGAAAGGTAAAAGCCATAGCGAAAAGAGAGAAAAAAATATCAGCAATCATTTGGAAGCCACTGTATTTCGACATCTTTGCAATTTCCATAAACACATCACTTCCATCATGAAGTGCTAGAACCACTGATCCAACACGCGCAAACCTGCAAAACAGAACGTTCAAATTCTTCAGAAACTCACTCACACAAGCACCTTTCTGCAATTGAAAAAAAAAAACAAATCCGTTTTCTCTTTAATGTACCCGTATACATAAGACAACACAATGAGTGATACTGTTGTTACATGATGAATTATTTGTGCAGCAAAATCAGAGCGTCTTGTTTCCCAATAAAGCGTTGCAAATATCGAGTATAAGTAAAATCCTCCGGCATACATGTACAAGAATTTCAGCTTCAATCTGCTCAAATACGAATTAACCAGGTTATAAACACTCTGTTCCTGATTCAAATATCAATACAAAATCCTTTAAACATGTCAAAAACTTACTTCATTTTCAGATCAGGCCAAACCAAATCTCCAGGTCCTGCCCAGAAATACCGACTATTCGTGAACCAAGGCTCATTACAAGTCACAGAAAGTGCAAGCAACTCAGCAGATAGAAAGTACACAAACTTCCATGCCGACTCTTTGAATTTGTTGATCTTCTTCCTCTCTATACTGCCATTGATATTTACAACCGCCTTCTCTCCAAAAATCATTCGCTTAGCCAATGCCTAGCATCAGAGTGAAGTATATAAGCCTGGATCCAAATCAATCTCAATTTTCAACAATGAAAAATAATTTATGTAAAATTTTACATATACATATAGTATGACCACCCTATGTTATATGTGGCTATGCCACTGTACTCGCTAATAACAAGGTGAACGTTCAGGTAGCCAACGAAAAACCATACATTTTGCTTACCTCGAAAACAAAACTGTCGAGTACGAATCGAAGGAGGGGGAAGAAGAGTGCGAAAAATACAAGAAAAATCAAATCCTGGTACTCGGGAAAAGACTCTTTCTCCCAGTCAACTGAAGCAACGACATGATACAGTTTTTCCATCTCTGCCTTTCTTTTCAAAAATCAGTTGGAATGAACTGTTTTTTTTTGGGTGTCAGAATATGAAGACATGCAAAAAAATGTTTGAATTGCTGGGCTGTAAAGACGTGATGATTCTCTTTGAAGATATTTCCTGGAAGTTTCTATTGTAAGTAGAAAAATCAATTTTGGCGGGTGGATTTCTTCAAATAAAAAAAAGGATAAAGTCATAAAAAACACTATCAATTATATTTAAAAAGTCATTTACACGTCTAAATTAATGTGACGAACTATTGCACACCTATTCTTAGAAAACGAATGACTAAAATTAAAAGCCAAAAAATTACAAAAGGAAACCCAAAAATATTCTTTTTAACCTCTCCATCCACCACCCCTCACCCATCCACCCACTCCGATGACACACACTCTTCTGCATCACCTCTTCTCCTCCTTCATTGCATCACCTCTTTTCTCTTCATTTTCTTAATTACAATCATTAACTAATTGAAAAATTATTTCTTTCCAAAAGAAAACACAAAAAATAAGATTGAGGGACGAAACCCACAACAAAAATTCGACAAAGTTATCTAATTACATATGGAGTTCGCCGGTCGAAAAATATTTTGGTGAAAATTTTAAAGTTGATTAACCGTTATTGCTTCTACCATCAAATTCGTGAAATTGAGTGCCACTTATTCAATCTTCGTTCTTTCTTTTGTTTTGTGAGTGGTGAATTTTTTTCTTTTTTTTTCTTCTCCATTAAATTTTTTTAGATTTTATACAAAAGTCAATCATTTATTGCATTTTCGGTATTGGGAGGAGAAATTGATAATTAAGTGTGTTGATTTTTGGTGACAAGATGGTGTATTAAATAATGGATGACGCGATTAGATGGGTGGCGGTGTTGCAAATTTTGGTAGTGATAAATTTAATGGTGAATAGCAAAAAATAATTAAATTAAATGAAGTTGTTGCTTGATTGTGCTGATTTTAAATCAATAATGAAAGAAGAAGAATGGTGATTCTTGCTCTTGGAACGAAAATGGCGCCATTGTGGTGGAAAAACAAGGGAGAAAAAATAGAGGTAAAAATGAAAGAAAAAAAAGTGAAAAATATAATAATTATACGTGTAGTCTTGGACTGATTTGACAGACGCTTGTAGATAATACGGGATTATGTGACTGATTTTGTACTTATGAGGGTTACTAAATGTTTCTAAAATGTGTAATAAATTGTCATATTAATTTAGGTGAGGAAGTGACTTTTTGAATACAGTTCAAAATATTTTTGATGACTTTTTTTCATAAAAATAAAATAAAATAAGGAGAGCTAACTTTTACTTGCAATTGGGTGTAAAGGACAAAGAATCATGGGATCATCCTTAAGAAAAGAATCCTTTTAAGTGTCAAACATTTCTTTCTACGCAAATCCAATAAAAATTCTAGTAATCAATCAAATAGATTATTAAGTTTTTGAGTAATGAATCAAATGAATTATTCCCTCCGTTTAAAAAGAATGACCTACTTTTATTTTTTAATTAGTTTAAAAAATAATGATTCCTTTATTTTTTTTTTTACAATACTTTAATTTCAACTTTCCATATAACATATTTAGGACCACAAGATTAAAGGGTATTTTGATACATTTGACATAACTTTAATTTAAGGCCACAAGATTCAAAAGTTTTCTTTATTTTCTTAAACTTTGTGTCAAGTCAAAGTAGATCATTCTTTTTGAAATGAAGGGAGTATTAAGATTCTCCAAATTTTATTATAATAAAATCATAATAGAAAATAAATAATAAATTCGGTCAATTATTTACGCGTGGCTGCGCATCAACTTCACCTTCAATCTTTTTTGAATTTTGACAGGTTTTCATGTCTAATTAAATTGACTTGACTTTACTAAAACACATATTTTCATTTGTTGAAAGTTTAGGTGTGATATATCTTTTTGAACATGGGGTTTTTCGATTGCTGCATATTTCCCTGTATAAACGAAAGTCCTATTAAATAAGAGTCAAAGTTGGTCTAAGTTTATATAACATGTTCACATAGCCTAATGTTTGATATATTAGATGAGTGACCAAAATGAGTTTGAATCAAGATTGAATTGTCAAAATTTTGAGATAAATGGGTTAAAAATAGATCAACTTAAAATTTGAGCTAAGCAGGTTATAAGGAGATCAATTTAACAAGTTGATTTGCTATCCAATATTTAAAGATAGCTAAAACTACTTCATATATTTCTCAATATTGTAAATAAAGAAAAAAACTAGAGGGGAAAAAAAATAGAAAAAAGGAAAAAATATTGCCTGTTGAAGCAAGAAGTTGCTTTAGAAGTAATTTTGAGTTGGTCAAATTAAACGATGACTGCCCAATTCAAAATATATTTGCAACATCAATAAATATTTTGCAACTACTTTTGTGGAAAAAAATCTCAAAATCAAAAGAATATATATGGAGCACCAAATCCAAACGAATTTAAGTTAGTAAATAACTTTATTACAGATTATGATGCTATTATCTATATCGAAAAGATGAAGAAAAATCCATTTTCATTAAGCAATGAACTCATATTAGTAACAATTAATAAGTACACTTGTTGGAATGCTCAAGGCACGTAAGGATAATGGAAAATGTTGTGTATTAGTAATACTTGTATAAAGATAATGCTTGTGTTAGTTATACTTGCATTAGTTATGCTTATATTTTTCTCATGCAGTGTTTGGTTACGTTTGATGTATTAAAAATAACATGAATTACATAATTTCTAAGAATTTCTTTTACAAAAATACCCTCCATATATATGTTGGAAAGGATGAGGAAAATTTTTTGAGAGATAATAGTGTCTTTCACCATGTTAATGCATGCATTAGATCATTGCATTACTAATGCTGTGGATTTTGAGGTATTAGTAATACGCACCTCAATACACAATAGTGTGTATAACCAATGCAAACATTAGTTATACATATGATGAAATAATGTACCAAAAAAGGTATTACTAATACACATTAAACTAATGCATTCATTAGTTTTCCAATACACTCTACCAAACGACCACTAAATGAGCCCGACTAGTTTATTTTGCTTTTGGCTCTTCTTAAGACATGTGTGCGCACGCTAGTCTGAATATATATCTTTTTTGTTTTTAATTTATGTGACATAAATAGCATTTAAATAGTCAATTATATATTCTTTTATATATATTTTTAGGTATTTTAAGTTGTTAATTATTGTAATTTTAACTACTCTTTACGCAATTTTCAAACAACATATGTTACTCCATTATTTTAATTTTTGTGGTATTGATAAAATTTCGAGAGAAAATTAAATCTTTTAAACATTTGTTAGTTATTGTGATTTATAATATTTTTTCTTTTGTCTTAATTTATATGACAGTGATATAATTTGAGAGTCAATCAAATTTTTTATGACTTATTTTAAATATTTTAAATTATTAATTGTTATAATTTATAAAAAAAATTAATATTTTCAAATAATATATGTTATTTTTTTTTAATTTACATGTACATAATAACTAATCAATTTTAAAAATCAAAATCAGAAATTTATTTTTTCCAACTAATCAATTTTTACGTGTCATAATAAAAAAATCCACACAGGCATGTAGCTCAAAAGATTATAAAGAAGCAGATCTATACTTAACAGTTAACATGACCTCAATTTATATTATACTCCCTCCGTTTCGGAATAAGTAAATTATTGGTGTTTCAAAATAAGTGAATTATTGAATTTTTTTTTAAATTTACCCTTATGATTTGATAACCAATTAATTTTTGAAAAGGTATTATAAGATCAATTTTTTCTTCTTTTTTTTGGGGTAAAAATGAAAAGTTGTGTTAAATTTATATCTTTAATATTTTTTCCTTAATATGTGTATGCCAAAATCCAACAATTCATTTATTATGAAATAAAGGAGTACTATTTTGGAACATTTCTAAAATGATCAACTTAGATACAATATTTACGCAAATACCAAAAGTAGTACACTTTTAAATGACCCACACAATTTCAAAAAAGTAGTACACTTTTTATTTTGGAAAAAGGACATGGCTAGCCACTTTAAAAAAAAAAATAGTTCATAATTAAAAAGGTGGACAATTTAGGTTAATCGGTTTAATTTAATATTCTTTTTTAGTCATTTGGTTCAATTGAGCACATGCAATCTGTATACTCAATTGATACACTTTTATATTACATTGATACATTTTTTAAAAAAGAGAAAGAAAATTTTATGCAAGCACAAGCAGTCCCTATACCCAATTGATATTCTTTTATATCATAATAATACACTTTTATACTACATTGATACACTTGCAGTGTCCATATATTCAATTGATACTCTCTTATACTAGATTGATACATTTTTAGAATGAATGTAGAAACTATATATAACCGTATAAAATATGTATCTAAAAAATAATTGTAGTTAAAAATTATATAAAATGTGTATAAAAATGCTATAATTATTTATAGAATATGTATATATATAGAAACTGTATCATTATTATAAATATATATATCTTTAACAATTATATTATATTAAAAGTGTATGGTAATATATTTTATTGTATAAATAAGTAAAACTAAACAAAACAAATAGTATATTATTTTAATAATGTTGGTGAATGCAAAATAATCTGGAAAAAAAAAGAAAAAGTAATTACTCAATTATTTAAAAAGAATAAAAATGAATAGAATCTTAAAAAAAAAAAAAAAAGAGCCAAAAAAGAAAAACATTAATACAAGTGCTCACATAAAAACAAAAGAAAAGTATAATTCTTCCTTGATAAAAAAAAACAAAAAAAAAATAAAATTCAATATGAAATCCTTAAAAAATAAATACACAGCATATATTGTGAAGTACCAAAGCAATAGCCATTCAGTTGGAATTAGTTTCCCGAGTGGTTGTTTATGGGAGTTTAGAATTTAGATGCTAAATTTGTAAAATTATTTTAATTTTAGATATTATTTTTATCTTTTTCCGTTTTATTTTGACACCTGAGTGATTAGACCAAAGTGGGCTGGCTTTTTGGTCCAACATAGGAAATGCACAACATATTGAGTCTACAGTATCATTAAAGCATGAAAATATTATGATACCAAAAATATCCTTAAGGAAATATAAAGAGGCAACTAAATTTTCTGATAGCTCATTAAATTATGCTACAACAGGCATGTCGACTATTGTCAGTTATTCTATAGAGCAATGCATGTATATATGTTCAACTAAGAGGAATGAAAACTCAAACAAAAATTCATAAATCTATTAATTAAGATTGATCGAAACTCTGCTATCTACGGCTTGCTAAAATGTAAATGAATTATTAATCATTACGACTGTAAACTCTTTCCTACTTTTAATAGAAAGACTTTTATTCAATACTTAAAGATGAATTTTGATGTGTATTTCAACATTACCTTATTTATACATGTTCTATTTGTTGGGAACAATGGTAAAATAATAATAACAATATTATTAAAATGTTAATACAATAATAATATTAGCAGTACAATGACATAACAGTGTATAATAATAATAATACTAAAATAATAATATTATAATCGATATAATAATTATAATAGTAATATAATTTCTTATTGACAAATTAATGATACTGACTATTAAAAAAATATTACTACGATACTATATTAATTATACTTGAGTCGTGTTAAGCATTATACTAAGAAACTATTTCAGTAGTGTAAAATGTTCCTTCAAGATTAAATAATCATTTCCCTGATTAATTAGAGGATATTCTGAGTTAAATAAGTATTTTCTAATCAACCAGAGGATACATGAATCAACAAAATTATTAATACAAATACCAAAAAGTTAATTTAGATAGTGGTATAACTAATAGGGCCCTTTTGTTAAATATATAACAATAAAAGAAATGAGTGAAAGAGGAGGAGAAAATAGAAGAGTAACGAATTAAAGTAAAATAAATTGAAAGTTGGTTACTTTTGCAGTAAAGTTTGAGAAGTGTTAATAGTGGAATGAACAAGTGAGATTTTGACAAGTGTCCTGACACTTGTCTTCCAATCAATTTGAGAAGAGTCACTCTTAATATGTTGGTGACAAATGTTGACCAAGCTAAGTGGCAAAACTAATAGCATGCATGTATTCTCAATTATACTTCTTTCCAAGTAAAGAAATATTATCCATGACTTTTCAAATACACAATAAATTATTTTGAAATAAACAAATAACTTCACTACAATCTCCACATTATTTCAAAATAATTTATAGGAAAAGAGTTTTAACTTGTTGGATTTGCATGGACAAAATGCAGTAGGTTTGGTATCTTCTGGACTATGAACCACACTTAGACTAATAAAATTTAACTTACAGAATTATCGATAAAATATAATATTTTTATGAATCGAATAATTCTTGTTGTAAGCCATAGATTTTATCAACCACATTTTGATCGTAATTTTGTTGTTCAATCAATAGGTCATGCTTGTGCCTGGTATTCACGAGAGCTCTAGAGACTAAGGCCTAAAGTCTCTTAGGAACAACCTCATTTCACTTCTCATATAGGTGAATTCATCAAGTGTACATTGCTTTAAATACATCATCCATAAGGACTATGAATTCATTAAAAGTTAGTAACTCATTCCTCCATTTTAGTAGCAGTTCAAGCACTCTCAACTAGTGCCCAGAATCAATATCGACTTGTTATTACCCATATAAACCTGCTTCATGGGATCTCCAATCATATAGGTTGGGTTACAATCACTATTGACAATCATATTGGCCTTAACCCCATCACTTTTAAGGTTTGAAGAATTAATTTTCTTTCCATAGGTTTAGTCAGTGAATCAATCAAATTTAATTCTAACTTTACATAATTAATAAAAATTATTTCATCTCTCAGCAATTGCTTAATAACATCATGCCTCAATTTCATATGTCTATTCTTACAATTGTAAGATTTATTCTTCGTAATAGCAATTGCGGCTTGACAATCACAGTGATATACGCAAGAGACACCGGATCATCCTTTTTAAAAGGGATATTAGGTGACAGATCATCCTTTTTCAAAGGAATAGTCACTAAGAAATTTCTTAGTTATTCAGCCTCAGTACCAGCTAACTCCAGAGCCACAAACTCTAATTTCATAGTTGATCTAGTAATGATCGTCTGCTTAGCTGATCTCCATGATACTGCACCACCACCAAGGGTGAACACATAATCATTAGTAGATTTTGTCTCATCTGAGTTAGAGATCCAATTTGCATCACAATACCCTTCTAAAGTAGAAAGAAATTCACTATACGAGATACAATAATTCATGGTTTCTCTCAAATATTTCATCAGTCGCATTAATGCAAACCAATGCTCAATTTTTGGATTATGAGTATATCTACTCAATCTACACACGACATAGACTATATCAGGCCTAGTAAAATTCATTAAATGCACCAGACTTACAATAATCTGTGCATATTTAGATTGAGCTACTGGGTCACCATTATTCTTTTGTAATTTAGAGTTGACATCATAACAAGTGGCTACAGGAGTTTCCTTCCAACATTCAAACTTCTTAAGAAGTCTTTCCACATAATGTTCTTATGACAATATTATACCATCTTCACTCCTTATAACTTTAATTCCCAATATCATATTCACTTCACTCAAATCTTTCATATCAAAGTTAGTCGACAAAATTAATTTGGTACGTTCTATAATATTTAAACATGTACCAAATATAAGCATATCATCAACATATAAGCAAATTATCACATAATTATCGTCTATCACTTTTGTATAAACATATTTATCTACCTCAACAGAAGAAAAGTTGTCTTTAATTAAGACTTGATTAAATTTCTCACGTCAATGTTTAGGAGCTTGTTTAAGACCGTAAAGAGATTTAACTAATTTACAAGCTTTATTTTCTGGTCCAGAATCCTTCAGGTTGAACCATATAAATTTCTTCTTCTAGATCGCCATTTAAGAAAGTTGTTTTTACATTCATTTGATGGATAAAAAGTTTAAGAATTGATGCCAAAGCAATTAATATTTGAATAGAAGAAATTTTTGTTATTGGTGCAAATATATCAAAATAATCAATATTTTGCTTTTGAGAAAATCCTTTAGCTACTAATCGAGCTTTATATTTATCTATAAATTTATTCGGATTAATTTTTTTTTGAAAATTCATTTACAGTCAATCAATTTTGCACCAGGAAGTAAATCAGTTAAAACTCATGTATTATTTTTCATAATTGAATCAAGTTCAATTTTTATTGCCTCTTTTCAAAATTTAGTATCGGAAGAAGATATAGTTTCAAAATAATTTGATGGTTCATTATCAACAAGAAAGGTTTGAAAATCATTTTCATAAGAAAAATATTCTTTTTTAGGCCTTTTACTCCTTCTCAGTTCCTCAATATTAGAGGTAGATTCATTTTCTCTTTCAACAAGGGTATGAGAGATTTTATCACATAGTAAAAAAATATGTTCAAAGAATTCAACATTCTTTATCTCAATTATAGTATTACTATCAAGTAAATCACTTTTCAATACAATAAATCTATATGCAGCACTATGTTTAGCATATCCAATCAGCATGCAATTAACAGTGTTGAAATATATTTTTCTCTTTTAAGTTCAGGAAGAAAATTTTTAGCAAGACAACCCTACACTTTTAAATATTTCAAATTAGGTTTATAACCTTTCCACAATCCATAAAGAGTTTTGCCAAATTATATCATCTGTTTTAGTCAAATTTATTTTTAACTTAGCGAGATTATCATTTCTTTCGCATATTCTCTTGCATTGAGATGCATCCTTGTATTCTGTAGTACCATAATCTTCTAACAAACTGACTGAAATAAAACTGTCAGAGCAATACCGACATTAGTATTATTAACGGTCTTAGGGACAATATTATATGCCATAGTTTCTTAGATTGTTGGGGAACAATGGTAAAATAATAATAACAATATTATTTAACTGTTAACACAATAATAATGTAACAATAATAATATTAGCAATACAATGACATAATAATACATAATAATAATAATACTACTAAAATAATAATAATATAACCGATATAATAATTATAACAATAATATAATTTCTTATTGACAAATTAATGATATTAAATATTAAATAAATATTACTACGATATTATATTAATTATACTTGAATCGTGCTAGGCACCGTCGTAAGAAATTATTTCAGCAGTGTAAAACATTTCTTTAGGATTAAACAAACACTTTCCTAATTAATTAGAGGATATTTTGAGTTAAATAAGTCTTCCTGAATTAACCTGAGGATACAGGAATCAACAAAATTATTAATACAAATACCAACAAGTTAATTTAGAGAGTGGTATAACTAATAGAGCCCTTTTGTTAAATATATAACAATAAAAGAAAGGGGTGAAAGAGGACGAGAAAATGAAAACGTAAAAAATTAAAGTAAAGTAAATTGAAAGTTGGTTACTTTTGTAGTAAAGTTTGAAGGGTATTTATAGTGGAATGAATAAGTGAGATTTTGACAAGTGTTAGGACATTTGTCTTCCAACCAATTTGAGAAGAGTCACTCTTAACATGTTGGTGGCAAGTGTTGGCCAAGTGGCAAAATTAATAGTATGCATGTATTCTCAATTATACTTCTTTTCAAATAATCAAAGAAATATTATTCATGACTTTCCTAATACACAGTAAATTATTTTGAAATAAACAAATAACTTTCCTACACTATTTTAACATGTCATTGGTATCAGAGCTTCGACATATATGTGTGTATATTTGTGTCTAACTAAGAATGAAAACTCTAAAAAAAAACTGATGAATTCAGTAATTAAGATTGATCGATGCTCTGATATCTACAACATGCTAAAATAGAAGATATATAAGTATTGCAGTGTTGAAATACGCATCACAGCTCGTCTTTAATTGTCAAAATTTTTTGGTTAAAAGTAAGAAAGAATTCCAGATCTTAATCAAATTTTTCCTCAACTTTTTATACGACTTCCAACGTCACTTCAATATTCAGTTTGTTAATTCTTTTCGTCAAATTAACTAATTTGCACATCAAATTTAAACTAATTAAAATGACCTAAAATTAAGCTACACATCAAAAATTATCTTTATTAACGAATCAAATAAACTTCATTTCGTTAAGTAAGAAATAACTCACACATATAACAAGTAACAAGTACACTCCTCTGCCTTCTCAAGATATGCATGTGGCTACAGTAGGTGATTCCCAACTAATTCATATATATTTTTTTTTTTTCATAGCGCATTTTTGTAAAAACTCTAAACATCAAATAAGAGAAGAACAGACATAACTTCAAGATTTAGTTTAAAATAAGTTCTTTCTAGCATACTTGCTAACTAATGTTGACACCAAATCTAAACTAATTAAGCTAAGCTACCTAAATGACATAATGCTGAGATACAAGCCAAAACTCATTTTTCATTAATTGTCAAAGAAAAGTTCTTCCGTTAACACTTAACAGTAAGAAGGAAGTCACACGTGCAACAGGTAATATAATAGTACACATGTATGTTCGCTTGTTGAAAAGACATAACGTGAGCTCACTAATTAAAGTTACCCCAAGTCCCCAACTAGCTAATTCATTTACGTTTTGGCCTTACCATTTTAACTTTTACCTTTTTAACACCACCAATCTCCGAGCATCAAACCTGGGCCAGAACAGACTAGTTAGCTTCAAGATTGAGCTGAAGGTAATTTTCACTATACATCATGATGTTGTAGCTTAAAGTTGAAGGCCTATAAAGTAGTCTAGTATAGAATTAACCCCTTTATTCTCACAAATAGGACATACATCAATAGTTGATTTCTTGATTTGAACAACAAAGAACTCACACGAATAGTATAGCGGTTAACAGTACACATGTTTGCATGGTGAAGACGCGTGGATTCACCAACCGACCCCAATTCCCCAACTAATTAAGACTTTAATTTCTTGCTTTTCAACCCTACAAATCTCCAATCAAAAAACCTGAGCCTCAACAGGGTTAGCTTCAAGATGAACTGAAGGTAATTTAATTTCCACCATCATCTTGTTGTAGCTTCTCCAAAAGTTGAGTAGAAGGCCTAAAGGTATAATTCTAGCTAGTACAAAGATTAATAGTGCTCTTTCTATTTCAAACAGAAATTTATGTGTTTTATCAATTTCTTTCCAACGTTTTTTAAAATTGTTTTATAAGTATCAATTTTCATATAACATACAATATCAAAGTAAGATAGCATGTAAAATCGTGAGGTTGTCCAACCACAATTTTAATTTATATCTGCAAATTTATTTTATTCATTCTTGCTTTTTGGTACTTATCAACAGGACATCAAAGTGTAGCAACATTCTTTGCCTACTAATTCATTCAGCTACTTAAAAGTTCCACATTCTTAATTTGCCAAGTACACAACAAACAAGTTAACATAGCTATGGACTATGGTGAAGATGGTAGCACTGTGCACCATAATACAAAATTGACCTACATCATCGATGGCGTCGCCGCGTTTATCTTCGGACTGATGGCTCTCCATTGCCTGGTAAAATGTTTCTACGGTGAACGGGAAACTTCGTCAGAAAAGACTGAACGATCATCGACTGCACCAGTTGCTGATCAACATGATCATAATAGGATTGTCATCATCATGCCTGGGGACCGAAATCCGACCTGCATAGCAATGCCTGCTTCTTCACCTCATCACCATAGTCATGATGTTTGATTAATGTTTAGATCTTTAAGTTTATTTGTCCCAAGCGGGATAAAGGAGGAGGGTGGCAGTTAAGTTGACAACAAGCGTAAATCTAGTCAAATTATCACGACTCTTCACAATTCTGATTTCTGAGTAACATGTATTGTGAGGATTCATGCATACAATCCTAATAACCTGTTTGGATGGTGGTTTGCCATGGTTTTATAATGTATGGTATGGTGTAGTATGCTACCATATATAGTATGGTATGGTACAGTATTATGTTTGGATGAACTCTATCGTTACTGCGGTTTAATAATAGATTTTTTTGTTTGGTTTGATGTATGATACGGTATGATAACATGTAAGTTTACTAAAATGCCCCTAATTGTAATACATTTGAGATATCAACCCTTTTATTCATAACAGTGTTAGCGTAACCAGTTGTCCTTTCTTTCTTTCATCTCAGTGCTAGCGTAATCAGTTGTCCTTTTTTTCTTGATGCTTCTTATAGCTACCCGATGATTCTTTTAAGACGTCAAATTCACAAGGTATTTGCTAAATAAAGGTTTGACGAACGCAAACTAATGCAATCGGTAAGTACTTCCCAATCAATAAAATAATAAAACAATTCATATACATGTATGTATCTTAGAGTTCACAAATCACTTTCCATGTATATGCTTTTTGTGCATTCACTCAGATTTCCTCCATTTTAATTTTCAATTTTTTTTTATCGAATTCCTCCATTTTAATTTTCAATTTTTTTTTATCGAACTGAGTTTTTATTGACATTAAAAACTACTACTACTAAATAACTGTGATCATTTTTTTCACTCTTTGAATTTTTATATTCCTAACAGGAAGTCTTGCAATCTTTGTTAACAAATGCATAGTTTTAGCATGTATTTTGTTGATAAGGATAAAATAGGATTAAAGAAAATTTTATAAGGGTATAGTTGGAAAATAAAAATGAAAATCATGGCACATCACCAATTTGGTGGTTTAATAAATTGCTTCATTCCATGATTTGAATAGTAACATACCATACCACCTTTTTTAGAAAACCATAAAAACAAACATGATTCTCATGGTAACCATACCATACCATGGGAACCACCATCCAAACAGGCTATAAATAGCTTGGGATTAAGACGTTGTAGTTATTGTTAATGTATTTAGATTAGTTTTTCTTTCTTTCCTGTTTTTTTTTCCGGTAAATTTATATCACTAGACGACTGTTTAGTACTACTGGCCTTTTATTAATAATAAAAAAATAAAAATCCTGCTATAGGAATACACAACGGGAAGGGAAGCTACACCTTACTTTATCAATTCTAGTGTCTTAGCGACATGTACTAACTAGCAAGCATGAAGAGAATAACAGATAAATTTGAATTATTCTTCCAACATTTAAGCATCACTTTTTCTGATCTCGTGCTAGTATCTCGATTTTTTTTTTTCTTGTGGATAATTAAGCAGCAATTGGTAGTAACTCACTAGCCATCAATCATTTGTATATGATTATTCTTATTGCTGTTTATAATTCTAATTGATCATTACCGGATTAACATTAATACTGGTACATAATCAACGATAAAATAAGATGTTAATTAGTTGCAGATTCTGTTATCCATCTAGCCCCTTTACTTTATTCTCAGAGCAAAGTCTATTCACTTTGCTTTATAAATGAGATTTTAAATTGATGGGATTCTATTCCTCGTTTGTGATCGTATTACTGTTAACTGGAATTTAAGTCACATTCTAATGGATAAGTTCAACCAAAGTATGAAGGACAACATACAGCGTAAGTACAGTATTTGATTAGACTATAGTAGGCAATAAAGAGAATAAATTAAAGGGAATGAGAATATTAAGCACCATAATTTACATGCTAATGATCAGAGGCCTAATCAAATTCAAACAAGATTCATCTTTTGTTTCCACATAATGGAATCATTTTTTTCCTTTTTGGGTGATGCTTCTTTTTTTCTATTGCCATATTAGAGAATCAGAACATAATCCTTTAACTTTGGGTGTGTTTGGCACGAACAAAAAATGTTAGTGTTTGATAAGTTAGCAAATAAATAGTATCTAAGAAAAATTTATATTTGATCTAGAAAAACACTATGGACGTGCGGTGAGGAGTTCAAAACACACCATACGTGTTGTTTGCAGCCATGAAGTTCCGCTGCCGAGAAAGCGTCTTGGCGAAGATAAGAGTTTGACACCTCAAAATCTCCTAAACACCCTATTCTTAGTGTGACGAATATTGAACATAGGTACAATCGCGGGGTACTGATTTGAGGGAAGCATAATAAGGTTGGATGTAGCGGTGGTGGGATGGTCAAGGAGTGGGAGTGTCAGGGTTTTGAATAGACGATGAGTTTGAAATACCACTTAAGAATTTTTTTTTCTCTGCTGCCACTAAACAAGTCATTTTTCTTGTTTTTAAGGAATTAACTTATTCATCTAAATAATTTTGATCAACCAAATAAGAAAATTGAAAAATATTTTCCTCAGTACCAAACACACGGCTACACCCTTCACCATTAATTTGAGAACGACTTGAGCAGCAAATGTAACTTCCCAATAACATATCTGCCCTTTCATTTTTCCAAAAGAAGCATTTTTCAACTTGATTTTAATAATAATAAACTTAAATGTTCGATGGGCCAAGTTAAATCTTGTGTGATATTGGGGGAATATATATCAGGTAGAATCATATCACCCAAATTTGTGCAATATCCACAATTAGTTCATTTTTCTAGTGTCTATAAAAAGGCAGTCACTTAACTGATTTCATGCAGAACACAAGCTACTAAGATAAAGAGTGGGAAACAAGAATGAATTCAACAGGCATTTCAACTGGATTTTGGCAATGGAAATCACCAATTCCATACATTTATTTTGGTCTTGCAGTTATTGTTGCTACCATTGCTTTAGCATTAATTTTTCTCCTTTTCTGTGGACAAAATTCAGCTTCAACAGAGCACTTGGTTGAGACTGATGATGAGATTAAGAAAAGACATCAAGTAAAATCCCTAGATCCTGAGCCTAAAATTGTGGTAGTTTTTGCAGGAAATGATAAGCCTTTGTATATAGCAAAGCCTCTTACTTATTCTCCAAATGCTGCACAGCAAGTTTAGTCTAGCATCTAGCAGCTGCCTTTTTTTTTTTTTTGGTTTAATCATATGATATTCGAAATTGACTGGCTCTACTAATTTGGATGTGTGCCGGGTAGGCTCCACTAAGAAGGTAAAATCTCTCTATCAAGAAGTTATTCATTCACCAGATTCAAACTCGAGACTTGAAGGGTGAATGGATTCCAACTAATCATCATCATACTCTGAGTAATTAATTTGTTCTTTTTCTTTTTCTCCTTGTAACATGTTTCCTCTCTGGGAATTCGCTAAATTAGGTGTACAGTTATGAATGAAACCTCTCTTTTTTTTTTTAACTAATATGCCAAGATTTTAGTGGACTTTACAGCTATGCATATGTTCAATGAATGCAAAAAGAGTTCAAGAAACTAGCAGGAAGGTGTTGTTGAAACACTTTTCAGGGTTGTCGAACATAAAACCATGACAGTAATAAAGTACAATTAGGATAACAACTTAAAAAAACAGTAAATTAAGGAATTTTATATTTTAAAGAAATTTACAACCTTTGTAATGTGAACGACAAAGATTTGTCATATCTAAGTTTGACTTGCATACATACAAAGCATTATTTTATTGTTCAAAATTATACTCTGGCACTCTACACTCATAGGCTGTTAGAGGATGCAAGGGGTTCATCAGAACCCTCTTCATCTGAAATTTACTTTGCATATGGTCAGAATTTTTTCTTTATTTACATAGTAAATGATGAATTCCAATAGAATCTTCATGTATTCATTTATTAATACTTTGAATCCGCTTGATAAAAATTCTCACTCTGATATTGAATGGTTGCACTACATTTAAATGCAAAGGCAAAAAAGAAGGGAGGGGGAGGGAACTAAGTGTTTAATTAGATTGGATCTTTCCAGCCTTGGGATATTTGTCCTATTGTCAAAAAAAAATTTGGAACAGAACAGCACATGGAGCCCAAGACAATTCCAATACAAGATATGATCTCCCAAAAGGACAAACAGCAGGAATAATAGATGGGCCTTGCCTGTCTAGCATTTCCTTATAATAAGTCATGCCTTAAGATTACAAAGTGAGGAACAACTAAAAAGTCATTTAGAGGCAAGCCATGCCCCATAACAATATATCCTCAGCTGGTTAATTAATACTCTTATTTGCACTCTACTAAACCTATAGAAACTAACATGAATGCTTACATAGACTTTCATAATTAATACTATCCTAAATTTTAGATCTACCCACATCCCAGATCACCCTTTGACAATGACAGTACTAGCAAGCCAAAGAACAAGAACAACAAGTTATTACACCCCGTTTCAGTTGATGTGACTTAGTTTGACTCATTAATATTTAAGGACAAATTAAAAAATTTATAATGAGATGTTTCCAGACGGAAAAATGTATCATTCTTTTAAAAATGAACTAATAAAAAAATAGTTTCAAATAAGCTGAAACCATTAAAATAGTATATAGTATTATATAGTTGTATAACAAACTGGATAGTAAAAGTAATTATATGCACAATTACTGATCACGAGTGAAAGATTGTACCACAAAGGGGAATGTGGTAAGAAGCACGAATTTGGAACATCCAATATTAGGTGGTCAAACAAAAAAGAGAGTGAAAGATTACGGGATAACAAATGCATGTACTAGTCAATGCATACTCTCCGTTTCGATCTATTTGTTTTACTACTTTTCTTTACTTCATTTTAAGTTAAAAAGTTTGTCTCTTTCCTTTCCTTGTTTTGACAACTCTCTAGTTTCCTCTAGTTTCAAATTTTCACATAGCATATTTAATACCACAATATTAAAGAACATCACCCCAAGATTCAAACAGGGGTAACTCAAGGGTAAGGCTAGTAAAACGTTTGTTTTACATCCTCAAAATTTTTTAGTAGTAAATTTTATGATTTTAACTACACTTCAAATAATAGCGAAGATTGTAAAATACGTTTTAAAAAATTATCTAAAAAACAAAAGAAAGAAAAAGCAATCTAGTTTTTATTACAAATATTTTAGAATTTTAAATTAAACAACTCAAACTTCATATTAATAAATAAAGTTTTAACAAAAACATCTAAGTTAATGCATTGCAAAAAAATGACTAATATCTTATTAACTAGAATTAATCTTTATTTTTATTAATAATCATATTAATATATGACTTAAAGGTCATGTGTCTTTTAAAATAATGCACAAAACAATAACTAATATGCATGAAAAAAACGATAACTCTAAATTATTACAATATTATTTAATATTATTTTTATATGTATGTATATATATTTAAGGCTTTTTATTAAAATTTAACTTTATATCATTAACTTTGTTGAGATACTCATATTTCAAAAATCTTTTTCATTTCCTTAAATTTCGTATTAAAAGTCAATATCATATAAACAAAATAAAATATAAGTTATTGTCTCCTCCTGAAGTTACAGAACTTCACTGCTTGAGAAGACCACTGCTACAAGACAACTCCAGTTGGCTTCCTTTCAATTTTCCAGTAGAAGAAAAAGCTGCATAATTTATTTACTCCCAACCTCTTGTTTTTATTTGACATGACATAGAAATAAGTAGTGAGAATAAGAGAGGTGCTTTTTCTAAGCTCATTAACAACAGCAGCAACAAAAAGTAATATATATATATATATATATATATCTTCAGAGTAGCACATAGGCTGTGCAACTTCTTTCTCTTCCTCTGCATATTGCATTCAAAGCAAAACTTCTTATTTAATGAGTCACGTTCAAAATTCAGAGAAGTAAAGATATGTACATATATATTTTTTTTTTAAACTGAGAGTAAGTAATTAATCCAATTTTCTGTCCTTGAGTTGTTTTTTGTGCCTTTTGTTTTTGTAAAAACAGGTCTTTTCTCTATCATCTTTGACAGCTTCTATCTGTCTCTCTGTCCATGTAAATAATGACGATGTACATGTCAAGTGGTGAAATTTAATCCAAACATAAATTCGAAAACAAATAAATAAATATCATATTTTTTCGGGTTGCTTTCAAAAGTAGTAGTATAAGATTGGGGCATGTTTGTTCTATACAGGTGTTTTGATTCACTTTCTTTTGCCTTTTTAACATGTAACAATAAACTCCACTTTTCTGTCTTTTTTACTTCTTTCTAAGCCATTGTGTTTTTATATATTCAATTAGTATATACACTAGTTTTGTGCTTATGGACCCTAAGTCCCAGGATGAAGAGTGTCACAGTAGTGAATCTGGATGGACAATGTACATTGGCTCACCTTCGAATGGTGAAGAAGATAAGATGAATTGCGAAGACGATTTTGATGAAGTTGATGATGATGTAGGACGTGGTCGTCGCAAGAATACTGACGATGATGATAATAATGATACTGATGACTCTATGGCTTCTGATGCATCTTCTGGTCCAAGTCATCACATTACTAGAAATGCAAATAAGAATCCAATTCCAAAGGAAAAGGGTAATGGAAAAAGTGGTTCTAACAACAAAGCTAGCATGAAGAAAGGTAGTCTTAAGAATCAAGACAAGGGAGGGTACTCTGTTTTTTCAGCAAAAGGTGCTAAAGTTCCATCCAATGGTGAAAAGGTAAAGAAAAGTATTTGGAAGGGCAAAGGAAAATAAAACTTACTAAAAAACTCCAATATATAAATATATTTATCCTCTTGTTATGTTGATGTACTTAATTGTATCTCTTGTGTTAGTACTTAGTGCAATGTTAATGATGTTTTGCGATTAAAAATGAATCAATTCTTTTATTGCGGAGTTGATTTCTCAAATTGTCATTCAGGTAATCATAGTTGCTATCTCAAAAAGTCATATTTCTTCTTGGTTTCAGTTTCCTTCAATAAAGAAATTGACTTTTTGTGAAATAATAATTAGTTGAGTCGATTATCATGATATGTTTTGATCGGTTGGCTGATCGGAAATGCATTATATTAGTATTATATATCCTTCATTCATGACTCTCTTTGAATTATATCATTCGTAGATAGTTAAACGCTTTTCAATGCCAATAAATGATGCATCAAGATTAAGACACGGTATTGTTAATTTATTGTGCAGTTCTACTAACTAAAAATAATGTTCGTTCAACCACTATGTGATACACCGTTATTTGATCAACTAAAATAATTATGTTTGGAAAGAGGATCACGTTGAGGTTAGTTCGTATTCTACCATCATTTGGAATTAATGATGACAAATCACATCGACCAATGAGTGTCAAATGGGTGGGCTGGAGTGAATGAGAGTGAGTAGCATCCTTCCCAAATTACTTGAACCGAAATAAGTTGAGTCAAAATGAGTTATTCATGCTTTGAAGCACTCGACTCTTATCAAATTTTAATTTAATTTATTTATTTTCTGAGAATTTAATAGTAAATTACCGAACAAGTTCATAGAAGAAAATCTTTATTATAGCTAAATTTAACATATCAAACAAAAAATTGCCTTATTCCTAAATATTTTGACGAATTATGCGGATCAAGATGAAACGAGAGAAATAAATAAGCGAGTATTAACCTGCAAAAATTTAAATTAATTAGATGAATCATATTTTCTTGACTAATTTGTCACCCCCTATCATCAAACATATATCATGATCGAAGCGGAATGACATTGTAAGTGTGATTCCTTATTCCTAATTTGTTTGGCACGTTTTACTTATAGATGGGTAACTTGATAATATTTGGAGTTTACTGGAATTGATTGATTCCTTCTTTGATATAAAAATTTAGAACAATTTGTGAAATCTTTGATTGATGGAAGATTAAGGGTTAAGGAAAATTAAGAAAAGAGAAAAGAAAGAAAGGGGAAAACTAACAAGAAAAACGGTGCAATTATAAACAATAGTTGTACTATTGGGAAAAATAATTTTGTTTGCACTTTTTAAGAGTACTTTGAAAAATATTTAAAGAATTTGGTTGACCTCTGATATATAAGAGTGATAAGTTTATAAAATATTTTTTTTATATAAATTTACTAGTAAGATTGTAATAATTGTCCAAAAGCGCGATAAATTAACTAGTTAAACTTTAAGTTGCATGTAAAATAACTATTTTGTAATCATAAATTTAATTAAAATTCAACATCTCTAAAAGCAAAATGACGAACATTTTAAAATACAATGAGTAATATTAAACTTCACCTAGGCCATAAGGGGCCTTTACCTATTTATCATAACCATAAAACTTTACTAGCACAAGATATTTACATCAAAATAATGAATGTAAAAAAATTTGTTTTATATATATTTTATTTAATTATGATTAAGAGATATATATTCTCAGTTCTAATTTCTAACTTCTAAAGATCAAATTGCTTGGTTTGACTTCGTCAGAATTTTCATCACACATATATTGTATATCTCAAACTTTTAGCAGGCCAACAGACAAGATCTACAAAAGGTCTTCCTCCTAAAATAAAGTGTACATGGTATTAATATAACATGAAATTCTAGTCACTGCGCATGCAAAATAAAGAAAGGAGCAAGTCAATGAAATATACCCACAGGGCCACGTACTGTAATTATTCTTTGTTTAGTTGGAAGCAAAAAACAATATTACTATGTAATATTTCTTCCTTTCCACTTTCTTTGACTCGCTAACGAAGTTTAAAAATTAATTAGAAAAAATTTAAAATTGTAAATTAATTTAAACATGTCATAATATTTATGTGACTGTAATATTTTTGGAACTTATAATTTTAAATACTCATAACATTTGCTTGGCAAAGTTTCACAGTAAAGAGCAAAAGAAATATTGAAATGTCATTTTTTTTCGAACGAACTAATAATAAAATAATGTCAAATAAAGTAAAAGGGAGGTGACACAGTTTAGTTAGCATGTCAAAACATGAATAGAGGAGTGGTTCAAAATATAGCTCATGCATGGCCAGCTGAGGTGTATTAGGTCGGATTTACATAAATTTTATTCCTTGTTACTTTCAACTCAATGTATATATGTGTGTATATATATAAATAAAATAAATACAAATAAAAAAATATATAAAATATATAGGCATTATAATAAGGTGTTGGGAAGTTGAGAGTGAGACTGTGACCCCGTGCAGGATTACACATGGGATTTAGCAGGGGGTACGATATATCAAACATCCCGCATGCATCTGATTTGAAATTAAATGTGCAGGGGGCTAAGGACGAGGACAAAGGAAAATAACGTTTATGTTTATTGGGAGAAAATATTTATGTCACGTAGTTCAACATAAAATATTATATATACAACATTATACCCTTGCCTTTAGCCCGTGTTCGTATATAAACATTTTTATTATAGTATATTATACATTTTTATACAAGGTTGACACATTATGTATAATGTTTGCCTAGGTATAATAATGTAAATGTAGATATTGGAAAATTTCTTTTCAAAAAAACAATTGAACGTTGCAAAACGGACCCCCAACCTGTCAACAGACTGGATAACGTGTGCGGCCAAATTAAAGGAAATGAACAATTAACGTAACTTCTTTGTTTCCAAAACATGATGTTTCTCTGTGCTGCCTTTGGCTTATACGTACTTTCTGTTTGTGTTTATAATACATTGTATGTAGCTGTATACACATAGCTGCTGCTAATTTTATAAAATTTAAGTATCCTCCTTTAGATGCTGTTTACAAATTAATAATTAAGAATCTCAAAGGAACCTTACCTACTCTTTCATGCATACGTGTCATGGGGATTTTATATCAATCAAACTGCCAAAATTGAAGTGATATGCTAACACCTCACATGTTATAAGACATGACTTGTTTATTAAATCATCCAGAATAAGTAAAACTTAATACGGAGTATTAGCAAACACAATCTTTAATTTAATCGGTAATTAAGGGCGACTCTATCTTATCTTAGTAAGCCTGGCATGATTATTAGAGTAAAAAACACTATATAACTAACTAAATTATTTCTTACATATACTATTAATGTGTATAATATTTGTCAAATCGAAAATGGAAAATCGTTTTAGTTTCCCATCCCCATATGATATAGCAGAGGTTGTAAAATTAGCCTATAAAAATTACACGACCTTAACTCCATCCAAGTATGATCTATTTATTATTAATTTGTGTCATTTTAAGCCCCTTAATCATCAAATTCCAAACTTGGACTGATTTGGACTAAATATGTAGTCTAAATAAACCTAGGAAAAAATTGTCAAAAAGATATTTAAACTTTTTTGTTTAAAAAAAAGTTGATATGTTAAATAAAATCATAAAAAAATATTTTATTAGTTTTGTATGATAATTAAGCAATTCCATAAGAGTTGGATAGGTTCTATGACGACTCATTAGATAACTCATCCTGATACACCTATATACCAAGTAATTTTTGTACGGGTGATGAGCTGGCATAACCATTTTACACCTACGTGTATACAATTGGCCTTGCAAGAGATTGGCCAGTTCTCAAAGTAGGAAAAACAATTTAGTACTTACTCCCATACATGGTTCTCAAATTAAAGCACCAACTATCAATGGACAATGGGACTATTTTGGAAAGAGAGAGAAGTGTGGACGCCAAAATGTTTAACCATCCAATTCTACCCATTAGATATGGGTTAGATCATCTACATCAAACCTTATTCCTGAACGTATTTTGATTTTTAACTTGGATTTTTACCTTATTATTCCTGAAGTCATGGATAATATGTCCATATTAGATATGACAAGATCGGATATTTTATTCATTTCATATCGGAACGCCCGTTTGCCACTCCTAGATAGAACAGAAGGTAACTACACTCCTAGACAGAACAGAAGGTAATAAATTAGATCAGGGACGTGGGAGAGGCAAAGTAAGTAACAAAAAGAGAAATAATTGCCAAGGAGAGTGTATGTGTTATCAAAAAAAAAAAAAAAAAAAAAGGGTGTAGTCAAAATTAAGTATAGATAGTGTTGGTGGATGTGGTGGTATAGTATTAAAGTTAGAAACGACGAATAGAAGAGAATATAATATAATGAATTAGGCAGGAGGAGCAGTAACGTAACAATCAAACCAGCAGAGAAGAGGACTTGTGCACTAATGCTGCAAATCGATAGCTAGCAGCTAGCGGAGAGTACTTATTAATAAATGCAAGCTTAGAAGAACCTGGAAAGACTGGCTGGCTGGCTGTCCGCATGGCAGTGACTGCAAACACTCCATGTCATGGGACACATCTTAAATTGTTGTATTGGACAAAAAACACACCAGGAGAAATCAAAGGCCCAAAGGGTACTCCTACTTTGGCTACTTGCTAACTTGCTTTAATTTGCATGTGAGTAGATTACTTTGTTCATATGTATATGTATCATATCATCATGCTGGCTGGCTGGCTTTTTTTGGTCTCTTTTTCTCATCGATCGTATTATTAATGTTCATAATTGTCACTAGAGAAGACATCTTGGAGTAACTAGTAACGTTGTTATTATGTGATCAGGACCGTGGAAACATATTCTCCATGCAAAAATGTAAGGCGAGTCTACATATAATAGAACCTTATTACGGCTGGCCCTTCCCCAAACCCACGCATAGCGGGAGCTTCAGTTCACTGCACTGCCCTTTTTCTTTTTTTTTCTTTTTAATAATGGGCGCAAGAGTTAGCAGTAAGCTAGTGGGGAGGAGTAGCGGGGGACACAGATTGTGAAACCCCGTTTGGTTCTTAGGGGCTTATGTTCCCTGTTGAGAATGACTTTACAAAGGCCTAACAACAGCCCTTGTGTCTACTGTGCCCACTCCTGGACCCGTTCCAACGGTGAAATGCTACTTAGCAAACGGAGTTGGAAGCTAGCACAGCATTGATTGCGTCAATATCTCTAAAACCTTAATTTAATTTGTTGTTAGTCTTGTCTCTTTTTGGGGCATTATATCTCAATAGGGACCTACCGTGAGAAGTGATATTTTAGGTCACTTACAATTAAAATGTATCTTATTATGGGAAAAAAAAATACAAGGAGACAAAAGATTTCCATGTGACAGTGAATGCATTACACCTTCTTGTGCCGAGGTCGTCTATGGAGTAAAGCTGACAAAATACCAAAGTATGTGAGGATAATTAGAAGATAATTTACGTGGGAACAAAATAAAAGATATCAAGTTTAGGGGATTTAGAAGTATTAGCTTTCATTTTA
This sequence comes from Capsicum annuum, assembly GCF_002878395.1. Lineage (NCBI taxonomy): Eukaryota > Viridiplantae > Streptophyta > Magnoliopsida > Solanales > Solanaceae > Capsicum > Capsicum annuum. The sequence goes on from NC_061113.1 coordinate 251,441,416, forward strand.
CTATTATTACTCTGTGTGTGTGTGTGTGAATAAATTACAAGACCGCTTCAAATAGGGAAGTGGTATACATTAGAATAAAATCAGAAAGATTAATGAAGCATGAGGCGCCCATTAGTAATTGAAAGCAAAAAATATCAGATTTTATTTTATGAGAAAACCCCAATCTGATGGAATGGAAGAAGAGAAGCAGGAAGGAAAGAGAAAGCCCCTCCCTTCTTTTTGCCTTTACATTTCAACGTAATTTAGAGATTCAGTAGCAGAATCATAATCTCTAAATACACTGAGAAACTAAGAAAATTTAATATTTATTATATATATTTAAAAAATAATTTTAACGCTATACATAATATGTAATTTTATATCGAAGGTTTCGGATGAACACTGGCAGCCATAACTCTGTCTATGGGTGTATGAGTTCCAGAGTATAATATTGAACAGTAATGCTTCGTGTGTATGCAAGCTCAAACTTAGAATGACAAATCTTTGTCGTTCACATTAGAAAGGTTGTAAGTATTTTTTAAACATATAAAATTCCTTAATTTACTCATTTTCATGTTGTTATCCTAATTGTACTTTCATGTCAAAGTGTTTCAACAACACCTTCCTCCTAGTTTCTTGAGTTCTTACCATTCATTGAACATATGCATAGCTGTAAAGTCCACTGAAATCTTGACATATCAGAAAAAAAGAAAATTAAAAAAAAGAGGATTCATTCATAACTTTTCACCTAATTTAGCTAATTCCCAGAGAGAAAACGCGCTACAAGGAGAAAAAGAAAAAGAGCAAATTAATTACTCAGAGTGGAGTGTGGTGATGATTAGTTGGAATCCATTCACCTTTCAAGTCCGGAGTTTGAATTCATAAAGAGATTTTATTCACCCTTCAAGTCAAAAACTTTTATCTTTGACTAAAAAAAAAAAAAAATAGAAGATAGAGAGGTTTTGACTTCTTCGTGGGGCCTATCTGGGATACTAGTAGAGTAAGTCGATTTCGAATACCAAATGATTAACAAAAAAAGAAAAGGAAAAACAAAAAGGCTTTCTGTGCAGCATTTTGAGAATAAGTAAGAGGCTTTGCTATATATACAAAGACTTATCATTTCCAGCAAAAACTACCACAATTTTAGGCTCAGGATCTAAAAAAGTTTACTTGATGTCATTTCATGATTTCCTCACCAGTCTCAACCAAGTGCTCTGTTGAAACAGAATTTGTCCACAGAAAATGAGAAATATTAATGCAAAAGCAATGGTAGTGACAATATCTTATTTTTGTAGTGTGTGTGGTTGTGTTCAGCATGAAATCAGCCAAGTGACTGGCTTTCATAGACAGTAGAAAAATTAAGTAATTGTGGATATTGCACATATTTGGAGGAATATGATTCGACTTGATATATTCCCCCAATATCACACAAGATTTAACTTGGCCCATCGAACATTTAAGTTTATTATTATTAAAATCAGGTTGAAAAATTCTTCTTTTGGAAATATGAAAGGGCAGATATGTTATTGGGAAGTTACATTTGCTGCTCAAATGATTCATCCTACAAGCTAGTTAGTCGTTCTTGACTTTAATGGTAAATGATGTGTTTAGTTGAGAATTGAGATAGATGATGTGTTTTGGTTGACCAAAATATAGGATAATTCATTTTAGTTGGTTTCCTCTCTAAAAATATTTATTTTAATTTAATTATCTTATTTATGAAATTAAGAGAATTTTATTATGTTCTTTCGATTCTATCATTATTAAAGTTAATAATTGTGCTGGTGCTTGACTGCATCATAGAGTGTGTATAAGTAGATCCTTAACCCAAAGTTAGAGTGTGTAGATGTAAGCTCAAACCAAGTTAAAAATCGCATTTATCTATTATGCCTTAATTTTTTTTGGCTCAAAAGAGTTTAATTACTAATGAAGTTGATCATAGAATTCCAACGTTAAAACGTACATCGGATGAACGATAAGCTTCTGCTAAGGAGGAGGGACTTCATCAACTCAACGTGATTAAATTATCATGGGACTATCATATTTGCCAATTTAAAGATTGATTTTGCCTAAGTTCCTCGGCAATAGGGACATTGTCTCATCGGATTGGTTGCTCAAAGTCAACTTCTTATTCATAAGGATCAATATAATGATTTCGTGACTGCATTATCAAGAGATGTGAATTATTTCATGCACAACGATAAAAATCCTCAAATACAATTTTTTTTATGGACTATTGTATTTAACCCTAAGAATAAAACTATATGTGTGGCAGTATGAATTTTATTCCCAAACCTGTCGATGGATTTGCTTACTAAGAGGTCTTTGAAACTCATATGAGCGTAAACCTCAGAAAAACAGAATAGAAGTATGTTTTGACCATTAAGTCTTTAATTTAAAGAAACTGGAAAAATCATTTTCTTTATTGAGAATTTGCAAACTGACTTCTCCAAAGATTTAAATCCTCAAAGTCTACTTCAGTCTCGGGTGTGTAAAAAGCAAACCGATCGATAAATTGAACCGATAAAAATATTATTGATTTATTGTTATTGGGTTATTGGGTTAACGGTTTGTTAATGGTTTTATTAAAAAAAATTATTGGGTTATTGGTTCGGTTCGATTTTTTCTTATTGGGTAAACCGATAACCCAATAAGAATATATATATATATATATATATATATATATAGGTGTACGCGCCTCACGCGTGTACCTCACTATAATGAATTTAAACGCTACACTAAATACGATATTTATTCAAATAGTAAGAGAATTTATTTAATTAGATATATAGTAGTTGTAAATATTAAAGATACAAATGAGGTAGGTGTAAAATATATTGACAACCCCTTAAATTACGGTTGGTGTTTTAGAAAGAAAAAATAATCATAATATTTCATATGACTCAAAATTTTGATCATTAATTGTCTATATCATCATAATCATCATTCATCTTCAAGATACCTACAAAATTTGAAAAAAGAAAATTACGAAATCAATGCATCTAAGTAAATTAAATATTACAAAAATATATTTCTTTGACGTATCTTGACGACCAAAAAAAGAAGAAAATTCAAATCAAATAATAAAGAATCATTTAAGAACAAAAATAAATATATCTTGTTCCATATGTTCATATTAGATATTATTGTATTTTTCTAAAAGGATTCTCAATTTATAGAAGTTCAAAACTTTTTTCTTCAATAAAGAAATTATATAAATATGATTGATTTTTACTTTTTTCATTAATTATTTATCAATAATAGAATATTTTAAATTCCAAATAACTAAACTAACACTAGAAAATTGAAGGAAATGTGTCTTTTAAATCTTGAATGAAGGATTGGTGACATTGACCAACAGATAGGGTCAAACATCATTAGGAAACTTGATTAAGTTAATTGTGGACTTGATTAATATTTTCAAAACTTTCTAATCTTTTCAAAAATATAAATCAACCCAACCCACACCCCCCTTCAATCCAAATCAACCACTCCCTCCTCTCTCTCCAGCTTCTTTCAACTCTCTCCCAACCAACAGTTCTGCAAAATTTCTCCCTTCAACCCCGACGACTTCTACCTTCGGCGACAAATAGTTGGGCTTTGAGTTTCCCTCTTTTCTCGTTTCAACCCCCGACGACTTCTACCTCCGGCGACAAATAGTTGGGCTTCGAGTTCCCCTCTTCAATTCAATCAACCTGTCTCTCATCCCTCCCTCGACAGCTTCTCTCAACTCTCTCCCAATCAATTGTTCTGCAAATTTCTCATTTCAATCCTTGACGACTTCAACATCCGACTACAAATAGTTGGGCTTCGAGTTCCTTTTCGACTTCAACCTTCAATCGATGTGACAGCCTTGCTCTCCAACCACAACAGCTTTGAATTCTTCATCGTTCCTTTTCTTCTTTCACAGGTAAAAATTTATGGCCTTTTTAGTTTTGACGAAAATGAGGAACTTGAGCCAACTTCTCTTATAGTATTCGTTAACAATTTCAATATTTGTTGCACTAATTTGAAATGCGATCTAAAATGGCTTTTTTATTATTTGTGTTTATAAAAACAAAACAACAATTTGGCTTGATTTGTTCTATTCTTGCTCTTGGTAAAAATGGTGAAATTGTTGTTTTTTGTTAAACAAAATCGTGCTACTATTTTTTGTTTCCTCCGACAGATTACCCATCTGGTGCAACATATTAACCATCTGATGCAATAGATTTATTATATGATGCATCAGATTAACCATCTGATGCACCAGAGGAACCATCAGATTACAATTCTGATGCAACAGATTAAAATCTGATGCAACAGATTAACTATCTGATGTAACAACTTTACCATATGTTGCAACAGATTAAGCATCGGATAAAAAATTTGATGCAACTAATTAACCATCTGGTGCAATGGAAGAACCATAAGATAAATGATCTGATGCAACAGATGAACCTCCAGTTGGATAAAATCCCATCAATTCTTCCTACATGAAATGCCCCAGACTTGATTTTTCCAACTGATCATTCATCTGCCACGATAGACGACCCTATGTTGGAAAAAATCTAAACAATATTGACCGTTGATAATTGTTCCAACAGATCACTCATGTGTTGCAACAGATGTGTGACCTGTTGCACAGACCATTCATCTTTCTCAACAGATGAGTGATATATTTTGTATTGTCACAACAGATTACTCAGTCATTGCTACAGGTTAGTTAACTACTCTGACAGATCACTCATATATTGCAACAGATGTGTGATCTATTGCACAAACTATTCATCTTTCTTAACAGATGAGTGATATATTTTGTATTATCACAACAGATTATTTGACTGTTCCAACAGATCACTCATATGTTGCAATAGGTGATGTCATAACAGTTGTGTAATCTGTTGAACAGACCATTCATCTATCTTAAAAGATGAGTGATATATTTTGTATTGTTTCAACAGATTACTAATCCGTTGTAATAGTTTGATTATATACTGCAACAGATATACTACCTGGTGCAATAGATCGGTGATCTCTTGCAACTGTTATTTTACTGTTTTGCTTGTTTGATTTACTGTTATCCTTTTTTAACGATGCATTAATCAACAATAATATATTATTTTATATTTCTGCTAATTTTAGATAATATGGTTCCCAAAAGAACAGAAACCACATCAAGTCCAAGTAAAGGCACAAGTGAAGCAGCTAGGCTACATCCACCACTCTATGAGTTTACTTTACAAGCGTTATCTCAATCGGGAGCAGAATATGATGAACACGGAGAGGAGGGATGTTTCAAAAGAGATGATGCAGATGCTAATAGCCCTTCCACCGAAGAGCTGGTCAAAGCCTTCAGCATTGATCGTTATCCTGTGAGAATACAGTGCGATGGTGCCACAGATTTAACGGGTGATTTCTTGGTTAAGTCAGCCATGGGAAAATCTTTTGACGCCTTCAGAAAAATACTTTGAGAACAAAAATTGGATGCTTATTTCAGGGACAGCTGCTTTGGGAAATATCTTAATTTGTCGGAGGACAACAATGCTCGTTTCCAAATAAAAATAGTATATGAACTACTCAAGCGTAGGTTTATGTATGAAAACAAAGATAAGATGGATGAGGTGTGGATAAATTACTGTTGCATGCCTGTTTGTTTTTGTTGGAAGGAGTTTGCCATAGTTACTGGACTAAAATGTTATCCTCCTTCTAAAGTTATACCTATTCTAACCCAAAAAAAGTATCCCGCACACCCAAAAAAGGAAAAGAAAAGTCGTGTGATCGTGATAACCTGGTGTCCATTGTTGGTCCAATCTTCAAAAATAAAAATTTGATAGAAGTGTTGAAAGGTAAAGGACTTTCAAAGAATCACAAGCAGTCATTGTGCTTGGTTTGGTTTGTACATAATATTCTTTGGGCGAGAGACGTTAACAACAACATAAGCCTCGGTTTAATAAAGCTCTCTGAGGATCATGATGCATTTAACAACTATCCTTGGGGGTATGAAATCTTCAAAATGACTGTCAAATATTTGTTGACTCCGTTAGCGCCAAAGACAGTCAACTTATATGGCTTCTCATCGGCTTTCATGGTAAATGTTTCTTTCTTCTATTATGATATCATTCATTTTTTTCGCTCAATAATAGTTTTGATTTATTTGCGTTATTTTATAGGCTTAGGCGTTTGAAGCCATTCCTTATTTGAGACAACAAGTGAACTACCAGGAAGGAGTTTCCTGTCCAAGAATCTTGAGATGGTTGTCGGCCAAAACTGATAAAAGTGCAAAAAATTTTGATCTCTTCAACCCCCCGAAGGATGCAATAAGTATAATTATAATTAATTTTTCTTTTAATTAATGATTTTTTTTGAATGATCTAATCATCATTCTAAGATATGTAATGATTTATGTTAGATTGTGCATTTGTCGCTAGTTCCGACCAATCGAGAGTTGAAGATGTCATTTTTTCTTACTTTACGGTCTGTGCAAACTTTATCGGACCCTAAGGTCATCGACAGAATAAAAATGGAATTGTTTGGAGCAACATCTATTATAAGAAAAATAATTTTGGAGGGTGGGCTTGTTGTTGCTGTTGATGGTCTTAGTGGTGATGGAGCTGTTGGTGGTGGTAGTGGTGCTGCTGTTGGTGCTAATGATGCTCCTCTCACAGTATTTAAAGCAAATCATTATGAATATGATCATACTAGTTATACAGATTTTGTCTCTCCCAGTGAATGTTCTGCATGCAAATGTCAAGACTGTAGGGCGAAACATGATGTAGTGATTAATGTTATTACTGCATTAACTGCTTCTGTAAAGGAATTGACATCTAAGAGGGGTCTCATTCCATCAAAGGGGATTTTATTTCCATCTGCTCGATTAGAGATTAGGGCTAAGAGAAGAAGGAGGGTGATTTCTAGGGCATTATCAAGCATCCAAAAAAGCGAAATTGCAACTCTTCTATCTGTGTGTTGTACTGAGCAACGTACAATATCCAAAGAAGAGCAACACGGGCTGAAGAAGGTGAATATATTATATGTCTTCCAACTGACAAAACAAACAGACACATATCTGTTTCAACAGATGACACATCTGCTGAAAATTATCAAACAGATATATACATCTGTTGCAACAGTTGACTAACTTGTTGCACCAGATACTTTATCTGGTGTAACATATGTCTCGTCTATTTTAGAAAATCAAACAGCTCTTCGTACCGCTTTTATTTGTACCAACAGACGACCTATATGCTGCAACAGATGATTCATATGTTGCAACGGATGGTTCATCCCTTGAAAATTATCACACAAGGTCTTCCTCATGTAGAAATTTATCCCAACAGTTGATTCATTATTTCAACAGAAATATAATCTATTTGGGACAATTTAAAACGGGAGGAAGACCTATTTGATTTGCTAGAAGAGATGAGTTATCCTTTTTTGTTTTGTTGTATCTCCGTGATTAGCATTGACTAATTCTGGATTTCCAGGTGGATGTAGAAGAAGCTACTGCTGAACAACATTGACAATATGCTACTTTTTTATGGAAATACGAAGAACAGAAAGCGCAGAAACCGTACGTAAGTGACAATAAAGATCCACGACGAGCAAAGCCGAATTCCATAGCACCGGATGAAGAACAACTTTTCCATATTGAGTAGATCTTTATAGCTTGAGCTTGTCAAATCAAAGCAATCCTTGGCAGTATACTTAAATTGTTGTTGATGTATTTGTTGAGATCTGTACCCATAATAATTTTTTTACATTTTATTTATTCGTTTACTTATTTTAGCTAATTTATGAAGGGTTTGATTTATTTTATTTTGTCTATGAATTTTATTTATTCCTTAGATTTGAACTTATTCATTGAAAAAGAATACTAAATTCAAATATTGCAACAGATAATGTATCTGTTGCAATAGACGACATATCTATTGGAAAAATCAAACAAATTTAGACATATGTTGCAACAGGTAGGTGATTTGTTGGAATTTATCAAACAGGTCTTCCCACTGTTGCAACAGATGGACTTTAGATAAAAATATTGAGATAATGCAACAGATGACCAACCTATTGCAATAGATAAACTATATGTCAGAACAGGTAGGATAACTTTTACAATTGATGGAGAATCTGTTGCATTATAAAAATTCAACTTTTGTTGAACATACAAAACTGCCACTACGTGTAAAAAGGTTAAAGTGAATATAATTAAATTAAAAAAGGAACAACCCATCGACGGTGTTCGGTTCAAACACCTAAAATAAGATAGGCATCAAGTAGACAGTGTTCATTTTAAACACGTAAAATAAAATATGCATCAAATATGTCAGTGTCAGTCTAACGCATTTCACTGACTTGCCGTCACTTGCCCCCCAACGGTCCTCCCCCCCCCCCCCCCCATTTTCTTATATATTTATCTTTCTCCTAAAATTTAACCCTAAATTCCCAAATCTTCTTCTTCATCGTCATCTTCTTTTATCTATTCAAATTATTTTATTTTTTTTCACTTGAGCTTGACAATGTCGAGTCCATCTTTCACTATTTTTTGTGATAAAGATTTTTGATATTGTAAGGGCGGTCATGAAGCTCTGTTAAAGACTTCTTGGACTCAAAAAAATTCAGGTCGTAGGTTTTTTACTTGTAAGATTTCAAAGGTAATATTTTTTTATTTAATTAATTGATTAATTATTGACTTGTAATTATTTTGTAATTGTGTTTTTTTTATAAAAATTGACTGGATACGATTACTTTGATTGGTATGAAGAACAACACCCTTCACAAGTAAATCGTGTAATCTGGAGTTTGTTGAACAAAGTCAAGGCTTCTGAAGAGAAACAAAATCGAGCAAGAAGATACTACATTATTGTCGTTATTGCTACTGGTTTGGTTTTGTTGGGCACATAGATATTCAAGCCTAATTGCTGAAATTTTCTGGGTGGTGTGTATATTTGCTACTGGTTTGGTGTTGTCTAGCACATAGATATTCAAGAGTAACTGTTGGAAAATATCGAAAAGATTTAGGCATATGTTGTAAAATTTAGGTCATCTGTTAGAAATTATCAAACATGTCTTCCCACTGTTGCAATAGATTAGACTTAGATTATTAGATTATTCATAGAAATAACATCGCCATAATGCAATAGATGACCAACCTATTGCAACAGATAAACTATCTGCCATAACGGATTAAAGATATTTTACAACAGATTTACAATCTAATCTATTGCATTATAAAAAACTCAACTTTCATTAGAAAAAAATTATTGCCACTACATGTACATGTAATAAAGTGAAGGGTGACTTGAAATTAAAAAAATTTTATTTCACAGGTTCTTCTATATACACACACTTCAAGCGTCCAGTTCTCCAGTTAGTACCTTATAAGCCCAGACCTATTGCAGGTTTGCCACAGCGTTGTCGCTCAGAAAAGTCATTGGCTGGCCCATTTCTGTGCCGATTAGCAAATATTGGATGTGTGCAAGAGCGTGCGAGCCGCTCGCTTTAGCGGCATCATCTTTTGGAAGGATCATTCCCCTGTTTCGACCTTCAAAATCCCATGATTTCTTCATCAACACTTTCTTTGACAAATGATTCATCAGTTTACTCTGCCTTAACAAGATGGGCAACAACACCATCAGTGGTTCCACGAGGAGAAAAAGATTAAAATCGTCGATGAGAGGTACGTTGGAGTCATAAACATTGATCTTTCCCTCCTCGAGTAATATCTCAACAGCCCGATAATGCACGCGTTCACACTAATAACTACAAGAATCCTTTTTGCCTCGGTCCAGCTCTTGCCGTGTGGATTTGGTCTATCCCCTCTAACATATCTTAACGTTTCTTCTTCATCCAAGACCAGCGTAGGAACTTGGAAATCAAGTCCCACGCCAAGGGTTGACGTCTCTCCATTGATTTGATCGTACCTATCCTTGAGCTTCTTGTAGAAGTCGAGGTCCATTATCCTATCGGCAGCGTCATAAGCTTTCTGGTATGATAATTGACTTTTCCTCATGAGGTAGAGAATTATGTCAACATGCTGTGAGATAAGAAGTCAATTTTTAAATAGGTTAATAATTTTAAAGATGCAACAGATGGTCCATCTGTTGCATAGGGTTCTCTGAATTAATAATCCAACGTAACTTATGCAACAGATGGATAATAAGTTGCAACAAAACCACTACCAGTTGCACCAATATACCCAGCTGTTGCAACAGATGTGAAATCTATTCTGTAGCTTCTTCTTCATGGGGTAGATTAGAAGGGCTAGGTTAGAAAAAGTAAACTTGCCTTGTCCTCGTACGGCATACGCATATCAGTCATAGTCTGGAAGTCTTGGGGGGAAAGGGGAGGCCTGGGGTAATTTGGTGCACCTGGCTTGGCATTCTTGTCCTTTCGCAGATCCCTCTTCTCTTCGGTGCCAAGTTCCACGTATATGTCCACCTTCTTGATTGGCCCCAGAACTTCAACAACTTTTGGAGAGGGAGGAATTATAATTTTTTTAATTTCCGAGCAAAGAGTACATCTCTAATTGCTCTTTTCTTTTTCCTAACCAATGTTGTAGGAGTGTGTGGCTCCCTCACCTTCTTGGATGGTATGACACACCTCTTGAATTTGAATTCCTTGATAGCTTTAGAGATAGCCTCTACTTTTTCAAGGAGTTTATCCTATCTATCCCTGCACTCATCGCATTTGCAATGAAAACATGAGGGTAAAGAGGGGTGAGAGGGACCTGTGTAAGGGCGAAAAAGGGTGTTTTCAAATATATTTATTCTTTGAAAAAGGGTGCTTTCAAATATATTTATTCTTTCTTGAGCATCAACATGCTCATCATCACGAGTGGTAGTAGCATCAGCATGCCTGCCACCAACCCGAACAACTCCACCAGAAGAAGCACCCGGATCTGTCTAAGTAAAAGGTTGGTCATGAAGAGCCTCAACATTAGGTTGACCTTGCCTAACTGCTCTTCTTATGGCTGTTACTCCAGTCAATTCCTTCTTTATCAACCCCACTATCGGGTCTGCTATAGTATCAACATGACCTAGAGTAATATAAGAAGTCATCATCGACTCCTCCTCAGTAGGTACGATCCATGGACGCACAACTTATAAAAAAATAGATGCATTTAAATCATATAATATAATAATTTTCACAATTGGGCTACGTTTTTAAAAAAGGCTCATCTGTTGCATAGTTTGCAATATATGGTTAAAATTCATTTAAGTCTGATTCAGAGATGATCTGATGCAAAATATCAATCATCTGTTGCAACAGTTGCACAAGATGGGTAATCTTTTATGTAATAGATAATCCGTATGTTGCAACAGATGAACAATATATTATCAGATTAAACATCTGTTGCATAATTTACAGTAGATGGTTAATCTTTTAGGAGTCGAGTTCAGAGAACCAAAGCAACAGATGGGTAATCTGATGCAAGATATACCATGTCGCAACAGATGTCCCATCTGGTGCATCAGATATAACATTTGTTACACTAGATATAACATCTGTTCAATATCTTTCTTATCTCTGAGTAGAATTATTTTACTTGAAGAAAACGTATTGCATCATCTAGAGGGTTAAAGAGACCAGCCTCCTTAATATTGGTGTTTCTCTTTGTAGCTAACCACCTAAATATCCTTGAATGAGAAACCTCATCTGGGTAGTTCATTAACTGCTTTCGGAGGGGAGGAATGGCTTCAAATGCCCTAGCCTAAAAAATGTAAACATGAAGCAAGCAAAAAAAATCATAGTAACTATATTCAATATAAATTAATGGATGAGTAAAATTAGTGATTAATTTTACCATGAAAGCCCAAGGAAAGCCATATAATGTAGTCGTCCCTGAGGATAGCTTTGTCAGTAAATATTGGACAGTCAAGTAAAAGCTGTCAAATCCCCAAGAATAATTGTTGAATTTATCAAAATCCTCAGCACGCGCCAACAAATCATCTTCTATGACCTTGTTGACGTCTCTTGCCAATATAACCGAATGGGCAAACCAAACTAAGCACAATTGCTCCCTATACTGCTCTGGTATGGTTTTATCCTCGAGATCTATCAACAAATCCGATGCTTTGTAGCCACATCGAGCAATGTCAAATAACCCATCTATTTTTTCCTTGCATTTTCTTGCCTTGGATCTTTTGCGGGGTGGTGGTCCTTTTGGACGATAGCATCTCAAGCCCGTCACTATGGCAAAATCTTGCAAGCTAAAACAAACAGGCATGCCACAGTAGTTGATCCAGATTTCATCCATCTTCTTTTTGCCCCCCCTCCGGATCTTTATCATCCCCCGCGTACTTGATCATGTGCTTGAGAAGACCATATGCCATCGTCATAGGGAAACGGATACGGGCAGAGGGGTCCTCAGGCAGCTCGAGAAAGCGTCCAAAGCAGCTCTTCTTAATAAGTCCACCTATGTTTTCGTTCTTCATAATTTTCATAAAATGTTCAAAAAATTTACCCGTCTGACATTTAAGTACAATTTGACCAGTTAGTTGTTTTCCTTATGGGTCATTTATCGGCATCGCAACTTGAAACCTGTCAATACTAAAAGTTTTAACAGGATCATGCTGGGATGTCAATATTAACTCACGCCCTGTCGGTGATCCATTATCATCGTGTTGATGATCATCCTCTTTCTCTTTTTGACTCTCCAATTCTTCCCCTTTCTCATTTTTATTTTCTTCATCACCATTTACGGACCCTTGTCCACCTCCCTCAATGTTGTTTTCATATCTCTCTTCAGCTTCACTTTTCCCTGACTGAGATTATTCAGGAAGCTCCTCCGAATCCCTCTGTACTGTAGCCTTTTTTTTAGTGGTCAGACGTTGATCCACTTTCACTTTCTTTTCTTTTGGGAGATATGTTTTACCTACAGATAAAGAAAAAGAAAAATTATATTACAGTTGATGTATGCATAGATTTTAAAAAATACATTACAAACACCACGAACCACCAACCAATGGAAATAAACACCACGAATACCGACACCACCATAAACACCACCAACTAATACCACCACTGGTGCCACCACGACGATCACAAACACCACCACCACCAACAACACCAACACCACAAACACCATCCAACTATACCATGACAGTCAACGGAACACTACGATGGAAACTATGGATTTCTCGAATTCTTCTAGGATTTTACCATCAAAACTCAAAATTGTAAACCCATTCTCAAAGATAATACAACTAAAAGTTTTATTTTTCATTATTAACTTAAAAGCCCTTATTTAAAAAAATAAACAAATATAGAACTCTTCTCAAACTCTGTTGCCTACGGAGACAAACAAAACGACTGATACAAGGAAGAATAAAGTCGAAAATAACACTTATGTGGTCAGAAATAAGAAGAAAAGTGATCTGTTGTTAGGGTTGGGCAAATTTATTGAGTAGTTGTTGTCTGTACTGTATTGTTGAGTGAGAATGAGAGAGAAAGAGCCAGACCTCGAAATTTAAAATGATGAAATATTTTGTATGGTTTGATTTGTATTTTGGAATAGAATGACAAGTAGTTTTGAAAATGTTAATTTGGTCCGAAATGATCTTAATTATTTTTAAAATCATAAAATATATGCGTAATTTTTAACCCTCTCATCATGCAATTGCCAAAAGTGTAATTCAATTGAAATTGTATAAAAATAATTGAAGTTGTAGTTGACCGAATACTCTAGGAGGTGACCCTGTGAAAACTCACCCCTGGTCCTAGATTAATCAATTTAGATACTATTAGTCTAACATATGAGCACAATTGAAATTGTAAAACATAAATGTTCAACATGTTGCGGCAAATTTCTCATCTGTTGTAAATTATCAATCAGATTAGGTAACAACAGATTACAAATCTGATGTAAATTATTAAACAGATTAAGTCATTTGTTGCTACAGATTACCCATCTGTTGTAAATTATCAAATGGATTGTCATATGTCACAACAGATTACCCATATATTATAAATTATTAAATGGCCGCTGTCATCTGTTGTGGTTGACCCTATGAGAACTCACCCCTAGTCCTAGATTAATCGATAGTTTACCCTATGAGAACTCACCCCTAGTCCTAGATTATTCAATTAAGGTATTACTACCTAGCTCTAGATTAATCAATTAAGGTATTAGTCTAACATATGAGGTAGTAAGAATTGGTTCGGCTCAGAGTGATCGATCGACGACTCTGTCGGGAAAAACACAGTACCGTCTCATTATGCAATTGACAAAAGACTCAATTGAAGTTGTAGTTGACCCTATGAGAACTTACCCCTAGTCCCAGACTATTCAATTAAGGTATTAGTACCCTAGTCCTAAATTAATCAATTAAGGTATTAGTCTAACATATGAGGTAGTAAGAATCGATTCGACTCAGAGTGATCCATCGACAACTTTGTCGGGAGAAACGCAGTACCGTCTCATTATGAAATTGCCAAAAGACTCAATTGAAGTTGTAGTTGACCCTATGAGAACTCACCCCTAGTCCCAGACTATTCAATTAAGATATTAGTACCCCAGTCCTAGATTAATAAATAAAGGTATTAGTCTAACATATGAGGTAGTAAGAATCAGTTCGGCTCAGAGTGATCGATCAACGACTCTGTTACCGTCTTATTATGCAATTGCCAAAAGACTCAATTAAAGTTGTAGCTGACCCTATAAGAACTCACCCCTAGTCCCAGATTATTCAATTAAGGTATTAGTTGAACATACGAGGTAGTAAGAATCGGTTCATCTCAGAGTGATCAATCGATGACTCTTGTCGGGAGGAATGCAGTACCGTCTCATCATGCAATTGCTAAAAAACTCAATTGAAGTTGTAGTTGACCCTTTGTGCTCATTCATACATCCCTAATTCCACCTAGATCAATGTAGGTACTATTATTAATCTTAACATTAAGTTAATGAGAACAAATTTCAATTCAGAGTGATCGATCAACGTCTTGGGTCGGGATGAACGTAATACTAACACCATGCAAATACAACGAATCAATTGGATTTGTAGTTGACCCTGTGAGCTCATTCATTCATCCCTCGTTCCACCTAGATCGATGTAGGTACTATTATTAATATTAATAGTAAGTTAATGAGGAGCTCATTCTTTCATTCCTAGTTCATCCTAAATCAATTGCAATGATATCTATTGCAACAAATAACTGAATTGTTGGGGAATTTCAAACAGATAACAATATCTGTTACAACAGATGACATTTCTTATTTAATTATCAAATAAACATTTGCATCTGTTATGACGAATGACTGAGCCATTGGAAATTGTCAAGTAGATATTGATATCTGTTGTAATAGATGACGTTTCTGATTTAGTTATCGAATGACATTTCCATCTGTTGTCACAGATGACTGGGCTATTGGGATTTCTCAAACAGATATCTAAATCTGTTGCAACAGATGACATATCTGTTTGAAAATTTTTTTTTTTAATTTTAAAGCAAGCTACTGTATAAGTAGATAAAGTAGTAATACTACTAAAGGCGGTAAAAAATGTTTCTTGGATAACTCAAAAATCTCATTGAGTAGTCTTGTCCTGTCTTTTCAATGTCACCCATTTTCTTCCTCGTGCCCTCAAATTATTAGTGACTATTAATTAATGAATATTGAACCCCTAATACTTCTTTCATTTCACATTGACTTGGCACTCCCATCAAGAAAATATTAATTAGGGGTTTATTTTACTACCAAATTAGCGTTATTAATTATGTTTTGAAAATATAAATTTGAATAAATACACTTTGTTTAGTCATTTAATATTAAGGGTAGTACATCTAGAAATTAGAATTATCCCATCCCATCTCTCCTTTCCTCTCCTTCAGCCCTAAATCTCTCATCTTTTTTCTTTCTATCCTCTTTAGGGTTATCACAACCTTTTTTTCTCTCCTCTTTCTAAAAAATTTTCGTTCGGATCTAAACCGATCGATATCCATATCTTAGATTCCTCGACTGAAATTGCTGTTTTGACCCCCTTTTGACATTAAGGTATGATATGATTTACTATTGCTCTTTCATTCTCGTCTTCTTCTTGCAACTTTATTTACATCTTTTTGTTTATTTAATTAACATTTTTCCATATCATATTTATTTAAAAAATTTGAAGGAACTTTTAATTATTGAATAAACATACCGAGAGTTTTTATTATAAGATGCGAAAAAAAGTCATCTGTTGGGAGAAGTTTAAAAGCCTTGTTGGCAGTATCATTTTTTTTTATGTATTTTGTTTGTTTCTTTGTTGTTAATGTTGTTATTGATGTTGTTGGTGGGTTTGGCGTTGTTGAAACTTATGGTGTGGTGTGGTTTAGACGATGGGTTCTTCTTAGCTTAAAAATAGTAGAGTCTGAACAATCAACACAAAGAGTAAGGGAGAAAAAACTAAAAAGTTTAAAGTGAATAAGAAGAGAAGAGTTGGTTACCAAAATTAAAAAAATATGTGCTGAGTGGGAATTGAACTCAAGACCAAAAGAAATAAATAGACTAAAGCACCCATAAACAACAACTAGACTAACCAAACAACTCTTACTATGGGTGCTCACTGATTATATTATATACATTTTTTTCTTTATTTCCACATACATATATAAAGTTCGATACAAGTTCAGTCTGTGCTCGTGCACCCGGAGGACTCCATGTGGGTCCGTCCCTTGTTGTTGATGGTGTTGGAACATAGGATGTATGCTTCTTTGTTGTTGATGATGTTGTTGGAACAAATGTTGTTGTTTTCTTGGTTGTTGATGTTTTTTATTTATTATTTGTAGTTTATGCTGTTGTTAATGTTGTAACAGACGGAGCAACTGATGGAACAAATCAAACCACCAGCAAGGCTACTATGTATTCCAACAAACTCCATATTTGTTGCATCAGACTCCATATTTGACGTAACAGACTCCACATCTGACGCAAACTATTCGGAATTTAATGTAATATTGCTGAAAATATCCGAGATTTATGCGTTGTGTGTGTTACTTAAATAAAATTGGTGACTTTATTAATATGTAAAATAAAAAAATGGATCTAAATATAATATTTTATCTTTTTTTTTGTATTTCCGAAAGAGACAGATTGGTAATTTGTTGCAAAATATATTCCACCCGTCAGATAACTTACAACATATGGACAATCTGTTGCAACAGATGGATATATCAGTTTGCTTTTTCATCAGCTGTGCCATCTGTTGGAACTTGCTAGTCATCTGTTTATTCAATTTCATCGAGAGCAATAGATTTTTCTAAACACTTATTGGCCAAACTCATTTTTTGCTCTTGGATTGCTTCTCTTTTTTTCTTTGCATCCTTCAAGCTGGCCCCCAAATTCAATTTTTACCGTCAATCCAATAGAAAAAATTTAGTTTGGTTGAAGGATGCAAAGAAAAAAAGAGAAGCAATCCAAGAGCAAAAATTGAATTTGGCCAAGAAGTGTTTAGAAAAATCGATTGCTCTCGATGAAATTGAATAAACAGATGACTAGCAAGTTGCAACAGACGCCACAGCTGATGGAAAAGCAAACTGATATATCTATTTGTTGCAACAGATTGTCCATATGTTGTAAGTTATCTGACAGGTGGTATATATTTTGCAACAGATTACCAATCTTTCTCTTTCGAAAATACAACAAAAAGATAAAATATTGTATTTAGATATGTTTTTTTCTAATTTACTTATTAATAAAGTCACCGATTTTATTTAAGTAACACTAACACACAACACATAAATCCCGGATAGTTTCAGCAATATTACATTAAATACCGGATAGTTTGCTAATTACATCTTATCCCAAAATTTCGAATTGTGATACATATGTTAAGCAGTGATACATATATGGACTAGTGATACATATGTATATGTATCACTAGTATACAGTAGTGATACATATAACATATGTATCACTAGTAAATATGAATTCGGGATTTTATGTAATTTTTTTAAACATTAAGGGATATTGTGTAATATGGTGTCTTAAATATGGGATTTGTGTAATTTTTTCTTTTAAGGTATATGAACAGTCGTGGCTTTTTATTTGACTAAGTCCAGTCCCTTCCAATTCAATCATTTTATAAATAGGTCCCTCCGGCCTCCTCACTCACTCTCACTCACTCTCGTTCATTCTACTATTCTTATAATACTAATATGTCAGATCCAGATTCGTACAAGAAGATTCATATCGAGTCCTTGCAGGAACTTCAAAGGCAGTTTGATGAACTCCAGAGGGATTTGGCCGACTTTCAAGCAAGGCTGAGGAGGGCCCTGCTGCTGCCGGATGAAAATTGTCAGGTTGACAATAATAATAGTAATAATAATAAAAATAGTAATAATAATAATAATAATAATAATTAGGTTATGTTTTTTCTTTCTTTTAGCGTATGTATTTCCCTTTTTTATATCCGATCTACCTATAAGGGATTCAAAAAAATCCATGTATATGTTTGGTTTGGTTTGGTTTGGTTTGGTTTGGTAGATTTTGAATTTTTAATTCTTATTCAATATATAATTATCATTTTATTTATTCTCTATTCTCAACATGTCGGCGGTTGGAGTTACGGATTCGGTCATGATGAGAAATTCTCCTAAAAATGGTTCGTTAATAAATAATAAGAAATTAAATGATATTATAATCGTAAAAGAAAAATTATTTAATTGAAAAAAAAGTCACAACATTGGATTAATTTAATTAAGATATATATATGATGATATGATTTTTAAGAAAAAAGTTAATGAATAGCCGTGACTGTGACTTTTGTCTAAACACATTCAACAAACAAATAAAAACAAAAAACGCTTCTGATGCATCAAATTCCTCATCTGTTGCGACTTATGAATCAGTTAGAAGAAATCAAACAACTTCCTTAAACAGATGGTCGATTTATAGCAACAGATGGTATATCTATTGCAACAGATGGGTTATCTGATGCAACAGATATACAATCTGTTGTCATAACTCAATTAATAAAAATGATTATTAAAGAAACGAAACGATTTTTGAAAACCAGGTGTATTCGATTTTTAAATTGAGAAAAAAGTTATTTAAATTTAATAAGCTGAAAAGTCATGACTTGTCATAATAATAAAAAACTCACCACCAGCTTGATTTAATTAAGTCATTTCTTTTCACATAAAAGAATAAGGAAATAAATGATAAACACAATTTAAACCGTAAAAAACTCACCAGAAATATTCTTGTTTTTAAATTTTCTTTCTTAATTTATATAATTAAAAAGTCAGAAAATTTGGATGTCATAAAGATAATTTTTTTTTAAAAGATATATATATTATATGCTGCAACAGATATATTATCTGATGCAACATGTTAACTATTTGTTGCAACGGATGATATATCTGTTGCAACAGGTCATTTATCTGATGCAACAAATATATAATCTGTTGTGGAACTCAGTGTAAAAAATAAAAGGTTGCTGGAAAGAACTAATTATTTTAATAATTATAAAGCTAAAAAGTCATGACTTATCACAATATTGTTTAATTTAATTAAGTCATAACTTTTTATAGTAATCAAGAATGTCATTAATAAATGGAGGTGAACAGTTGTGCCTTTAAATCTGCTTTATTAATTTATATAATTAAAAAGTCATAAATTTGGATGTCATGAAGATAATTTATTTTTAAAATATATATATATATATATATATTATATGTTGCAACAGTAATATTATCTGATGCAACAGGTTATCTATTTGATGCAAATGATGATATAATTGTTGTAACAGATGATTTATCTGATGCAACAGATATATTATCTGTCCAACTCAGTGTAAAAAAAACGGCACCTGGAAAGAACTAATTATTAATAATAATAATAACAGGTTATCTAATTGTTACAACGGATGATATATCTGTTGTGACAGATGATTTATTTGATGCAACAGATATATAATCTGTTGTCCAACTCATTGTAAATAAAAAACGGTTCCTATAAATAATTAATTATTTTAATGATAAATCTGAAAAGTCATGACTTATCACAATATTGTTTAATTTAATCAAGTCATAACTTCTTACAGTAATCAAGAATGTCATTAATAAATGGAGGTGAAGAGTTGTGCCTTTAAATCTGTTTTTTTAATTTATATAATTAAAAAGTCAAAAAAATTGGATGTCATGAAGATAATTTATTTTTTTAAAAAAAATATATATTATATGTTGCAACAGATATATTATCTGATGCAACAGGTTATCTATTTGTTGCAAGTCATGATATTCTGTTGTAACAGATGATTTATCTGATGCAACAGATATATTATTTGTTGTCCAACTCAGTGTAAAAAAAATGATTCCTGGAAAAAACTAATTATTATTAATAATAAAGTTGAAAAGTCATGACTAATCATAATATTGATTAATTTAATTAATTCATAACTTTTTACAGTAATCAAGAATGTCATAGTAAATGAAGGTGAACAGTTGTGCCTTTAAATCTGCTTTATTAATTTATATAATTAAAAAGTCAAGAAATTTAGATGTCATGAAGATAATATATATATTTTTTAAAAAATATATATTATATGTTACAACAAATATATTATCTTATGTAACAGGTTATCTATTTGTTGCAACGGATGATATATTTGTTGTAACAGATGATTTATCTGATGCAACAAATTTATAATCTGTTGTCCAACTCATTGTAAATAAAAAATGGTTCCTGCAAAGAATTAATTATTTTAATAATAAATCTGAAAAGTCATGACTTATCACAATATTGTTTAATTTAATTAAGTCATAACTTTTTATAGTAATCAAGAATTTCATTAATAAATGGAGGTGAACAGTTATACCTTTAAATCTGCTTTATTAATTTATATAATTAAAAAGTCAAAAAATTTGAATGTCATGAAGATAATTTATTTTTTTTAAATATATATATTATATGTTGCAACAGATATATTGTCTGATGCAACAGGTTATCTATTTGCTGCAAATTATGATATATCTATTGTAACAGATGATTTATCTGATGCAACAGATATATTATTTGTTGTCCAAAACAGTGTAAAAAATGATTCCTGAAAAGAACTAATGATTAATAATAATAAAGCTGAAAAGTCATGACTTATCATAAAATTGATTAATTTAATTAAGTCATAACTTTTTACAGTAATCAAGCATGTCATTAATAAATGGAGGTGAAAAGTTGCAATTTTTTGCCTAACTCATTCAAGTTCAATCCTCTATAAATAGGTCTCTCCTTACTCAATCGTTCGTTCTACTACACACTATTTATTCCTCGCTCTTGTTACACCTTCAACTACTTTCTCTTCAAGGACTTGATAGCTTTTTCCTGTCTCTGGTAAGTTTTTTTCTTGATTTTTGTGTAAATATGCGTTGTATTACATTACATTTGAATTCTTTCTTTTCTTTACTTTTGTGTTTACGTGTGTGTTTTGTCAACTTATGCGTATTTTAGATATGACTGATCCTGTGTGGGATGTCGCTATTTTATTAGACGCTATGAGAGAACTGCAAAATGAGGTTCATGACCTGCATTGGGAGTTGACCGTCGTTAGAGTAAGGATGCTGTGGGAGATCTGCAGGCCGTGGAGGGCGCTACTGCTGCCCTTTGAAGATTGGCCGGCTGACCATACAAATAATAATGATGTTAATAATGATGATAACAATAATTAAGTTTTTTTTTTTGTTATCTATGTATTTTTTTTGTTTGCTTTATAAAAAATTATGTTTGATACACTTGACTTTTTATTTCTTATTTAATTTTCGTACTGTCTATTTCTATTTCTCAATGAATGACATGTCTACAATTAAGGAATAATTTGATTCCAGTATCAATAGCAAGAACATATGAGTTATCTGTTAGGTTTTGTGTGTGACATGAGCTGTGTCTAAATTTTGTTGTTCGAAACATATTAATCTGATGAAACAGATTATTTATCTGTTGAAACAGATTACTAATCTGGTACAACACATCTATTCGATTCATATTACGGGCACCTAAAACCCTTAAACATGAATTCATCCAACATGAGTCTAGTGTTACAATAGAACATTTATCTGTTGCCGCAGATAATGGATCAGTTTAAATTGATTGCTCTTGTATTGCATTCATGTTCGCGTGAAAGCTATTGTTGAAAAAACAACACACTAGCAGTTACCCAAATTCAACTAAAAAACATAATCTGACTTACCAAAGTCTCCTCTCAAGTAAATTCCAAAGTTGAAAGTAATTTACGAAACAAAATTTGACATAAGAATTTGGTCAAAGAGCAGCTGTTGGGGTAACAACAACAACAACAACAATGGTCAACAAGAGGAATATGAAGATGATAATGAAGTATAAGATGATGATAATGAATCAGAAGATGATAAATAAAGCAACAGCAACAATGAACAACAAATATCGCGAAAAGAGAGAAATAACAACGGATGAGGAGAGAGAAAAAAACGTCTTTTTTTCCTTCATTCCCCGTTATATATTAATTAACATTTGAATCAAAGTATAAATTTAAAAACTTGTGAATTATTTTGAAATTTCCAAAACTTTCTTAAACCATAATTAAGTAATTGTCACCTCTACTCAATTATTAAGACTTGTGTCACCTACACCTCATTTTAAAACTCTTTTGTCACCTGTGGCCCAAACCTCCAACTAACACAAATAAGAGTGATTTTTTTTAGCCCTTTTTAGTTTTTGATAGACTTTTGCTTTCCTTTTATTTAATACAAAATAGAGTTTAAGTTTTTTTTTTTTAAAAAAAATATACGTAGTCCTAAAAAAGAGAGGGGAAAAGAATCCGATTTTAGTTGGGTTTGAAATCCAAAAAATAATTAAATATTATTAGGTAAATAGTAAAAATACGTTTTTGTCTAAAAGACAATCTTTTAATGGAGGGCAAAAAGTTCAAATAGCGTTTCTAAGGGTCTTCACACTTTTAATATATTATAGATATAGATATAGATATAAATATAGATTATAAATATAGATATAGATTATAGATGTATGTATCACTTATTATATATTTCTCTAAATTTCTCTTTAATTTCTACCAATTAACAAACCTATTATTTCAATTATACAAACTCTTAATTTCTCCTAACAACATTTAGTTTAAACTTGAAGATTCTTGTAAATTAAAACACATTATGTAGGGTTTTTGGTTGCAACTAAGATTTGATTTTTATTTTTCATGTTAGTTACTACTATTTTTATTTTATGAGTATTTTCTTATCGGTTAAACCAAAAATCGAACCGTTAAGGACTAAAAACTGATAAAAAATATCTTATTGATTTGATTATTGATTTATTAGATTTAAAAGCTGAAAACTGATAAACCGAATCAATAATATATAAAATGAACCGAATCGATCGATGCACACCCCTAGTCTTTGGCTCAAACACTTTTATCACATGAATTACACAACCTAGATTACAAATTAACAAAGAACAATATAGTTATTAAAAAGTGTAAAAATACAACTTGAGCTAAATCTCTGGAAAAATCAGCATGAAATATTTGTTAGAAGTACATAAAATACAACTATGAGGTCGAACCTTGAGTATGAAAAAATTCTTAGTTGGGAGTGCTACTCTCGAATGAGGCCCTATCTGACGTGAATTCAAATTAATCGGGTTTCAATACGAATATCGAATATCTAATAAAAAAAAATACAGTTGCGAGATCTCTGAATAATCGGAGATATCACTGATTAGTTTTTTTTTTTTTTTGGTTAAAATCACTGGTTAGAGTTTATTAAGTGCAAATATAACCTTTTTCGTATTTAGAAATCAAGAAAGAAATTAAAAAAAAAAAAAAGGAAAAAGGGCGGTGTGTCGTAACGTCCATCGTAACGTCCACGACGACGTGGCATTTAGAGAACCGCGCTCCAATACTCGAGTCTTCTTTTTCTTTTCCCGTGCCATTTCTCCATTTCTGCCGACGGAGAACTGTGTGTGTGAGAGAGATAATGGCGAAGCTTTTATCCACACCTCGTCTAACCTCCATTCACTTCCGCACAGTTACTTCCACTCTCTCCAACCATTCTTCTCCTCCAATTCACTCTTCTCCCACTCTTCCCCCCTTCCCTCTTCACTCCAATACCTCTTCCTTTGCCCTCTACGCTCCTCCTCCTCCTGTCAACAATCTTCGCATTCATCGGAGTTTCCCCGTTTCAGCATTCGACACGAAGAACGACGACGTATCTTCGTCTTCCAAAGATGAGACTAAGGATGAGCCTAATGTTGCTGAAATCAACGGCGATGATAGTGCTACCAAAGAGGATCAGTATCCGAGTGGAGAATTTGAATTTGAGGAGTACGGTGCTTGGAAGAGCTTAATTGTGAAGTTCAAAATGCTCTTTGCCTTTCCTTGGGAGCGAGTCCGTAAGGGCAGTGTTCTCACCATGAAATTGCGCGGCCAGGTTAGTTCTACTTGAGAGCTCTCATCTCAACTTCCAGATTTTAAGTAATCGTATTTGCAATATTGAATTTCTACGGGATCCTAGGGTGCTATAGAGATAGTGTAGTGAAATTACGAATATAAGTATAAATCGTGTGCTTGCAAGCTTGGAACAAACGTTGCTCAATGCATTACCGAGTTAATAATGGGTTTTAGTACCTTTTTTGCAATTGAATTTGCAATGTACAGGTGGCCAGGTTAGTTCCTCTTTTTTTTTTTTTTTTGAGAAAGATAACTTACCAGGTTAGTTCCTCTTTATTGAGAGCTATTTGAAAGTCCGAGGTAATTTCTACTTCGTAATTTTAGGCAATGGCATTAACAATGTTGAATTGCTATTATATCCTAGGTACTATAGAAATAGTGCGAGGAAATTTACGAATAGTAGTATAAACTTGTGGGTGTAAGCTTGGAACAGTTGCAATATACAGATATATAGGTGTTATAGAAGGATGAGAGTCACTAGCTATAATTCTGGTGCATCTGATCATTTTTTGGGGTTAGGTAATTTTACTAATTAAGCACAGTACTAAGCTAGTACAAGATGCACCAGAATCCGACCGGAGAATCTGAACTAAACCAGAATTTTAAGTTCTGAACCCATTAAGTAATACAATGCTTTCCATGTTTCCTTTGAAACATCTATGGTTCCTTTCCCACCAAAAAGTCCACATAATGCGAAGATGGATGGTCTTTCAATTCTTCTTCTGCTCCTTTCTTGTCCTCTAGTTTTACATCTCATTAAAAGGGTAATTTTATAACCAAATTACTAAGTGTAGCTAAATAGAGAGACAAAGAATGGGGAAGTTACACATATATCGGCACCTAATACTTTTTTTTCTGCCAATTCTTATTCGGATATTTCTTTTCTGGTTAATTGAAGTAGTTGAAACTCTTGCACTGTTTTGTCGTCTCAGATATCTGATCAGTTACAGAGCCGTTTCTCTTCAGGATTATCGCTACCTCAAATTTGTGAGAACTTAATGAAGGCCGCTTATGATCCTCGAATTTCTGGTGTGTATCTCCACATTGAACCTTTAGGTTGTGGTTGGGGCAAAGTTGAAGAAATTCGGAGGCATATACTGGACTTCAGGAAATCAGGCAAGGATTGTCTTTATACTTTTATGAAATGGTGAAATCTGAAAATGTTTCACCTGCGTGTCATTTGAATATAATTATAACATACTTGGAAAAGAAGAAAAGGATGGCATTTGGTTATGTTTCTCTGCATAAAGCTTGTCTAAGGGTTGAATTTGAACCAGGGAAGAAACATATTTTGATCCAAGAAGGAATTTCTTTTTTTTAAAAAAGCACATAATAGATGAAAGTACCCATATAAATAAGCCTTGTTGTACTTTAGGAACTTTTAGGTTGAGGGACTTGGTGGGGAGGTCATATTCTTAGCCCTCTTAGACCAAGACAACAAAATAAAATTAAGAGATTATTTGAAATCAATGACAAAAGCTGTCATGAACTAATTTAAGAAGTGAAGGGAATTTTAAGGTCCCTGGGAGTTGTTTCATCTGGCCGCTATTAGAACTATGTAAGATCCAACATACTAGACTCTAGGGCAAGTACTCCTTTCTGTCTTGGTTTATCTTTTTGAGGAACAATAAAATCATAACCTTTCCCATCTTCACTACGATTGAATAAAAACTATCTCTGTGCCTACTAGTTCCAACCCCCGTCTTAACCCTGTGCCGACTAGTCCCAATTCCTCAATGCATATGAATGGAAAATTCTTGGCTCATTCTAAACATCTCATATGTGATAAGCCTTCACTATGTCCGACATCTTGGAGTATGTGCCTATTTCACTGCCTCCTATGTTATGAAATTAGAATGACGCCATGTCTCAGTTGAGATGAATATTAGACTAAAACAACTATCATATAAGAAACCTAAACTTAAAAGACACGAGGAGAAAATATCAATCAATGCTCGATGATTGAAAGCTATGCTTAAAAAAATTAATCCATCCTACCCTCCCATTATAATTCTAAATGAAATAATCAATGTCACTACCTTATCATGTT
Organism: Capsicum annuum; assembly: GCF_002878395.1. Taxonomy (NCBI): domain Eukaryota; kingdom Viridiplantae; phylum Streptophyta; class Magnoliopsida; order Solanales; family Solanaceae; genus Capsicum; species Capsicum annuum. The sequence continues at coordinate 251,467,840 of NC_061113.1, forward strand.
TTGGGATTATAAGGGCATCTCTTTATTATTGATCATCATGTTGCAGTATTTTGCTTTGCAGTAGCACCTGAGGTAACTAATCACGCTATAAATCTAAATCTCAAATGAGTATATGTTGTATAGACTGAATGTTACTTGGATTAATTAAGCTTCTTATGTTTAAGGAGTTTCCTATGAGATCCATTTGTTTAAAATCTAGAATTAGGGAAAAGAAAAGTAAAGAAGAGCATTAATCTTTGTCATTTTTCAGGTAAATTCATAGTTGGCTATGCACCAGCTTGTGGTGAAAAAGAGTACTACATTGGCTGCGCGTGTCAAGAACTTTATGCCCCTCCAAGTGCTTACTTTGCATTGTATGGTTTAACAGTTCAAGCATCATTTTTGGGAGGTTAGTTCTTTAGCTCTCCAGCTGAAACAAAGAAAATCAAAACCTGTTTATCTGGAATTTGCTAGTCAGTGTTACTGAGTTTCGGAGAATGCATGAATGCAGCCTGAATTGTTGCATAATGCTTTTTTTTTTAAAATATTGCTAGTTACAGTGTATATGTGATGTCAAATTGCTTATCATCCGCCCTTAACTGCAGCAAATGGATTGCTCTGCAGGTGTCTTTGAGAAAGTTGGAATTGAGCCTCAAGTGCAAAGAATTGGTAAATACAAGAGTGCTGGAGATCAACTAATGCGTAAAAGTATATCTGATGAAAATCGGGAGATGCTAACTGCATTACTGGATAATATCTATGGAAATTGGCTCGAAAAAGTTGCTCTCACTAAAGGTGACTTCAAATTTGAAGCTCATACTGAAGATATAAAGTTCAGGGGATTTTCATGATCTGATTTTCTTTCTCAGGGAAGAAAAAAGAAGACATTGAACAGTTCGTTAATGATGGAGTTTACCAAGTTGAAAGGCTAAAGGAAGAGAGCTGGATAACGGATATAAAGTACGATGATGAGGTATAGTAAGTTGTTACGCGTCTTGAGGCGTTACTTGAGAGAAACAGTTCTGTGATTATTTGTAAGTTCAGCTGATTTATTACCTGAGTCCTTTTTTTCGTTTGGGGGTGGGGTAGGAAGGGGAGGGATTGCTTTTCAAATAAATTTGGTTTGGTAATGGATTTACTTCTTTTCCAGGGAAGTGAATTATTAAGAAATCATAAAGGAAAAGGATGTAGTCAACTAGTACTATTATGTGCCATTTCATGTGATCATTCTGGTTTAGGCTCTGGGATGATTTTACCTCTTTCTCTTTATTTGAAATTAAATGAAGGATTCTGCTTTGAATGTATGATAATATTATTCTTTTGTTCATGGAATATTGAGATCCACTTAATATGATACTAAGTCAAACATCCTTTTCTTTGACCCCAATTTTGAATATATATTCAAATCTTTTTGTTTATAAAAAGTTGTATATAGTACGTTTTATCTAGTTCCCAGTTGTTGCAAATGTAGTTTCATAAGATCAAGAAACCAATGTCCGAATTGGGATATAACCCTCATGCTCAGAATCCTTCTTCCTTTCTGGAAAGGAAGGAGTAATCTATTAAACTTTTTCAACCTCGTCTCTGCTTTCTTTGCTTGCCAAAGTAGGCTTATGATCTTACTTTGTAGCATATAGTCGAAGGGACCTTTCCAAAGTAGGTCTCCTAAACTAATACTGGGAATGATGAAAGCATGGGATATAGCGAACTTTATGAGCGATGAACTTTATATAAAAAGTGATAGGTGCGCAGGCTATCATTATATATGACCTATGTACCCTCTTGCAGCCGTATGATGAGATACCCTCAAGGTCCAGTATTTTTCAAGTTTTTTTTTAATCTTATTTTTAGCTTATGGCAGTGATGGAATCTTGGAAATTAACATCTTTGAAGTAAAAGATTCTTTCAACGATTAGACAGACAGTATTCGTCAGACATCCATATTGCAGGTCCATATGTGATTATATGGAGAACAACTAAGTTGTATACCAGCATTTTTTTTAACTCCTCTCTAGGAGCTCCCACCCTCCCTTGGTTACTCAAACCGACACCCTCTAGGTTGGAGGTGAGGGGTGCTTACCGTCCGAGCAACTCCCTCTTGTCAGTTGGTATAACAGCATTATTGCCTAGAAAACAAGATTGGCGTGCACTTTTAGTCTCTAGATTATCTTGTACTAAAGTTTATACAGTCTCTGCTTCATTTGAGTATCCTGCCAACTGAATTTAATCACTTCCGTGTAAAAATGTTTAAATTGTTTCGTGAACTTGACATGCAACTCCTGGATAATCCCATGACTGATTTTTGCAACTCCTCAGGTAATGTCAATGTTGAAAGAGCGTTTGGGAATTCCGGAGGATAAAAAGCTCCCTGAAGTTGATTACAGGTCTTTTCTTTTTGAATTTCAAGTCACCTGGATAATTTTTTTCTCGTGATTCCTTTTTTTTTTTCACCAATAGTTTTGTACAATAATTTTGTACGTTGTTTTCATGAACAGATAACTGTTGAACTTTATTAATTAGAGATATCTGGCACTAAACAAAGATGCAATATTTTTGAATTTGACCTTGCACTTCACTCTTGTGCTTGGACTAATTTATGCCCCTGGAATTTTCAGAGAGTATCAATACTAAGAAAAAACATTTATTGAATTCTACAAAATATCCCAGTCGGCTAAAGGAAAGTGTAATAACTTGTATTAGTTCGATTTTGAGATTTTGCCAACCATCAATTTGTCATGTATGTAGTATCCTCACTCCACATATTCTTTGTTTCATCTGTTATACACTATTTTCCTATTGATTCATTTAACATTTTGTGATTATTATATTCTGACACAGAAAATATTCAAAAGTCAGGAGATGGACTCTCGGTCTAGCAGGCTATAAAGACCAGATAGCTGTTATTCGAGCCTCTGGGGGTATTAGTCGCACACGCAGTCCCTTTAGTTCACCTAGTTCAGGAATAATAGCAGAGAAGTTGATTGAGAAAATTCGTAGTGTACGAGGTATGAATAGTCTTTATATGTGCACAATTCCTGAACGCATCACGTGGAATGTGAAAATAGTTGGTCATTACAAATCCTGATTAGCCGTAAATCATGAATTCCAAGTTTTTAGTCTCAGAAAGACACTTTACAGACACAAGGCATTTTCTGCTCTGTGCAGTTCTGGCTACTTTGTTATTGCTTAGTTCTCTTTACTATCTTTTCCAACTCAGATTATGGAAGGACTTGTACTGTTGAAAAGCTTTTGCTCAGTGTGAAGGAGAAAGACTCTCGTGAGGACTGTGTTACTGTTATGTTGCTAGAGATTTAATTGAATAAGCAAAGTGCAACGCTTCATATTCGACGTTTTCTTCTTTTTCAGACTTAAATTGTAAACCTTAGAGATGGGAAGGCCAGCTTGGTTATTAATAGTTGCAGGTTTATTTTTTGTCATCTAATGCATGAAGTGGCTATCAGCTACAGAATTTATGGTAGGAGAACAGGATGTAAATTTTTCAGGTAACTAGTGGGGTCAGTGAGCAGTTCAATACGACTCGTGCATGTTATGTTTCATTTTTGAAATTAGGGTGCAAGTTTTCCATCTTCATCTCATTCCTTCCTTCTACTTTTCGAAAGGAGGGGACTAGGCATTGGTAAACTCTCAAATTGCAGCAGATATGGATGCTTCTGTCTGTTGATTTAAACAGAATGGAGGAAAAAACTTTTGATATGTTTAGGAGGTTATTTAGGTTTTTCCCTTCTGGTTGTCAATTTTCTTCTGTATTTTGCTTTTTCATGTGTGTTTCTATGCTGTACAGAGTCGAAAAGGTACAAAGCTGTTGTGCTTCGAATTGATAGTCCTGGAGGTGATGCTCTTGCTTCTGATTTGTAAGTCCTGTTATGTGATGACTCTTTCCTTTATATGCACTATGCGTGAGTCATTTGGCTGTCTGAATTTTCTCTCTGTAACTTCTTTGATCTTTGCATTTAGATGTCTTCTTCCAGATATAGAGTCCTAATTACTTTTTATGGGTAAAGTAAAACATAAAATCCTAACTGTTTAGTTGATTGTCTCAACTTTTATTTTCATTTAATCTCCTGTTTTGAGTGCTTCCCATGATACTTTTGCTAAATCAACTTGTAAAATAGAAATGTGATCTTGTTCTTTTCCTTTCTTCAGAGCAGTCAATCTATATTCCACATGTAAAATGTTCTGTAGTGTAGACTGACTCTTGTGAACTTTATTTTTATTTTTTGAATCGAGTTCTATGTTGATTGATTAGGATGCTTTTCTACACAGAATGTGGAGAGAAATCCGACTGCTGGCAGAATCTAAACCTGTTATTGCATCTATGGCTGATGTGGCAGCCAGTGGAGGATATTATATGGCAATGGCTGCACAAGCTATTGTGGCAGAGAACCTTACATTGACAGGCTCAATAGGTGTCGTGACAGGTAAATCTAAATATTACAACAAACTTTTGCCTTTTGTAAACTGTGATTGATTGGATGTTGGTACACTAAATTTAGATGCTAATGTCAAATTTGGAATCATTTTCGACAGTACCTTATGCTTCATATGTGTGGTGTACTGTCTTTTAGGTCTTGTACTTTTGCACTAGCAAGATAATTTCTGCACGGGTGTTATCGGCTCCCAAAAGTTTGTGCCTGATAAAGAGATACATTTGCATTTCTCGACCCAAACATAATTCAGGAACTGAAATGCAGGTTAAATTTTCCATCCAGTTTTAAGAATTAGAAACAGCTCTCAACCACACGAGAGCATTGCCTTGCAATGAACTATGTTCCTTGTGATGGTTTGACAGTATTTTCACTTAAGCAGGTTATGCCATAGAACTGTATTGTAAGGGTGCAAGATACTTCAATTTTCCCAATAGTGAGTCTTTCTCGATGTCTGTGGCGTTTAGCTCCACTATGTACCAGCTCAAAACATATTGAAATGTAACTAGAAATTCTATATTGAATGGAATAACCGAAGTTGTGCCAAGCTCTGGAATGGAGAAGGCATTTGGAGGTAAGTCCAACTATAGAATTATATAATCATTCAAATTGAGGTCTATGTAGTTAGCCTGATGCAGGAATCTTCGTTTCACAAAGTAACACGTCTAATATAAAATAAGAAACATGACTTAACAATTTAAGGAGGAGGACTAATTGTATCTTACAGGTAGGTTATATATTAGAAAAGGGTAACTCATTGGTTCAGCCCTTGTGTTGTATCTCTTCACTAGGCCCTCCCCTTCCCTACTCCCAACATGGCCATTCTGCCACGCACTGTTGCCAATTCTTTTAGGTCGCCGGCAAGGGTCCCACTACAAGGGTGCATTGTACGCAACCTTACCTTGCATTTCTGCCCTAGGCTTGAACCCGTGACCTCCTGGTCACATGACTGCAACTTTACCAATTACTCCAAGGCTCCCCTTTAATTGGCTTTATGAGCTAGCTGTGCTATTTCTCATGTATGCCCGAGCAAACTTTTTAATCAGATTCAATATTTTAAAGTCGCATGTTTTTGGCAGGAAAATTCAACTTGGGAAATTTATATGAAAAAATTGGCTTCAATAAGGAAACAATATCAAGGGGAAAATATGCAGAACTTACTGCAGCTGAACAGCGACCATTCAGGTGAACTTTTTTCGTCTTCCTTGGGATTATACATGTCACTGGGTGGTCCTTTACACCTCCCCTTCATAAGAACATAACTTTAAGTCGTGAATTTCATGTTACATCCTTATGTCCTTACTGCTTTTGGGGTTTGTATAACAAACTGAATTTTGATCTTAGAAACCAGCATAAGTTCTGTATTTATGCCTAACACCAAAATCAGAACTTCCACGTCTACTATTGCATACATTTGGTTCCCGCTTGGTGACTTTTGAGCTTTATTTTATTTGCCTACAAATGGAAATCCAAATATTGGATTTTAGCTTGTATTTTGATTTAGTATTTTCTCAGATAGAACTTCATCTGTAGGCCTGAGGAAGCAGAACTTTTTGCCAAATCTGCACAGCATGCATATACCCAATTCCGAAACAAGGCTGCCCTTTCAAGATCAATGACGGTATGTACTGTTAAAGAAAACATTTGTTACTTTACTTGTCAGCTGATTGAAAGTACCAAGCACTGCATTTTAGGTGCATAAAATGGAGGAGGTTGCACAAGGGAGAGTCTGGTCTGGAAAAGATGCTCTCTCACGAGGTCTAGTTGATGCTGTCGGTGGTCTCTCTCGTGCTGTAGCAATTGCAAAACAGAAGGCCAATATACCTCAGGAAAGACAGGTGTGTCATAAGCAATTCTTTTTTTGCTGGGGTTCTATCGAAAACAGCCCCTCTACTTCATCTGAGGTAGTGGTATGGACTGCATACACTTTAACCCCTCCACAGACCCCACTTTATGGAAATACATTGGGTATGTTGTTGTTGGTATTGTTGCTGTTAGACTATTTCAGTAAGAGCACATAGATTGTAGTGCTGTGCAGTCTGAAGCATGATTGTCAAGTCTATAGATCGGTTTATGCATTGTAACTTTGTCAACTGTCATTCTAGTGAAATTTTAGAACTCTCTTGGGAACCTCAGGATCTAAATCTCTTGATCTACCAAGAGAGAGCTGGTGAATTTTCCTGCCAAAACCGTTTCTAGATAATCTCAGTTGCATCTGTCATCACACATAAAAAAAGGAAATTGCCACAACTTTGAGATAAAAATGAAGTAAGATATGTAGTCAAAGGAGAATCCTGAGAAAACCTACATCCTAGGAATAGGCGAGACTCGACTTTCTGTCTGAGAAAGTGAAAAATAAAAAGAAAGAAAGTTAAAGAAAAGAAAGTTAAAGAGTGGACCACTCTTAGGATGTGGTGGTCTACACGCGACTTTACTGCAAGATACTTTAATCTATGCCAGCAAATTTAGCTTCGCTTTTGTGTACTCTGAGCCACCTTTCCATGTTTTAAATTGTAATGGATCAGGGATAGCATATTTTAGAAATCTAAATAATAGTTTTTGTTTTCATAGTCAGATGTGAACCATCTGTGGTACGCATCCCACGGGGTTTTATTCAGAAAAATTAAGTGCATGATGATGTTTTGTGCCCAACTAGTTTAGTGTTAATAATACCTAACAAACCTTTTAAGATGTTTTGTACTATTAGTCATTGAAAAAGTAGTCAGAGGCGAGAAAGTTTGACTGGGTAAGAAGAATGCCATTGAAAGTTTAAAACTATCTATCAAGTTAATTCCTCCTTTTTTGTTTGTATATTTATCTCTTTCTCTATCTTTTAAAGGGTTCTAATGAAGATGAATTTCTTGATCTTCCTAATAAGTTGTTAAAGCTGCAGGTTTCTGTTGTTGAGCTGTCAAGGCCATCCGCGTCCTTACCGGAAGTTTTAAGCGGCATTGGAAGCTCCTTAATCGGAGCTGATAGAACTTTAAAAGAGTTGCTAAATGATGTGGCATCATCTGATGGAATCCAAGCCCGTATGGACGGGGTCATGTTTGAGAAATTAGGAGGAGCTGCTTACACCAATCCCTTGTTTATGTTGATAAAAGATTGCCTTAGTTCCTTCTAAAGTCAAAGGCTGTACGGTGTTGCATCAAAAATATCTCATTTTATTGTTTGCTCGAGCAAAACATTTATACAAGGATCTTACATTTTGTTGAGGATGCAGAATTCGGTTTGTTTACCTGAGGAAGTTGGTGTTTCGCTTCCAGTCATAAAGCAAAAAAATCAGGTACTTGCCTCTTCTCCTTGTATTCAGAATAGAACTTTCGATTTGTTTTAGTTTTAGATCTTGAGTTGGTGAGGAAGTGACGTAAATAAATTGGTGGTAAAAAATTGATTACATTTCCTCAAAAGAGATTACTTCCTTATACTGCTAAAAGATATATATTTTGCACTTATCAATTGTAAAAATAATTTGATCCATTTAAGTTACAGTGAGGTTTGCAGGTTGGTATATAAGAGCTCTTACTGGTTTCTGGGTTTCAAATTGCTTATCTCAACAAGGGTATGGAGGTACTACATGAATCGGTATCTTATATTCTGTTATAGGTAACTACTGGAACTTTGAAGCAATTCTACTTTGCACTTCCTTGTAATTCATCCTGACTGAACAGACAGATCCATGGTGCCAACGGCCATGTATAATCCAATGGAGCATTCTCATTATCTCTTTCTCCAACTTCTTTCTTTTGGTAAATGCAGTAGAGGAGCTATTGCTGCTTCAAGGTTGAAGCCTTATGCATACAGGCGAACCTCGGGTTTATGAGATATCAAGTTGGATACCAATTCAAGCACATCTTTATGAACTAGTAATAGAAGCTACAAAGCTTTCATAGCATGACGAAAGAGAACCATTCCTCGCACCTCCCCGCTTCACCATGATAAAAGAAGAAGAGAACATGAAAAAACACAACCACCACCTAGGGGTCTGCTCACCTTCTTCCCTGAAAAACGAAACATGTTACATGTTTTCAAGAGTAGTCTAGCTTTCAACTAGTGTTGTGAGGATAAATTTCGTGTGCTCTTTACCATGGTATGTGGTTATTAGATCTAGCTCTCTCCATTCAAATTAGGGTAAACGGCACTTGATCATAGTTGCTAGAAAATCGTCACTAGTTAATAATTTATTATAAAAACACTAGCCGAAGAAACTTTAATGAGGGAGATACATCCATTCCATCAATAACACAAGCAAAGAGAAATATTTTCAGTATTGCAACTCGCACCTCATCCAGACCGTTCAATCATAACTGAAATGGATTTTGAACAATGCCTACTGATTCCTTATGTGTTCTTTCAAAAAATTAAGAATAATAATAAGATTCCAGAGATTAGACTCAAAAGAGTCCCTTGTAAGTTTTTGTTTTGGTCGAAAAGGGAAAAAATTATATTCAACCGAGTGTGTGTATTACAGCTGCTAGTTCATATGTACCCTATAACTAGACATCAAAGTACCCTATAACTAGACATCAAAATATAAGAATCATCCCTTGTCTAATCTAAGAAATAAAAGACAGCATCAGACAAATATTTACACAGGTCAACTCTTCAAGAAAATGATCAAGAAAGAAGGAAAAAATGAAAAGCGAAATAAGTATTATTGGAAAAGGAAAAGACAAACACTCCCAACTTTCATTTCACCAAAGGTATCCAAACTATAGATTTATAATGAGGCAGGCTCATCAGCCTTGTACAGACCAACAGAAGCTTGAATAAATTATATTTTTTCCTTATTATTTATGCTCGTTGGATACACATACATGTACACTCAACTCTAGTCAACTGGGCTTAGAACTCTTGCGCCTTACCAAGAAATTTTGAATCGGGTATATCGATTACTGCAAAATGTCATCATTGTTGTAGTTCTGCAGATAGGAATCTTTTTGTATACATCAAAATTAAAAAAGATTTGTCTCTCTCTGTTCTGTAAATAAACCCACCTAGAGCCTGCAGTGATCACGAGTTGACAAAAAACATAAGACAGCCCTTGCCAATTTTTCTTCTTCAGGGTATTCATAAGATAATGGATCTCCCAATCTTTGTATAGAGAGTGGACTAGCCATTTCTTCCCAAGTGATGCAGACAGGGCCAGATAATCAGCTGCTGGAAGTGGAAGAGCGTCGCCCTGTAGTAGAAGCTGCTGCTGGAACCAATAATTTCGATTTGTCTACGTTGTTCATGGCAATCTTTTTAACATCAGGGGTTGACATAGTTCTTTACTCTCTGCAAGCTGGAAATCATTTCCTTATGTTTCCAGTTTTTGTGGGATATCAGCAGTTAATGGTTATTTATAGTTCACATAAATTATTTCTCAAACCAAATCAAACATGTCAGCAAATGTTATCATCCTCGCGTTTTTTATGACTGACCTAGCATGAACAATGCTCACTGAAGAAAAATAATCAGATCCCAGAGATTCCTTGGTAGTTTTTTTTCTCCGGGTTGAAAAAGGGAAAATTATATTCAACCAAGTGAGTATATTACAGCTGCTAGTTCATATGTACCCCATAACTACACCTCAAAATATAAGAAGCATTCCTTGTCTAAGAGATAAAAGACATCACCACACAAACAAATATATAATTACACAGGGTAATGTTAGATTGTGGAGCCTGATTAATATGTGACGTACTGTTATATATTAATGTTCACGCGGTTCTCTGTATAATTGTGCATACTCTAAGTCATTAATATAAATAATCTGTTACCCACGGATGTTACCACGAAATTACCTCTCTCTCCTCAAGAACTCTCTCTAGTTTTCTTCATCCTCTTCATAGACTTGTGTGTGAACTGCTAATCGATCCTAACAGGTAACTCTTCAAAGCCGCTTGCAATTGCTCCCCTTGAAGTATTATTACTCTTCAAATTCTATCTTCTTAATTTGGCATAACTAATATAAACATTAACTAACGATCTTAATAGTTAAATAAATTTATCCTCGCAGTTTGCACTAAATAAAATAAATAAGTAAAACTGTTTGTTGTCCATGATTAAAGTTGGAGTTGCTAGTTTATTATATACGAGTGAATATGTTCGTGCTTCGCACGGTTATTAAAGGAAACCAAACTATAACTAAATAATATTACAACTTTCATAATATAAATATCCTTATTTTGATCAACTTTGTTTTTATATTCTCCAACCGAAATTTTAATTATTTCTTAATGTATTCATATATCAAAGGTTAATTGTTTTTTTTTATTACATATGACTTTCGTTGTATTCAGATATTGCTTTCAAAAGAATTTCATTCAATTTTTTTGAACTATACATGACTAACCTGGCAAAGACATTACACACATGGATTAAGTTTCTTATTGACTTGCTATATCAAGAGAAATTGAAATAATTTATTGAATGGTTAATTTACATTAAATCACTTTATAAACATAAGAATCAATACATGTCAATAGCAAGTGTTCATCAAATTTAGGCAAATAAAGCAATTGCATATCCAATATCATGCTTTGCTTCTAGAATAAGTAACCTTTTTCTTAACATGAATTAGTGAAAAGTGAATGTCATAAATCATCTTTTTGTTACCATAAATTACTAAGAGTGAAAGTAAAAAATTACAAGAATCTCAGTAAATAAAAGCAGGACACTATCTAAAAATAACACATATGATGAAGTTAAATTCAAAATAAAGAATTAAACACGATAACTTATCTGGCTTTACCCAAGCAAACAACTAAATACTACAACTTATTAGAGTATTTATCAATTTACAAAGATTAAATTAAAAAATTACTTTTCATACCACATCATAACAAAGAGACCTTAGATGCAAGCAATGTGAATTTTGAGCTTTAAAAAACATTTATTTCGATGAAAATAAAAACTACAAGTTAATGACTCTTTAGTACTCTAATCATTTATTATAATTATTTATTATTTATTGCCTTTATTTTTTTTTAAATTTTCCTCATTGACATTAATTTACAGTTATAACTACATAATACATAAACAGAAATTAATTATCATTAAGATTATGTTATACTAATTTCTATTATTTGGGTTGTCTCAAGCAAATGGTGAATTGAGTTGTATTGCAAAAAAAATATTTTAAGGACAATTTTGATTTATTTTATGAGACTTTTAATAATTCATTTATTTAGTAGATTGTGAAAAAAAATAAAAAAATTGAGGTGTCACATCATTTTATCTGTATTTCTCCTTTATATTTATTTTTAGTATAACGATAAATAAAAGTAAACAAATTGTATCGTAATTTAAACTATTTAAAGAAAGCAAAAAGAATAAATATAATTCTAAAAGAAAGACCTTGATGTCAAATGATTCCTTTGTCCTTCTCCATAAATCTTCACATAGTCATCATTTCATCTTTATTTTATCTGTTCACTATTTGATCTTCTTCTTGTTCCTGCAAAAAATAATACATCACAAAACTTAATACATGAATAAGGAGGACATTTTAAAAGGTATGCAAATTTTTTATATGAAAGTTCAAAAAAATATATAGTGAATGAAATATCTTTAATTTTGATGATGGAGGAAAGAAGACTTATAATACCTTTATTTATAGGATAATAATATGAAATATCAAATAATATCATGAACATGACTATTAATATAATTTAGAAGTTTTGATCATCAAAGATCGTGTGAGTAATGAAAACAAAGAGATATTAAATTTTTATATTAAAGAATAAAAATAAATGAAGGAGTAACAATTGATCTATTCGTTTTGGTAATTAAATAAATTGGTTGATTAATGAAAAAATGAAGAAAAAAGTTTAAAAAGGAAACAAAAAAAAAAAAGAGATAACTAGCATTGGAGACCTCTAAGACATGTCATATTGGATGGAGTAAGAGTTTCCTTTATATATATACTAGAGGTGTATGGTTCGTGTTAGCACAGGCCCAACACTATAGACATCTTTTAGCACCAATATTCGATATTGATGAGATAAAAACATAAATGTACATTGATTTAAAATGATAATTTTTTAAATAATAACTATTTGACGGTACTCACTAAGGAGTGGAGTTTTATAAGATAGTTTTTTTCACATGATAAAGAGTGTGATGTGTCGTGTAGTCGGGTTATTTTAATTGTTTGATGATAAAATTGAGACTTGTTACAAAATATAGAAAAGATACAGAACTAATATTCACAGGATTATTTCATATAAAGATTGGAACAAAAGATACTTCAATTAACAACAAAGTCTTGGATCATTTTCTCAAAGATGATTATGATTGAAGCAGCTGCAACAAATATGTCATAAACACATATTTTTCTTGTTTTAATTAAATACTATTAATTTTCTAATACATAAATGACTTATAATAATCAATTAGGGGTAATATAGTAAAATCATGGCGCAACTTTTGAAGCAGCTATGTCGAAACCAGTGTTTTAATTAAATATTATATTTTTTTTAATACATAAATGACTTATAATAATTAACTAGGGGTGATGCAGTAAATCACGGTTGAAGGAGGTCAACTTAATTTAATACATCAAGAGTTAATTTGTCATTTTGTGTCTATTTTTTTTTTTTAATATGATTAAATTTTTAACACTCAGATGACTCATAATAATTAATTATAAGCGATATTTAGCAAAATTATGGTTGAGCAGCTGCAACAGACATGTCATCTATTTTTTTAATTAAATATTATTAATTTTTTAATACACAAATGACTTATAATGATTAATTAGGAATGATATAGTAAAATCACTGTTAAATCAGCTGAAACAAATATCATAAATATCTAAATTTTAATTAAATATTATTAATTCTAACATATAAATGACTTATAATAATTAATTAGGGGTACTATAGTAAAAAAATTATTAATTCTAATATATAAATGACTTATAATAATTAATTAGGGGTAATATAATAAATCACTGAACAATTAGAGTAATATAGTAAATGACAAAACAGCTGAATTTTTAATTAAATATTATTAATTTTTAATACATAAATGACTTATAATAATTAATTAGGGGTGATATAATAAATTACGAAGCAATTAGGGGTAATATAGACAGACATGTCATCTGTTTTTTTAATTAAATATTATTAATTTTTTAATACATAAATGACTTATAATAATTAATTATAGATGATATAGTGAAATCACGATTAAAGCAACTGAAACAAACGTTATAAATATCTTTTTTTAATTAAATATTATTAATTCTAATATACAAATGACTTATAATAATTAATTAATTCTAATATATAAATGACTTATAATAATTAATTAGGGGTAGTATAATAAATTACGGAGCAATTAGGGGTAATATAGGCAGACATGTCATCTATTTTCTTAATTAAATATTATTAATTTTTTAATACATAAATGACTTATAATAATTAACTGGGGATAATATAGTTAAATCACAGTTAAAGCAGCTGAAACAAACGTCATAAATATCTATTTTTTAATTAAATATTATTAATTATAATATATAAATGACTTATAATAATTAGTTAGGAATAATATAGTAAAAAATATTATTAATTCTAATATATAAATGAATTATAATAATTAATTAGGAGTAATATAGTAAATTACGGAATAATTAGGGGTAATATAGTAATTGATGAAGCACTGGTTGAAACCAGTGCTTCTATTATATAGAAATATTAATTATTTACATTTGAATTCGTTGAGTAAAAATTCTGGTTACGCTACTTATAATTTCATTGGTGCTTTCAGAACCGGAGACAAGATTTCAAGTAAGGAGATTCAATATTCAAAAAAAATTAAGTCGAAGAGAGTTCAACACCTACTATAATCACATTAAAAATAATTTTAATTATATATAAAATCATATATTTTTTGTCAAAGGAGATTCGAACGAACCCCTAACGAGGGCGACTCCGCCTCTGGGCGCTTTGGTTGTGTCGTGGCAACAATTGAGAATGGGAGATTGTGGACTTATTTCACAAGCATAGGCACTTGCTTCCAGAAATTTCAGTGTGTACTGTGTACTTGTGCAAATGCACGTGAAATTGACTCCCACTTGATGTCCTTGTTGCCTGCTGTTAAGAAGAAATTCATTTTTAAACACGAGGAAACTCCATAAAAATAATGAACATATTTTGGAGAATCAAGCAACAAGACGTGATGTACCTTTTTTATTATTATGAAATCTCAAATGGTCAATTTCAATTAGTAAACGGCGTAATGTCCATGCTGACGTGGCACTTAGGACTCGCGCTCCAATACCCGAGCATTCCTTTTTCTCTTCTCCTGTCTTTACTTGTTCTCATTTTACAACGTGAATTTACTGGGAAAGTAGAAAGAGTGAGTGAGTGAGTGAGAGTGAGAGAAAGGAAATGGCGAAGCTTATACGTATGCCTCCTCTAACCTCCATTAACTTCCGTATAGTTACTTCCAATACAAGTATATATTGTGTGGGTGTAAGCTTGGGACAAACTTTGCCCAATGCATTACCGAGTTAATAATAATTTGTAGTACTTGTTATCCAATTGAATTTGCAATATATAGATATATAGGCACTTTAGAACGAGGAATCATTAACTTTAATTCTGCTGCATCTGATCATTTTTAAGGTAAGGTAATTTTATCAATGAAGCACAATACTAAGATAGTACGGTGCAGATACAAAATTTAAGTTCTGAATGCATCTTTTTTGTTTTAATAACCGTGGTGTTTGGGTCAGCTTTCCCATATCTCGACTAATTTTGTGGATACGTATCAGCTACCATCAGCAATAGCAATAGATACCAGATAACTCTATCCACTAAAAGAAAGATGAGAAGAATCACCAAGTGTTTTTGTCTCTATTGGAAGTTGGGAATTGGACATGAGATCTCATAGTTGGAAGAATCACCTAGTATTTTTATCTCTATTGGGAGTTGGGAGTTAACTGAGATCTCATAGTTCTCATCCAACTTCATTGACCTAGTGTTCTGAATACATATATTTTTATGCAACACAATGCTTTCCTTATTTCCTTTAAAACGTCTATGGTTCATTTCCAACAAAATAGTTCACATAATGCCAAGAAGGACGATCTTTCAAATCTTCTTCTACTCCTTGTCCTTTGGTTTTGCATCTGATCATTAAAGGAGTAATTTTATGATCAAATTACTAAGTGTAGCTAAATAGAGAGATAAAAATGTGGAAGTTACCCATTAATTGGCATATAATAGTACATTTTTATTCTGCTAATTCTTATTCAGATATTTTTCTATGTTTAGTTGAAATAGCTGAAACCCTTGGTACTGTTTTGTTCTCTCAGATATCTGATCAGTTACAGAGCCGTTTTTCTTCAGAAGTATCTCTACCTCAAATTTGTGAGAACTTCATGAAGGCCACCTATGATCCTCGAATCTCTGGTGTTTATTTCCACATTGAACCTTTACACTGTTAGACAAAATAAACATGGGCCAACTTAGAATAGTGGGTCCCTTTATTTTAGCTTAGAAGAGAAGCTTTTTTTTTGTCTTTTTAGTATTTTAGTTTCATTGTTTAGCTTAGAAGAGAAGATTGTTTTAGCTTGTATAAATAAAGGTGATTGGCAAGAAATACAGAAGAGAAGAAAATTCCCAAATATTGTCTCTTATTTTAACATGGTATTAGAGAGTAAGGTAGTTTCATAGAAATCATCTTCTCGATCATCAATTTTCTTCATCTGACCTTTCTCTACAATGGCGGATGGAGTCACTGGTTCTTCAACATCCTCTGATTCTACTACCAGAACTCCACCATCTATGGATCCCACTCATGTTTATTATCTTCACTCTTCAGATTCACCTGGAATGACCTTGGTTAACACTCCATTTGATGGAAAAAGTTATCAAGGATGGAAGAGATCATTGCTTATAGCACTGTCAGCCAAGAATAAGCTTGGTTTTATCACTGGTGTGTTGATGCTTCACCAAATGCCCAGTCTCCAGATTTGCAATCTTGAAGCAGATGTAATGACATAGTAACGTCTTGGCTCCTTAACTCTCTTTCCAAAGATATTGCTGATAGTGTGATATACTTTAGGACTGCTAAAGATTTGTGGATGAGTCTAGAGCATAGATTTGGACAATCTGATGGAGCTAAACTGTTTCACCTGCAAAAAGAACTAAATAGGTTAGTTCAAGGAAATAATGACATTGCAGGATATTTCACGAAACTTAAGAGACTCTGGGATGAGCTGGAATCTCTCAAGTTTGATAAGTGTACCTGTGTGTGTAACTGTGAAGATAAATTGAAGCTGGAAAAGTTTCTTGAAGATGAGAAACTTATACAATTTTTGATGGATCTAAATGATGTGTATGCTCAGGCAAGAGGAAACATCTTAATGATGAATCCTCTACCCAACATAAATGCTGCTTACTCTCTGATTTTACAAGATGAAAGTTAGAGAGAAACCTATATCAGTGGCTTGATCCCAACGGATTCTTCTTCTTTTATGGTAAGCAACGTGAGTCAAAACAAATATGTCAAGAACGTTCGGAAAACCCCTGGTGCTATGCCTAATTTTGGAACTAGATCATTCAATTATCCAAGATTGAACAACCATCAACAGTTACCCAAATACACAGGAACAAACCAACCATAACAGAAGCTTAGGGTTAAGAAGAAGTATAATCCTAATGTGTCTTGTGATTTTTGTGTTAAGACCGGGCATGTAGATGATGATTGCTTCAGGTTACATGGTTTTCCAGAAGATTTTCAGTTCACAAACAATAGAGGTGGACAGGTTCAGATCAGAGGAAATGCAGTTATGTCTGGAAAAGAAGGTGACGATAGGCATATGATTGACATGAATTTAGTCAATTAACACTTCACCAAAGAACAATTCAAGCATTTCATTCAAATGGCAAAACAGAAATCAACAGAGGGATCATCTGGGATAAATGCTGATGCAGTTGCTGGTACTGTGCTTAAATATATTGGAACTTGTCTTTCTGTTTTTAATTCTGAAACATGGATAATAGACTCAGGTGCTTCTGAGCACATGTGTTACAACTCTAGTTCTTTTCTTTCCATGAAGGCTCTAAAAATTCCTGTTAACATTAACTTACCCAACTCTCAGTCCACCCTTGTGACTCACACAGGAAGTGTTCTAATTCCTAATAACCTCACAATGCATAATGTTCTTTATGTTCCAAGTTTTAGATACAATCTACTCTCAGTTCATAAATTTAATCTCCAATACAGTTATACTCTATCCTTCACTTCTAATAGTTGTGTCTTGCAGGGCCCTTTAATGAAGAGGCCTCAAGTTTTTGGTGAAGCAAATGAAGGTCTATACTTGCTTCAAATCATTCCTAAGGAGTCTAGTAGGAACCAAGAGATCTACAAGGATTCTAAAGTATTTTCTAGCCTTAACAATGCTGTTTCTAGTCCCAATTCAGATTCACATTGTTTTCCAGTCTGTTTCAATGCTAATTCTGATGTAAGGTTATGGCATGTAAGACTTGGGCATTTGCCTTATTCATCAATGAAAAATGTCCATTTCCTTACAATTCCCTCTAATTATGATTGTCATTGTGAAATCTGTCCTTTAGCTAGGCAAGCTAGATTACCTTTTCCTATTAGGCAAGTTACTTCTCAATCCATTTTTTATCTGATTCATGTAGACACTTGGGGTCCCTACAAGTCACCTACTCATAACAATTATAGGTATTTCTTGACTATAGTAGATGACTACAGTAGAGGGACTTGGACATACTTGCTAGCAACTAAAAGTAATGCATTTTCTGTTTTTCAATGTTTCTTGAAAATGGTTGAAAGACAGTTTCACAAAAAGGTAAAGATTATCAGATCTGACAATGCAATGGAGTTGGGTAGAAGTACAGAGGCATCAAATTTTTTGACATCTCAAGGTATCATGCATCAGACATCTTGTGTTGCTACCCCACAATAAAATGGGGTAGCTGAGAGGAAGCACAGACACTTGCTTGAAATTGCTAGGGCTTGATGTTTCAATCTAAGGTTCCGATGATCTATTGGGGTGAGTGTATACTCACTGCCACATTTCTAATCAACAGGCTGCCTTCAGAGTTCTTAAAGTTAAAACACCTTATGAAATTCTATTTGGCAAATCACCTTCTTATCACTTGGTAAGATGTTTTGGTTGCCTATGTTTTGCTAACACTTTATCTCATGGAAGGAGTAAATTTGGTCCTAGAGCCACTAGGTGTGTCTTCTTAGGATACCCAAGTGATCAAAAGGGGTACAAACTCCTTGACCTATTTTCTAAGAAATTCTTTGTGTCCAGAGATGTCCATTTCTTTGAAGATATTTTTCCTTTTGTTGAAGATTGTTCTCATATCCCCGCTTTTGTTTTTCCTACTCCTACGGGGGAAGATTATTCCTCCATTCCCTCTCCTTCTGATGATTCAATTTCACCACCTTCTAATTCTCAAGACCTATCCAGTTCTCCTATTAATTCATCATCTGATTCATCCACACCAACATCTTCTGAATCTACTGATTCACAACCCTCACCACCTCCTAGGAGATTTCAGAGGACAAACATTGGGAATTTACCTGCTCACTTAAGAGATTACATTTGCAACAGTGTTTATCTGAGTGATGTTACTGACTCATGTTTTACTGTGCCTGCTACCCCCGTTTGTTTATTTGTTTCTGAACTATCAGCTCCCAATCAGGTTGTTCTCAATTCTATTCCCTTTATTAACCTAGCAGCTATTCACAAGCCTGTACCCATCCTGGTTGGGTACAAGCAATGAAGGATGAGATTGATGCCCTATTACTTAATCAAACTTGGGAAGTTGTTCATTTACCACAAGGTAGAAAGACACTACCTTGCAAATGGGTGTATAAAGTTGAACAACATGCAGATGGTACTCTTGAAAGATTAAAGGCTAGATTGATAATTCGAGGTGATATTCAAAAGGAAGGGGTTGATTTCAATGAAACCTTCTCCCCAGTGGTCAAAATGACCATTATCAGATGCCTTTTGGCAATTGCAGCCAAGAAAAAGTGGGATATTTCCCAATTTGATGTGAACAATGCCTTCTTGCAAGGAAATTTACAAGAAGAGGTCTATCTGAAGTTTCCAGCTGGTTTAGATCCACCTCAGCCTAACATGGTTTGTCGACTCAAGAAGTCTCTCTATGGGTTGAAGCAGGCTTCCAGGCAATGGTATGCCTGACTTGCAGGGGCTTTAAATTTCAAAAGTTATACAGCTGCACTTAATGACTACTCCTTGTTTTTTAAACACTTAGGGGATTCCATTTCAATTGTTGCAATATACGTTGATGATATCTTAATCATAAGAGATGCTACTAATGAAATAAAAGACCTCAAAGCTTACCTTCAAATTGAGTTCAAGATTAAAAATCTAGGTCCTTTGCATTATTTTTTTAGGAATGGAAGTTTTAAAAGAGGAACAAGGAATTATTTTGAGCCAACGGAAGTATACCTTGGACTTGCTTAATGAGTTTGGTGTTTCTCATCTTCCTCCAGCTTCCTCTCTGATGGATCCTTCAGTGAAATTTCCTGCAGAATCAACCAATCTCATGTCAGATCCTAGTCTTTATAGACATCTCATTGGCAAGCTCAATTATTTAACTCATACAAGACCAGATCTATGCTTTGCTGTATTGACCCTTAAACAGTATCTGCAACAACCTAGTCTTGATCATTATCAAGCAGGCTTGAGAGTGATCAGTTACTTGAGAACTTACCCAAATCAGGGGATATTCCTTAATGCTTCTTCATCCTTTTCTCTTCATACCTACTGCGATGCCGATTGGGCTTCTTGCCGGACTACACGCCAATCGGTTAGTGGGTTTTTCATCAGCTTGGGTGGCTCAC
>NC_061113.1:251491118-251493149 GCF_002878395.1 Capsicum annuum
GGGGGACCTGCATTTCATGCTGCAGGCACAAGTGCTTCAGCTCATTCACAGCATAGATAGGAGCCAGGTCATACAACTATCGTTAGTGAGCTCCAGTTTGCTTCGGAGCTTTCCGAGTTGATCCCTTATGTTTTGTTATTGTACAGGAGTCATATTTGGGCGGGGGTTTGTCCCGACCCTAGTTATGTCATGTATATCCTAGAGGCTTTGTAGACATAAGGAAGGGTAAAGTCGTGGAAGTTTATATAGTGATGTTATATTTGTATATGTGGTGGCCCCAACAGCCAAGTATTATATATATTTATATTTGTGCGTGTTGTGCTGATACAGGTAATTAGACCCTTCTATATGCAACGAAGTGCTGTCCAAATTTTTGGTGACATGTAAGTGAAAGTACAGGTATCTGAACGGGTTCTCCCGGGCCTTCTCGGCTTCGGGTGCCAGTCCGGCCCAATGGAATTTTGGGGCGTGACACTTTTATTTCATCAAATATATTATTATCAAATATTATTTTTTGATCTGTTCCTTCTTCATTTAAATTCTTCTTTTGTTATTATTTTTATATCTTTTTCAGTTATTTGGTTCATTTGTATATCTTCTTCAGTCATTTGATTCATCTAATTCACTATTTATTTCATTATCTGTTTCATTTTCCGAAATTTCATATATATTATCCTTACTTTCTAATTCATAATCTACATAATTTATCTGCATATATTTTGTATTTTCTATTTTTATTTCTGATATTTGTTTATTTTTTGGGTTTTTAGGTAATTTACAATCTCTAGCTAAATGTCCTAATTTTTCACAATTATAACAAGTACATTCTTTTATAGATTTCTTTTTCCTATATGGTCTTTTATATTTATAATTTTTTACATAATATCTTTTTCTTGGTTTCTTATAGTTATATTTTGATTTCTTGTATTTATATTTCTTATGTCTTTTTCTTTTCTTATAATATCTTTCTTCGCATCCAAATTGAGATTCTATTTTATCTTTGCAACATGCTAAATTTCTTCATAATGTTTTTTCCATTTTTATTTCTTCTCTATATTTTTCACATAGGTTTCTATACCATTGTTGTAAAAATTTTATTCTTCATCCCAACTTTTTATTATTTTTGAACTAAATGGTTCAGGTAATTTATTAAAATATAATTTTCTTTCTTTTGTTGTTGTCATCCTGCTAAATTCGTCTTTTATAGCTATTTCATATTTTTTAAATAATTTTATAGGTGTTAATTTAGTTGTAGTTGTTGATGATGTTTCTTCTGTGGGTTTGTCAGTTCTTAATACCCTTTTACTATTTTTAGTTAGATTTGAAAATCATAATTTCACTGTTCCTATTAGTGTTCTTTCTATATATTCTGGTGCATCTATTACATTTATATTATTATCTAATAATTATTTTGTCATATATCCTATCCATAATTGTATTATTTTTTCTGTATCTATTACACAATCTAAGTCTAAAAAGTTATAATTTTTATTAACTATTTGTTTTGGTGTCCATTTGTCATATTCATCCTTTAGATTATATCTTTTAAACTTATTCTTATAATATGTAGGTTTTCTTATTTCTGCTGTTCTAGGTATTATATTTTAATCTTATTTTTTATCAAGAGTATTTATTTCTGTGTTTCTATTTTCTAAGTTTTCTTCATTAATTACTTCTTGTTTTTCATTGATTTCTAAATTTTTTGTATTTGTTAAGATTTTTGTATATGTTTCACTATCTTCTGAATCATAATTATCTGTTTCTTCAACATCTATTGTATTTATTTATATTTTTTTTAAAATTGATTTATCTCATTTAATAATTTTTGTTCTTTATCTTTTTCTTTTTTTTTTCTTTCTATCTTTTTTCATACAAATCTTTTAGCATTTGTAGTTCTTTTTCTAATTCAGCAATCCTACTATTTTTAGTTTGTTCTATTTTCCGTATTTTTTTGTAGTTTGTTATTTTATTTTTTCTATTTTCTTTTTTCTATCTATTTCTTCATTTTCTTTTTCTATTCTTACCATAGCT
>NC_061113.1:251493249-251526462 GCF_002878395.1 Capsicum annuum
ACTACAAATGCTAAAAGATTTGTAGTTCTTTTTCTAATTCAGCAATCCTACTATTTTTAGTTTGTTCTATTTTCCGTATTTTTTTGTAGTTTGTTATTTTATTTTTTCTATTTTCTTTTTTCTATCTATTTCTTCATTTTCTTTTTCTATTCTTACCATAGCTGTTAATTTATCTTCTAATTTTAATTCTTTTTTTTCTAACATTAAATATAAATGTTCACCTATTTTCTTATATCTTCTTCCTAGATTAGAAAATATTATTTTTATTTTTAATTCTTCATGGTTTTCATATATTTTTTCATCTATTATAAATCTTCTTTGTTCATTTTTATTTAATTGTTAATAGATCATGTTGGTATGTATATTCTAAACTATCTATTGTTGATTCTAAGTTTGATATTTCTTCTTTTTGTGCATTTATTGAATTTTTACTAACTTCGACAATTATGTTATATTGTAGTCTTTCTATCCTTATTTTTAATTCTTTACGTTTTTTAGATATTATTTGCTTTAATTCTTTATATTTTGGTAATTTTTGTATGTTATTCATCTAAATAATATTTTGGGGAATATCTAAATCTAGTTTTATCATATAAGTCATAATTAATAAATTAATCAAATAAATCCAAATATACTACTTACAGCATAGGCTCTGATACCAACTGTAGGGGGGTGCGGATTAGGCGTGGTAACGCATGAAGGCTTACTTTCATTCTGCCTCCGATGCCTTCTATTTATAATCTGAAACTTTACAAAAGTTACTTGTGTGGTAACATAGATCTATTATAAATACAATGAATCTATTTTTATTTGTGCGCGAATATTTCTTAACTTCTTTAAATATTTTTAATTTTATTTTTATTTTGAGTTTATTTATGTTAGTTTTATCGATATGCATATCTTGGGGGTGATTATATGGTAATTGGTTAAATGTTTTACTATAGTATTCTTTATTCTTTTTCCCTTAGTTTTTTGTAATTCTTCTATATTATTTTGAAGGTATTCTAAATATTCTATATCTTTTGCTTCAAAATATCCAATTAGATTGTCTTTCATAAGTTTTTCTAATAATATTATTTCTTCCATATTTTCTCTCCAATATTTTAAATATTCATAGTCTATTATTTTATCCTGTAATAATTGTAGATTTACAAATTTTTGTATAATAATTTATCCTAATTGTACTGTAATGTATATCTAATTCTTGATTTTCAATGCTATTTATTATCTTGTGTTGTTCTTCTCGTAGCGAGTTTTTAAAATTACATAAACTATCACATGTACTTTTTCCTAAATTTTCCAGGGTTTCTTCTATCCATATTAATTTTTTCTTTTAGATTCTCCATTATTTTTCTAATTCGATTTCTATAATTAATTTCTTCATTTAGATTATCATGATTTTCTCTAGTTTTTCTAATATATTCTAACATTTTTTAATCTGAATAATATCCATCTGGGTAATTATCCAGGTATAACTGTTCTATCCAATTTATATTTTATCATATCATGATTGTTAGGAATTTATGAATTTAGCTATTCATAATAGTAAATGAATATACCTGTTCTGGTAGTTTTGATAATTCTAAGCTTTGTTCCTCCATAAATTTTTTCATTGAAATATATACCTGTTTTTTAATAAATAAGAAAAATATTTGTTGTAGACAAGAGAGAGTTTTTTGCTTCAACACATGAAGGCTTAATTTTCTTTCTGCCTTCGATGCCTTTTATTTATAATCTGAAACTTTACAAAAGTTTTCCTTCCTCATTTTACACGTTTCTGAAACTTTACAAAAAGTCTTCAAAAATTATCTACCTAACCTAATTTGCTATACTTTACAAAAGTCTTCTAAAAAAACAAAAACCTATTAAAGCCTAGACTAATAATAGTCAAAAACCTATACAATTCTAATAATTTACGTAAGAAAAATTGTGAAAGTTTGTTACATGTCGCTTTCACAATTTAATAGCTTGTCTTTTATCTACATTATTATTTCCGCTGATATCTTCTTCTTGTCCTATCTA
Organism: Capsicum annuum; assembly: GCF_002878395.1. NCBI lineage: Eukaryota > Viridiplantae > Streptophyta > Magnoliopsida > Solanales > Solanaceae > Capsicum > Capsicum annuum. The sequence continues at coordinate 251,495,272 of NC_061113.1, forward strand.
CTGTTTTTTTATCTTCTTTCCAGCTGGCATGCTTATCTTCTTGATTTTTTATTTTATTCTAGCCGAACTTCTGGGATAATATTATCTTCTCCATTACATCTCGAACCTTGATGATCTGGATATTTGTGTCCAATTATCTTGCAATATCTTGTCAATAATTCATCTGAAATAAATCCTCTCTTAATTGCTCTTGCAGTAGATTGTTTTTCTGGGTTAAGTAATGTCATTATCCATTGTCTAAAATCTTCCATATCTGTTTGTAGTAATTCTTTTGAATTTGAATAAATCATCTTATGGTCTCTTGAATAATAGCTCCATATTCGGTTTCCATTGGTATAATTATTTGCTAGTTTTTGAATAATTGTAGCTAGTCCAATAAGTCGTTTGTTTGCATAAAAATCAGGTATTTCGATTCTGGGTATCTCTGGCTGCTGCACAATATCTTCTGGTATAATCATATCTCTGGTTAATCCTATTTTTACAACTTGTATAACTGGTTTTATCTCGTCGTATAATATCTTTGCTGGTGCAGTATAACACTTTATATAAAATAAATTTCCTTTGGTTACTCTTTTATAGGTGTTGAATATTTTTTGTAATTCTTCCATAGCTGATAGTTCTTCTCCATCTTGGGTGTATATGGTATTTAATAATCCATAATCAAAACAAGTTTTTATTAAGCTTGGGTTGGTTTGGGGTAGTGCAATTAGTTTGTTGTGACCTTGTAATCTTTGAGTTATATAGTTTGTGTTGGGTTTTGATATCTGTAGCTCTGGGGTTAAGGTTTAGAAAAGTTTGTACTCGGTAGATATTTTTTATGTATTTTTGGGCTGTATAGTTATAAACTTTTTTATCTTGGTTCAGACTATCTCGATATGTGGTAATTTGTGGGGGTATGTTCAAGAGGTCTTTTTGTATTTTTGGTGTAAATAGTTTTTCAAATGTTTTATTTAAGTTAATATTTTGATATCTTTGTCCACTAACTCCTTTGCTTGTACCTGCAATTGTAGATTGATAAATGTTATGAGATTTACGGAGTGTCCCAACATCTCCTTCTAGCTCTGGAATTTTAATGTCTTCCGATCGACATAGCTCTGCACACTGCTGAGTTAGCGGATTTGTAGCTACAAACTTCAGTTTATCTTCATTAGTCTTTAACTTTTCTATTTCATTACCCATACTGACCACTTTCATTGAAAGCGTAGTTAGGATTTTGAATATCTTTTCTAAAGCATCATCTTCTATTATATTAGTCTGTGTAGTTTATCTTGATATGTAATCTGCAATAACGTTTTTGTTAGTACTAGTTACTTCAATTGTAAATGTAAAATTTAATATATTCAATACTAATCTCCGAATCTCTTTTGTTGTAACTGAATTTTGTATTTTCTTTTTTAGCCACCAACGTACCTGTGTATTATCTGTTCGTACAATAAACTTGTTATATACAATATATGACTCAAATGCTAATAAACATTTATATAATGAACATAATTCTTTTTCATTTATTTTTCATTTTATTTCTGTTTCATTAAACGTTCCTGAATAATATCTACAATGATGTTCTATTTTTTCATTTTCATACCTATATTTAAGTAATCCTACATAACTACATTCACTAGTATCTGCTTCTACTATATGTATAAATTTTCTATTTTCGTCTGAAAATTATAATTTTGGTAATTCTTTACAAAGTATTTTTATTTTCTGGACTTGTTTTTTTATCTTCTTTGTTATAATTATATTCTACATTCTTTTTAAATTTTTTCTATAAAGGCTTTAGATTTTCTGCTAATTTTTGTATATATTTCCTTACTTGATTTACTAATCCCAAAAATGATTGTAATTTCTTTTTTGTATCTAATTCTTCTTTTGAATTTATTATTTTTTGTACTATTTGTTGTTGCATTTTTACTCCACTTTTATCTATTTGTATTCCAGATAATTCTATCTTGTTTTTCATAATTTCAACTTTCTTTTCACTTAAACTTATTCCCAATTTTTCTATTATATCCTTAAATTGTTCTAATAATTTTAAATGTTCTACTTTGGTTTTTGTATATAATAGTATATCATCTATATATACTATACAATTAGGTAATTGTTTAAAATAACTATCCATAAAATGTTGATATCTACCTGTTACATTTTTATATCCAAATGGTAGTACATTCCATTCATAAAATCCTTGTGGTACCGTAAATGCAGTTAATTCCTTAGATTCTTCTTGTAACTTTAAATGGTAAAATCTTGATTTACAATCAAATTTACTAAAATAATTATATCCTTGTATTTGTCGTATTTTTAATATCTTATTTGGTATTGAGTAATTATATGTCATAGTTTTTGCATTTAAATTTCTATAATCAATAACCATCTACTTTTTCCTCTTTTTTGTTCACCATGTTTATTTACTATAAATGCTGGACTATTGTGTTTACTATTACTTTTTTGTATATATTATTTTTCTAATAATTCATCTATATGCATTTTAAATTCTTTTAAATCGTCAAAATTATATGTTAATGGGTTTTGAGTTATTATGCTATTTTTATCTATTAATTCAATTTTTATAGTAGTTTTATGTTTTTCCCATCCTTCTAACGGATCTTCACTATATAATTGTTCTAATTTTTTCTTAATTATTTATATCTTATTTATTGAAAATATAGTTATTTCCTTTTTATTTATTGAAAATACGACTAGTTCTATTGTATCTTCGGTATTTTTTATATTTTCTATTTTTTGTGTAATTTTTTGACTTCCTTCTATCCAATCAGTTTTCTTTCTTATTTTTTTAGTAACTCTTTTTGCTCTTACTTTCTGTTTACATGGTATTGTAAACCACCAATCCGTTCTAGTTATTAAATGTGGGTATAATTTATCTAAAAACGGCATTCCTAAAAGTATATCTTTTGATGTTAGCTCATAATTATAGATTTCTTCTATTGTTAATATTTTATCTCATACTTGTGTTTTACATTGTCAGCTTTATAAGTAATTAAGCTTCCTTCGTTATTAAATCCTTTAACTATTATTGGTATTTTTAATTTATCTCATTTACTTTTTGGTAAACAATTATATCTACATAAATTAGCTTCTGCTCCTGTATCTACCATAGGCGTATAATATCTACTATAATACCCTTCTACTACTATCTTCATTAATACTTATATTTTCATATCATGTTAAAGCTCTTCTTAAGAATAATTTACCTCTGTTATATGTTATAGATAATTGTGTATGCTCTATATTATATGGTTTACTTGTTCTAGCCATTTTATTCCTAATATTATGTCTGTTTTTTGCATTTCTTCCTTTATTTTAAATTTCATTTTTATCTTTCTAACTCCTATTTTTATTTCTTTTACTGCTATATTTTCAGTGTTTATTAAGCTTCTTGGTAGATCTGGGCATATATTATTGTCAGATTTTATTTTCTCATTTTTTACTAGATATCTTACTATATAATTTTTCTTCTTGTCCTGTTTTTAAGAGTATTAAATATTTCTTTTCATTTATTGTTCCTGTTATGTAATATTGGTTTAAATTAGTTGTTGAACTTGTTTCATAACTTGTTCTTTTTTATGAAGTTGATGATTCTGTTTTTTCATAAGCTATTTTTTTTGTTGTACTTATTCTATCATTTATTATTTCTAAATTTTCTTCTATATCTATGTCTCTATAACTATACTAATTATTATCAATTGTTTTTACAAATTGTTCGAAAGGACTTTGTATTTTGTTAATTTTATTTTTTCCCGTTATTTTATGTTTTGTTATTAATACATATAAATTTTTACATCTTGCTGTAAATATTTTATTTCCTGGGGTTAGTTCTATTCCTGATATTTTTCAATCTAATACTAATGATTTATCTATATTTTTATCTGTTATTGCTACCGAATAATTTGCACTTATTATAAATTTAAATTTTTGGTATATCAAATTTCCTTTTATGACAGTTATTATACTTTTTTCTATAGGTTTTATAATTTCATCATCTACTAGGTATAATTCTATCGGTGTTTCTATTCCTTCTTTAAAATATGCTTTTATCAATATCTCTGTTCCTCCAAGGTGTACATATTTTATTGGGTCTTTTACTTTTTATATCGTATATTTCTTTATTATTTATTCTTTTTGTTACTAGTGGTATACTAGCTCTTCCTTTTACATATCTGCAATCTATTACATGTTCTTTTTGACTTACTACGTAGTATTCTTCTTTTCTTCTACTAAATATGTTTTTTATTGTTGGTATTTTAAATATTTTTTCTACACTTGAATCTAATTCTTTTCCTTTTATTTCATCAAATATATGACTATCAAATATTATTTTTTGATCTGTTCATTCATCGTTTAAATATTCTTCCTTTGTTATTATTTTTATATTTTCTTCAGTTATTTGGTTTATTCTTATATCTTCTTCAGTCATTTAATTTATCTAATTCACTATCTATTTCATTATCTGTTTCAATCTCTGAAATTTCATATATATTACCTTCACTTTCTAATTCGTAATCTATATAATCTATCTGCATATATTCTATATTTTCTATTTTTATTTCTGATATTTGTTTATTTTTTGAGTTTTTAGGTAATTTACAATCTCTTGCTAAATGTCCTAATTTTTCGCAATTATAACAAGTACATTCTTTTATAGATTTCTTTTTCCTATATGGTCTTTATGTTTATAATTTTTTACATAATATCTTTTTCTTGATTTCTTATATTTATATTTTGATTTTTTGTATTTCTTATGTCTTTTTCTTTTCTTATAATATCTTTCTTCGCATCCAAATTGGGGTGCTATTTTATCTTTGCAACATGCTAAATTTCTTATTAATGTTTTTTCCATTTTTATTTCTTCTCTATATTTTTCACATAGGTTTCTATACCATTGTTGTACGAATTTTATTCTTACTCCTAGAGTATCTACTATTTTTACTTCATACCAGCTTTTTATTATTTTTGAACTAAATGGTTCAAGTAATTTATTAAAATATAATTTTCTTATTTCTTTACTTTCTTCTGTATTACATATTCTTTTATAATAATATTCTCTAAATGCGCAAGTATATTCATCTACGTAACACATATTACATATTGCTAATTTTAACATTAAATTTCTATTTATATTTTTCTCTTCATTTTGTTCTTCTTCTGTTATTGTCATGCTGCTAAATACGTCTTTTGTAGCTATTTCATATTTTTTTAATAATTCTATAGGTGTTAATTTAGTTATAATTGTTGATGATGTTTCTTCTGTGGGTTTGTCAGTTCTTAATACCCTTTTACTATTTTCAGTTAGATTTGAAAACCATAATTTCACTGTTCCTATTAGTGTTCTTTCTATATATTCTGGTGCATCTATTACATTTATATTATTATCTAATAATTATTTTGTCATATATCCTATCCATAATTATATTATTTTTTTTGTATCTATTACACAATCTAAGTCTAAAAAGTTATAATTTTTATTAACTATTTGTTTTGATGTCCATTTGTCATATTCATCCTTTAGATTATATCTTTTAAACTTATTCTTATAATATGTAGGTTTTCTTATTTCTGATGTTCTAGGTATTATATTTTAATCTTTTTTTTATCAAGAGTATTTATTTCTGTATTTCTATTTTCTAAATTTTCTTCATTAATTACTTATTGTTTTTCATTGATTTCTAAATTTTTTGTATTTGTTAAGATTTTTGTATATGTTTCACTATCTTCTGAATCATAATTATCTGTTTCTTCAATATCTATTGTATTTATTTCTAATTTTTTTTTAAATTGATTTATCTCATTTAATAATTTTTGTTCTTTATCTTTTTTTTTTCTTTTTCTTTCTGTCTTTTTTTTCATACAAATCTTTTAGCATTTGTAGTTCTTTTTCTAATTCAGCAATCCTAATATTTTTAATTTCTTCTATTTTTCGTATTTATTTTGTAGTTTGTTGTTTTATTTTTTCTATTCCTTTTTTCTATCTATTGTTGATTCTAAGTTTGATATTTCTTTTTTTTTGGTGCATTTATTGAGTTTTTACTAACTCCGACAATTATGTTATATTGTAGTCTTTCTATCATTATTTTTAATTCTTTACGTTTTTTTTTAGATATTATTTGTTTTAATTCTTTATATTTTGATAATTTTTGTACGTTATTCATCTAAATAATATTTTTAGAAATATCTAAATCTAGTTTTATCAAATAAGTCATAATTAATAAATTAATCAAATAAATCTAAATATATACTACTTTGTAACTTTGAACAGAATAGGCTCTATTACCAATTGTAGGGGTGCGGATAACTTAGTAAAATAGATCCATGCTAAATCAGCTTGTAAAATATGAATGTCATATTGTTCTTTTCCTGTCTTCAAAGCAGCCACATCTAAAACCTTCTGTAGTGTAGACTCTGATGAACATTGTTTTTATTTCTCGAACCAAGTTCTATGTTGATTGATTAGGATGCTTTTTTCCACAGAATGTGGAGAGAAATCAGACTGCTGGCAGAATCTAAACCTGTTATTGCATCTATGGCTGATGTGGCAGCCAGTGGAGGATATTATATGGCAATGGCTGCACAAGCTATTGTGGCAGAGAACCTCACATTGACAGGCTCAATAGGTGTCGTGACGGGTAAATCTAGATACTAGAACAAACTTTTGCATTCTATAAACTGTGTGATTGACTGGGGCGCTAAATTAAGATGCTAATGTCACCAGAGCACCTTTTGCTTCATTCATGTGGTGTGCTGTCTTTTAGGTCTTCTTGTTCTGCACTAGCAAAGATAATTTCTGCTCAGGTGTTATCGGCTCCCAAAAGTTTGTACCTGATAAAGAGATACTTTTGCATATCTTGACCATAACATAATTCAGGAACTGAAATGCAGGTTAAATTTACCATCCAGTTTTAAGAATTAGAAACAGCTCTCAACCACATGAAAGCATCGTCTTGCAATGATCTATGTTTCACTTAAGTTGGAATGACCTGTGCTCTTCAGAAACTCCATTAATCCTAGTTTTAGAAGAAAATCGTAGAACCTAATTGGTTACTGCACAGTTGATGCTGCTTTTTTTGTTCATACTGTTTGGCTTACAATTTGGTTATAGTTGGGTTCGTTGGTTGGATTGCTTTTAGTTTCCCCTGTGGGTTACGGGATAAAATTTTATGTTGGCGAAAAAAAGTAAAAAGTTAAACGTTTCACTTGTGTGTGGGCTGAGGATCACTCTATAAAGTGCAGAAGCGTGGATTGGAAATTAATTGAGCGCTACCATTAAGGAATCAGTCCCAGCTACAACAATTCAGAACACATGCTTCAACTGTATGTTCTTGTATCAGATTTGGTGCTCTTCATAAGGCTGATTGTACTAATATTTATTTTACACACTCCAGGCTATGCCATACAACTGTATTGCAAGGGTGCAAGATTCTTTTAATTTTCCCAATTAGTCAGTCCTTCTCAATGTATAAAGTATTTAGATCCACTAAGTACCAGCTCAAAATATATTGAAGTGTAACTAGATAGTTCTATTGAATGGAATAGCCAAATTTGTGCCAAGCTCTGGAATGGAGAAGGCATTTGGAGGTAAGTCCAACTATAGAACTATACAATCATTCATATTGAGGCTATATTAATGCTTCATCTGTGTTATTAACCTGATATGGGAATTGAAGATTCGTTTCACAAAATAACATGTCTAATAAAAAACATGACTAACAATTTAAGACGGAGGACTAATTGTATCTTGCATAGGTTATATAATTAGAAAAAGGTAGTTCAGAGGTTCAGCCCTTGTGTTGTATCTCTTCACTATTCCGTCTCCTTTCCTACTCCAAAATGAGTTTGATAAAGAAATTCGCGATAGAGATATAGAGATATTGTAGTATACTACTAGGAATAACTTGTGCTCTTATTCTTCTGTCAAAAGTAGGGAAGAGCAAAGTAGGGAAGAGCAAGTGTCTGATCAGATCAATCAAACGATAGGGCAGAGACTTTACTTTGCTAGGACGGAGTTGCTGTCGATTGAGGATTGGCCGAGGGGCCCTTTTTTCTTTTATAAGGGAAGAGAGTGTAGCTGGGTACCCAATAGGCTGTGAAAAACGAGTAGGCAAGCACGCGGGTTGTACCAGTCAGCTTTGAGCTGTCGAGTGAGGATCGACCGAGGGTACTTTCATCATGTCCATTCACCCACGCACTGTTCCCAATTCTTTTAGAACGCCTGCAATTTTATCTAAACATGTCGTTCTCAGATTTTTTTTTTTTATAAACCAGATTTGTCTACACAGTTCTGGATCAGACACGTTAATGCCCTAGAAAAAAAAAAGGACATCAGACGATCTTGGACTGATATTAGTAAAATTGGGATGGAAACTCTCTTTGCTCTGTGTGTGTGAGTGAGTGTATGTCCGTCTGTCTTCCTGCAAATATTGTAGATTGGATTGAGTTGATGTATATCTTGATTAAACATCTAAGATTTTGGTTTGTGGGAGGGGCAAGCTCTTCATATTTACTCCATCTTTAGGTCAGTCCTTGTATTTGCTTTAACACAAGTGTCAATCCTTTATAGTTGCAGTTTTTCCATTTCTTGGTTCCTCTGGGTTCTCCCTTGCTATCCTCACTGTCTGGAAGTATTCCATTCTGCCGTTACATGCCCCTTGCATTTAGTTATTTTGGTCCTTAATATTCACAAAATTTACTTGTACGAGGTCTTCACAGTTCACATAGTGGAGTTGGCTTTGTGAGCTAGCTGTGCTATTTCGCGTGTATGCCCGAGCAAACTTTTTAATCAGATTCAATAATTTAAAATCTCATGTTTTTTTGGCAGGAAAATTCAACTTGGGAAATTTATATGAAAAAAATGGCTTCAATAAGGAGACAATATCAAGGGGAAGATATGCAGAGCTTACCGCAGCTGAACAGCGACCATTCCGGTGAAGCTTTTTTGTCTTCCTTGGGGTATACATGCTGCTGGGTGGTACTTTACACCTTGAAGGCTTGAACCCTATTATGAGAACATAACCTTAAGTTGTGAATTTCATGTTACATCCTTCTGTTCTTACTGCTTTTGGGTCTCTATAACAAGCTGGATGTTGATCTTAGAAACTAGCATAACTTCTGTAGTATTTATACCTAACACCAAAATCAGAACTTCAACTTCTACTATTGCATAGACTTGGTTCCGGCTTGATTGCTATTGAGCTTCTCTGTTTTAATTGCCTGCAAATGGAAATCCAACTTTTGGATTTTAGTTTGTATTTTGATTTTGTATTTTCTCAGATAGAACTTCATCTGTAGGCCTGAGGAAGCAGAACTGTTTGCCAAATCTGCACGGCATGCATATACCCAATTCTGAGACAAGGCTGCCCTTTCAAGATCAATGACGGTATGTATTGTTAAAGAAAACAGCTTAGAACCGAGCATTTATTACTTATCAGTTGATTGAAAATACCAAGCAATGCATTTTAGGTGGATAAAATAGAGGAGGTTGCACAAGGGAGAGTCTGGACTGGAAAGGATGCTCTCTCACGACGTCTAGTTGATGCTGTTGGTGGTCTCTCTCGTGCTGTAGCAATTGCAAAACAGAAAGTCAATATACCTCAGGTAAGACAGGTGCCTCATAAGCAAATCTTATTTTCATGTTAAAACAGCTGTTTCAGTAAGAGCACATAGATTGTAGTGCTGTGCAGTCGGAAGCATGATGTCAAGTCTATATATCAGTCTATGAATTGAACTTTTGTCAACTATCATTCTAGTGAAATTTTGGAACTCTCTTGGTAATCTCAGGATCTTAATCTCTTGATCTTCAAAGAGAGAGCTAGTGAATTTTCCTGCCAAAATCAGGTTCTAGATAATCTCAGTTGCATCTGTCATCAATTAAAAAATAGAACGATGAGGAAGTTGCCACAACTTTGAGATAAAATGAAGTGAGATATGAAGTCAAAGGAGAACACCTAAGAAAACTACATCCTACGACTAGTCTATTCTTGGCTTTCTTTTCGAGAAATGAAAAGGAAAAAAAAGTTAAGAATGGACCACTCCTAGGATATAGTGGTTCACTTACGACTTTACTGCAAGATACTTTAATCTATGCTGCAGTCAAGCAGCAGATTTAGTTTTGTTTTTGTGCACTCTGAGCCACCTTTCAATGTTGTAAATTGTAATGGATTATGCGATCCGAATTAGTCGGAGCTCCAATGTAGGTACCAAACACCGTGTGGGAAACCAAAAAAAAAAAAGGATAACATTTTTTGAAAATGTAAACAATAGTTTTTGTTTTCATAGTCAGAAAACAGAGATGGATAATGATGAAAAATACCATTGGAACTATCTATCGAGTTAATTCCTCCTTTTTTATTTGTTTGTATGTTCATCTCTTTTTCTATCTTTTTGAAGGGGTTTGAAATGGAGATGACTTTCTTGGTCTTCCTAACAAGTTGTTAAAGCTACAGGTTTCTGTTGTTGAGCTGTCAAGGTCTTCTGCATCCTTACCGGAAGTTTTAAGCGGCACCGGAGCAATTTGAAACTCATCTCAGCAATGGTGTGGTCATATGGAGGTGCCAGACGAATTGTATCTTGGAATTCTGTTATATCCAACTACTATAACTTTGAAACAATTCCACTTTGCACTTCCATCTCATACCTGTTGGAACAGACAGATCCATGGTGCCAACGGCCTTGTATAGAATACAGTTTTACAATTTAGAAGTGGAACATTCTCATTATATCTTTCGCCAACTACCTTCTTTTGGTAAATGCAGTAGAGGAATTACTGTTGCTTCATGGCTCAAGCTTTATGCATACAAGTTAAGCCGGGCTGTATTCTTTTTGGGTTTCTCACCCACATAGGCCTGACTAAATCCAACTTTGCCATTGTAGATTGGGGAGGTTAAAGCCTCCTTACTAAATGTGACTCTTTAACTCAGGGTTCGAAACCAACAGAAACACACATTTATGAATTAATAGAAACTAGAAAACTTTTACAACATGAAGAAAGAGAACCATCCTTCCAATCCCTTCAGAACGAAAAAAAGGAATCTGCAACCTAGGGATCTGCTAACAGTTTTCTGCTTTCTCCATTATACACATTATACATGTATTCATGAGTAGTCTACTGCCTTCAAGGAGTGGTGTGAAGACAACTTTTGCGTGTTCTTTGGCCGTGTGGTATATAAGTACTTATTAGAGGAAAAATATAGGAGAGGTAGTTTCATATTTAGAACGGGTATCTAGTTGTAGCTTCATCAATTTATTTCGTAAAAGAATATGGTAATCAGTTATGGTTGGCTTTCACCACGTAATAGCGCACCAGATCCTGATCGAAGTCGCAGGATAACTGTGCTACATTCTATTGTGACTTCAAAGCGGGTTCTTTTCTTTACTATGCCCTATTGCCCTTTCTTTGTAACTTCTTTTTTTTCTTTTGAATTGAAGAGTTTCCGAGTAGTGGGAAAGGAGAGACAGAAGATGAGAGAGAGAATTTGGTTTAATAAATTATGTCGTCATGATATTTCAATGAAGGTAACAGCTGAACTTTAACACAGAAACCAGACAGACAAATTCATTTACTCAAGATCACTTTTTGGTTAACATACCATCAAGAAGCCATATGAGTGCAGAATTACAGAAATTTTACTACAAGCTTGGACAGATTAAGACCCAAAATCCAAAAACTATGATGTCTATTACTAGGAAATTAAAAATTTTTAATGAATGAAAAGTTGACACATGAACCTGATGAACATGTTCCTAACAAATACAACCCAGGACGTCAAGCTCATACCAAATTCCAAAAGAAAAAGAAAAAAACAAAAGCAATTCATGCAGTACTCTCCAGAATAAAAAAAGATCAATTGGTACACCTCAGAAAACAAAACAGACACTTACCTATACAAAAATGATAGACTTCAGAATAGAAACTAGCTAGTTTAACATATTGAAGGACAATCAGGTGATCTTTTAGAAAAACTTCCATTCAAATAAATTAGTATCAACCTTTGGTACTGAGAAGAACAAAAAATTCCAGCCTAATAAAGTAACTTACTGAATCACATATATGCGAGACTAAGCATCACAAGAAGGCAATAACCGCATATATTCAGACATAGGCAACGCGTTGCCAACACACACAATTAATTTCCAGTCACTTTTTAAAGAAGTCATTTTTATCGGGTAGAACGGACGGAAACTTATTAGGTTAGTAGTTAGCAAATCAAACTTACGAGCTTCGCCAGAAAAATCTTTCCCACCACCACTGAAAACGACCTCGAGTCGAGTCGAGTTCAAATGTGTCTTATCGAATTCCTTAGCACGTAATCTTCTTCGTTCTCGAGGCTCCCGCTATGCAAATCGAACTTACAAGCTTCGCTGGAAAACTCTTGTTACCACCCCTGAAAAACGACCTCGATTCCTTAGCTTAGAGTTTCGAGCTCAAATGTGAGTCGTATCGAACCCCTTAGCACCGGAATCTTCTTCGCTTTTCGAGGCTCTTGCTATGGCACCGCTCCAACTTCTCTAAACAATGGAATTGAAGGTATATTTATAGGGTTGAATTCGGAATTCCATTTTTACCCAATTTGAGCGATGTGGGATGGGATAAAGGCCCTTTGAGGGGCGTTTTGGGGATTCCAGTGTACGCTATTTTTCATGTCGTTGTGTTGGCATTGCTGTCGGGTTGTACGCTGGTTTTGGTCGGGTTTTTGGGTGTTCTGGTTCTGGTGTTTTGAGTGGGTCGGTTGGTTGGACTGGTTGCTAATGTGGTGTTGGATCTGGGCGGCTGGCCCAATTTTAAAATAGGGAAAGGGTTATTTTTGAAGTTATTTAAAATATAATCTCAATCAAATTAGGATTTAGCTTTCTTTATTAAATTTTTTATCAAATTAAAAATTAATTGGCCAATTGAATTGTAATTATGGTTAATTTAATTATAATTATGGTCAGATTTAATAAATTAGCTAAATTAAATCAATATTTGATATGAATTAATACCTCACCTAATTCCGAACTTCTTGATTTGATACAATCAAATAAATAATTTTTGAGAATAAATTATATTTGAATCAAGATTTTACCCATTTGAAATAATTTTCAAGATAATCCCCGACTAAAATCTGATTTTTTTTTATAACATAATTAATTATAGTAATAAAATTATACGATCTCGTAATATATAATCGGTATTTATTGTAATAAAATTGCATAAATAAATATTTTAAATAATTTTTATCTGAATGATAAATATTATAATTTTATTTAAAAACGAAGAAATTCAGAATTAAATTTGATCACGATAAAAATTAGGTATGAATAGGGAAGAGTGGTAGGAATCGGTAGGTTGGGAAAGAAAACGGAAGTGAGTGTGGCTTATCATCTAGTATTCTGCTCTTCGAAGGTTGAAAGAGACAAAAGATGATTACTAAGTACTAATTTCTTTTTAATTTTGTAGAATGAAATTAGTGAATCAGAGTGATTGCTTGTGATAACCTACGAGAAGAATTAGAAAACAGGCCTTACCCTATAGTTAGCTTACGAGCTCAACAATGTATACTTCTGGAATATCTCGCTAGAATTTCAGATTTCAGTTTCAACTGTTACTAGGTTCTAAGCTTCTCTATACCTAGGGATTGGGAAAAAAACTTATATTTGAAGAAAAAGAAGCTAAAAGCCTTTTTAGAAATTGAATTGTGTCAGGATTATGCATTACTATTTAACTTACAAAAAAGAGTAGAAGTTTCTCTGCGGAAAACAAATTGATCGCGTTAAAATCACTTCGTCAAATTATAATGTATACTTAGAAGTTGTTTTGTATGACATAGGAGACGACTTCTTCTTTGCTACATAGTTAAATACCATCTTGAGATAGTGACGTTTTTAAGTTTACGCATTCACTGCAATAAGGAATATTTGATGCGGAAACCAACCTTGTTTCCATCGTCTGTAGTTTGTCTTGCTAAACATACATAAATTATGTTCTATATATCGATGACTGCAACGCCATCATTCTTGGAATTTTGTTGGTGTGGGTTATGCAAGAGAGAAGTTGGAAAAAATTAAAACAAGATTTGTCTTTTGCTGCTTACTGCTCACTGTATTATAAATAGACCCCATCCAGCCTGAAGCTCAACACGAGCCTTAGCAATTTTCCTTTTTCAGGGCAAGGAACATAATGGAGCTCCCAAGTAGTACTGCAGTAGTGTAATCCAACTCACCTAGTAGCGTAGTTTTATCCCTTGATGAATCTTTTTCGACTACACGGCCTGCAGAGGCTGAGCAAGAACTGGACGAGCGTAAACTTGTAGTTGAAGCTGCTGGAACCGATTTTGATTGGTCCGCACTATTCATGGCGTTCTGTTTAACATCAGGGGTTGAGATAACTCTCTATGCTCTACAAGCTGGAAATGACAGCCGTAGTCCTGATCATGATCATGACTCTCTTCCCTTGTGTTTCCAGTTGTTGTCATTTTCCATTTTACTTGCCTTCGCGTCACTCTTAGTGGGTAGATTTATAAAGTGCAATTACCCAGATGAATCCCAAGTCCTTGAGCGGGCAGGTATTTTATTAGCGACCACAGCATATTACCTTGCCATGACAATGCCCTTTTCTCTCTTTCTCAAAGGTTGTTCTTGGGGCATCTATCTCTTCTCCTTGCTCGCTATTGCTATCTGCAATCGTTCCTAATTACCACTACTCCAGAGTTATCCATCTAATGCTTTCTTTGCACAAGTATAATGATGATTGATGTATTGTTGAACACTCAATCTTTTGCAACAGTTTGCACGTTAGCAAATCTTATGTCCCTCGCATTTATTTCATACCTTTCTTGCTTTCGGTTATCCAATTGATCATCTCAGTGTAAACGTAGTATTAGAAGTGGACTGGTTCGTCTTTTGTGTTTGTATTGTGTATATGATATCAATAATTTCAGTCCAAGCTGAACTCTCAATAGGATTCCTTTTGACAAGGTTAAAAAGTGTGAATTAATAACCAAACAACTGTTTGAAATAACATTCGTCAATAGTATATAATAATATTCTTTAGTATATCAACGACGACTTTCTTAAAATAATTTTTCTAATTACTTCTTGTTTTACGTACTTGTAAAGATTATTTAAATTTCACTTCTACGTTTAAAGGAAAAACTTACAAAAGATTAAATTTACTCTTTAACGTGTAAGGAAGGATGTTGTGTTTATGTTATGGACTAATTCGAACCCTGTAGCTTTGATTCATATCTTATGCTGTTTACTAAAGAGGTATGAATGACAAATTTGACATGCATTTTCAGATATCTTATTTGTAAAAATAGAATCTCCAGTAAAAAATAAAAAAAATGTGACTAACCGAAAGAACCAATATGTTCATTAAATGGTGGGTTGTGGTAACATTTGGAACTCGAATCATGATTAATCCACCCCGGTGCATAGTTTTGAGCTGAAGATGTATTTTGTAAATGGTGAAATAATGCTTCTACCTGATTCTCCAAAGGCAAGGTCGCTTTGGCCGGCCTGCTGGGTTCATTTGCAACTCCCTCCGTTTAAAAAGAAATGATCTAATTTAAATTAATACGGAATTTATGAAAATAAAAAATATTTTTGGATCTTGTAATCCTAAATAAAGTTATGTCAAATGTACCAAAATATTCTTTAATCTTGTGATCTTAAACATGTTAATAGAAAATTGAAATTAAAATATTATCTAAAAAGAAAATTGATCATTTTTTTTTAACTAATTGCAAATGAAGTGCTCCCTCCGTCTAAATTTGACAAGTATTGTTGGTTGGACAAGGGAGTTATTATTAGATTTTAGAATTGACACAAGATGACTAAAATTGACTATAGTTTTTGGATAATAATCAATCAGTAAGCGTTTTGGCTAACACACATTTTTTTATAGGAGATAATTAGTATCATCATTTTAATGCAAAAAATGATTCTCGTAATTAATTGATATTCACAATGAAACAAGATTAAATAATTTCAATTTTATTATCCTTATGCACCAACCAGATAAAGATAATGTCTACCTGTCTACCTCCTTGCCACAGCGTCAGTGGATAGGCTTGCTATGCATATTTGATGTTCACGCTGGCGAGCTCCACCATCGCGCCACCGGTTTTGTGCTGCAGCCACCCACAGCATACTCATCTTCTAAGTTGCTCGGACTCTCCAAAAATGTTGTCGCACCCGTGTCGGATCCTCCAAAAGTGCACTGCTTTTCAAGGATCCGACACGCAAATAGCTCATCAGCAGCCCCTATTTCAGAACGTCAAATTTAGTCCAACAACCAACAAATCCGTTCCAAAACCAGCAGGCTCGCTTGGTACTCCGAACAAACCAATTTTGAAGAACCTGTCCGAAGAGATTACCCAACTGTGCGAATCCAAATGCTTATCGGAAGTTTTCAGTATATTTCAAGAATACCTTAACAATGACTTTTATCACTCGTCTGAAAAATCGGAGGCCTTAGGCCTACTCTTGATTGCCTGTGGTAAACAAAAGGACGTAGAAACGGGTCGTAAAGTTCATGAAATGGTTAATTCATTGAACCGATTAAAAGATGATGTTGTACTCCATACGCGGCTCATCACAATGTACTCCGTGTGTGGGTATCCTTCTGATGCTCACTCCGCTTTCGATGATTTAGGAAGCAAAAAACTGTATCAATGGAATGTTCTTATGAGTGGGTACACAAAGAACGAGCTTTGGTTTGATGTTATTTGTTTGTTTACTGAGTTGATGACTTCAACCAATGATATGCCAGATAATTTTACGATTCCATGTGTTGTTAAAGCTTGTGGAGGGGTTCTTGATGTGGGTCTAGGGGAATCTGTTCATGGGATGGCATTAAAGATTGGTTTGGTTGACGATGTCTTTGTAAGTAATGCGTTAATTTCCATGTATGGGAAGTTTGGTCTTGTTGAGGAAGCTACGACAGTCTTTGAGTATATGCCTGAGAGGAATTTGGTTTCGTGGAACTCGATGATTTCTGGGTTCTCCGCGAATGGATATGTTGAAGAAAGTTTTGATCTTTTCAGGAGTATATTTACAGGGGATGAAGTTCTTGTTCCAGACGCAACTACAGTGGTTATTATGCTGCCAATATGTGCAGAAGAAGAGGAAATTGAATTCGGGAAGAGTATTCATGGTTTAGCTGTAAAGGTAGGACTGGTTAAGGAGTTAACAGTGACTAATTCTTTAGTGGATATGTATTGCAAAGTTGGGTACTTTGCTGATGCACAACTTCTGTTTGAGAAAAATGAGAGGAAAAATGTGGTTTCTTGGAACTCGATTATCGGGGGTTATTCAGGAGACGGAGATGCTGGAGGAACATTTCATCTTATGAGAAGAATGCAAAGTACCCGTGAGTATGTGAAGGCGAATGAGGTAACTCTATTGAATGTTTTGCCTGTTTGCCTAGAGGAGTCAGAGCAGTTGATAGTGAAAGAACTTCATTGCCACTCGCTTAGAAATGGTCTTGAATACCATGAGTTGTTGAGGAATGCTTTTATAGCTGCCTATGCGAAGTGTGGATTGCTCAAATATGCTGAGCTTGTATTCTATGGATTGGCGAATAAGACAGTAAGCTCTTGGAATGCACTGATAAGTGGCTGTGCTCAGCATGAGGATTCATCCAAGGCTTTGACTCTGTCCTCTGAAATGATGGATTCTGGCTTGCTTCCTGACTGGTTCACTATTGGTAGCCTTCTGGTTGCTTGTTCCCACTTAAAACTGCTACATTGCGGTACACAAATTCACGGTTTTGTACTTCGAAATGGTCTAAAAGCAGATATGTCTACACGGGTTTCCCTAGTTTCATTTTACATGAATTGTGGAAAACCAGCACTGGCACAACGTATGTTTGACAGGACAGAAGATAAAAATGTGGTATCCTGGAATGTGATGATAGCTGGTTATTTGCAGAATGCACTACCAGATAAAGCTGTATGTCTGTTTCGTGATATGGTATCTAGTAGATTCCAACCTGATGAAATTTCTGTGACAAGTGTATTAGGGGCTTGTTCAACATTGTCTGCTGTCAGGCTGGGGAAAGAAGTTCATTGCTTTGCACTAAAAACTAACCTTATAGAGGATGGTTTTGTCCATTGCTCAATCATAGACATGTATGCAAAATCTGGATTCATAGGAATGTCCAAGTATGTTTTCAACCATATTCCGCTCAATGATATATCATCATGGACAGCTATGATTACAGGATATGCAGTTCATGGACTTGGAATGGAGGCCATCAAACTATTTCAAGAAATGCAAAAATCAGGTTTCAACCCCTCCAGCCTGACATATGTCTCTATTTTAATGGCATGTAACCATGCCGGACTCATTGAAGAAGGTCGACAGTATATTAGAG
Organism: Capsicum annuum; assembly: GCF_002878395.1. Taxonomy (NCBI): domain Eukaryota; kingdom Viridiplantae; phylum Streptophyta; class Magnoliopsida; order Solanales; family Solanaceae; genus Capsicum; species Capsicum annuum. The sequence continues at coordinate 251,513,642 of NC_061113.1, forward strand.
AGATGCAGATATTGCATGGTCTAAAACCTGAATCGGAGCATTATGCATGCGTTATTGACATGCTGGCTCGTGTTGGACAGTTTGATGATGCCTTAAATCTCATGGCTGAGATGCCTATGCATCCAGATAGTCAAATTTGGTGTTCACTGCTCAATTCATGTATAGTTCATGCACAGTTAAATCTTGGGAAGAAATGTGCTAAGAAGTTACTAGAATTAGAGCCAAAAAAAGCAGAAATTTATGTTTTAGTATCCAATTTTTTTGCCAGATTTGAGGACTGGGATTCTGTCGGACAATTGAGGCAAAAGATGAAGGAATTAGGCTTGCAAAAAGAAATTGGTTGCAGTCGGATTGAAATAGGAGGAAAAAACTATAACTTTGCTGTTGGCAATATGCTTTCCAAGCCATAAGAGCTCTAGTGAAGATTGATGTGACGAAACGGAAACAAGTAAATGGGTTAGTACCTGAGATGATTGGTGCTTCAGCATTTGAACGGAGAGGATAAAAATAAAATTGAGTTAGCTGCACAAAACGGCTTAGAATCTCTTTCGACTTGACCCATGTTCTTCTTGTTGATGACTCAAAATATTTCCTCAAGGAGAACAGGTCACAAATTACCTCAATGTGCTTTAAGTTAGTGCCCACAATGAATGTTAGGGAGATTATCACAAGGATTGGAATAACAGGCGGCAGTCACATATTTGAAGATGGTTTCTATGGATATACGATGAGTCGATTTGACCTGCTTTGTTACCCACCCTAATTTTTCGGATGAACATATCAGGTGAAATCATATTACTTGTACTCTAGTTAGGCTTGTGATGATATTCCAAGAGCCAAGAATTCCATGGTAGTCATATTCACTGTTCGCTCACGATACTACCTGGTTATTGGTCACCTAGGAGTATTTAGTCTTGCAAAGTGGCCCTGGCTGATTCAAACGAGATTGCACGTGCCGCTTACTACTAGGGTCAGAGTGTAAGGTACCGATGCTTTTGGCTACTAGACTCGACATTGGGGTTTTTTCGCCTGCCTCACGTGGTAATGATTTATCTGGCATTACGATCTTTACTACAACAACGTTGTCCCACAGATCAAAGTTCTATATAAATGAATCGTCATGTTATTAAGAAAAGTTGCCCATAACCTTGTATATATTTGTTGTACAGAGAAATCTGTCATTTATTTTAGGTGCTTGTCATTCACATGCTGGAGTCCCCTCCCTTGTTTGGTGCTTCTCAGCATTCTATTCTATGTTGTTCATATATGAAACTTTGTTTTATAAGGTGTAAAGAGAAGCTTAATAGTAGTAAATATGGAAGGATAAGGAGTTGTTGTCATTGTCAATCTCAAGAGTTGTACAATATTACAGCCAAGTATAATGAGAGTTCTTTTCAACTTATATCTTATAGACCTTTCATGAAAACTGAGGCATGAAAGTACTTTGATATCAAGTCTACAGTACTTTTACGTAATTATTTCATAAATGGCTATTTTAGATTATCGTTTAAGGTACAACCCACCCATTGCTTCCCTCTTATTTCTATTTAAATATAAATATAAGTAAAAACATAATTTTAAAATTCCAAAGGAGAAAGAATATACGTACAGTCACTTCATTCACTTGTCTTGCTACTCCCTCGTTCAATATTATTTATCCAATTAATTTGAAATACATGTTAATAAAATAATAAATAATAAGAATAATGAATATAATAGATTTATATAATGTATTGAATAATAAATAATATTTAATAGCAATGAAAAAATGAGTAAAATGAAAAAATTATTCATTAATTATCTAAATTAAATAAATACTTATTGTTATAAATGTATTTACATTATAATTGATATCTATTAGGATTTGAAATATGTGTCTTTTAGTTTTGGTTGATATCTATTAGGATTTGAAGTATGTGTCTTCTAATCAGAAACTAGAGTAAATTTCTCCTGTAAATAAAAGGATTTCTTCGTTGTAAATCATGCTCAAGGATCCAAGAGACTTCAAGAAAAAGGATTCAAGAGACTTCATTCGCTCTATTCTTCTTCTTTATTCTTAGTTATTTCATAACACATTATCAACACGAGACTCTACCAAACAAGATAAGATTACAAATCTAAATTAATTTCAAGGTTAGTAATTTCTTATATTATTTATCTTTTGCTACTAATGATGTAATTATTGTTGTATTTAAGAAAAAAATAATTGGTTTAAAATCAGTTATGCTTTGTATTTGTTCATGAAGAATAATATTGTTAAAAGATATGACGATGAATTTAAGTCTCATCTCATTAAGAGGGTAAGACATTGAGTTAAAAATTTGATGCACCGCGATGATAAGATGTTGGATTCAAGTTCCATCAAGTTATTGATTAAGACGCATTTATATATAGATAAGATATTGAGTTTGAATCTCAATATACCAATGGTGAAGGTAAAATAATGGGTGTTTGTGAATAGTCATGAGACATTGAATATGCTTTGTTCTCAAGTGAATGTGGCAGCAGTGCATAATATGGGTGTTTGTGAAAAGTCACGAGACAAGTCCCATTGAATATGCTTCATTCTCTGAAGTGAATGTGGTAGCAGTGCATAATATGTCTGAAAGAAGACAAATGATTTAATGTACGAATATAAGCATGAAAGGACAATATGATAATAATAATCAAAAGTGATAATATTTTCACACGCTTATTATGATTATAAGATATGTTAGAGAAAAATTCTCTACATTATATGCGCACCTCGATTTGCTCTTGAATTGGAAATATTTTAAATGAGGTTATAAGCGATCATAATTTGATAGGGTTAAGACACGATTATATTCCATTCCCGGGGAATAAGAAGCTTATTAATGCAAACGTACACTTGATTGTGATAGTATCACAATTCACCTCCGAAAGAGGCAAAATAACTGAGAAGAGTTATTTTGAAATATACTTGTAAAGTAGTACATCTAAAATTTATTCATGTAATAGTAAATTTAAAATTTACTAAAGGAAAAAAATTATATGTCATGGTAAACTTGTGTTTATTACTTTAAATGAGTTCATAAGTTGATATAAACGATTGTGACATTTCGAAGATGTGCATAATTGAAGAACTAGAAGATTTTTCAAGAATTATTTATGTCGCTTGTTCTCATGATAAGTTGGTTGGACCAACTAATGTTGGGATTTGATCCCTCAAAATCTGAAAAGTATAAAAGGTAAAAAAATATAAAAGGTGAATAAGGGACCGTTCACCTATCATGTGATTATTAAGATACATCGATATAAGATGATCACTTGTACGCTTATTGTCAACCTGCAATTTGACATTCATAAAGTTGCTTACTCAATAAAATTTAGTTAAAAGCATAATTTTCAGATTGTGCAATCAAAACAATTCATCTTGATGATGAAGGTCTGGTATTGAATACCTTTAATAAATAGTTACAACATTGCTAATGAGAACAAAGTTTCATGTGTTGGTCTGAAATATGATATACTGCATACAATAACACTTGTATGCATTAAACCAATACATTATGATTATTTCTTTCCTCTCAATTGGTTCAAGGTCGGGAACTAACAATTCAATCTAATAATTTCGATGTGCGTTATACGATTAATGAATATACAATGATGCACAAAGATGGATTCCTCAAAGAAGATGGAGGATGTATGTTAGTTTTCATAACATAAGAGGGAGATTATAAGTAGCTATGAAATATGTTGAAAATTATCATCAGATCCTCATTCAAAATATAATTCAAGTCAAATACCGAAAGCATCTCATAACATCTCATATTTGAGCTGCAAGTGCTTCTATTTTATGTCTCTAAAGGACAAAGTCTATGCATGCGTGAAGCGTGGTAGACCAATCGGTTCCAAATAAAATAATCCTTAAAAAGGATAAGGAGCAAACAATCATAATAAGAAGGCAATGTGCTTTTGAAGAGACTACGACATAACACTTCATGAAACCTTATGAGAAGTTCAGGTACCTAAAAATAACGAAGTGATGAGATCTCAAAATGTTATATCACATTGTGAACCGATACAAATGATATATCATCGATAATATATTTGATATAATATAGATGCAATAATGCGAAAGACTATGTGGATCCGAATTCTGAGTTTATTTAAGCATGTTGACGTAGAAATATTTATCAAGTGACATGAAAGGATGCATCTTCGTAAGCATAACACTTATTTGATTTGCAGTGATATTGTCACTTGACAAAAACCCATATGAAAATTCCTAAAGAATTCAAAATGCCTGAAGCATATAAAGTTTCTGAGAAACTTGTTTATTATCCTTATAAGGGATAAATTGATGGTCTAAATATTATTGAAACTCTTGGAGAGTTTTCAAAAGTAATAAGATTATTTGCTGAAATGAGAAACATGAAGTACCATATCTTAGTGCAATTGGTGCACAACACTAATGTATCTTGCAAATACTACAAGGCCTGATATAACCTTTTTGATTAATTTGTTAGCAAGGTATAGATATAGCTTTGCTCCTACTAAGAGAAATCAAATGAGATAAAATACATGAGTTAATTTTATTCTAAAGATTGCAGTTTCGATCTTCTTGATTATGCTGATGCTGGGTATTTATTTAACCCACATAGTCTCGGTTTCAAATATGCAGTGTGTTCAAATATGAGGGATACTGCTATATCTTGAAAATATACAAAGTAGTTTATCTAGCCATTTCATGATCGAATCATGCTGAGAATATAGCTATTCATGAATCAAGTCGAGAGTATGTATGGTTAAGATTTATGATACATTTCATTTGAAAAAAATATGGTTTGAAATGTGACAAAGTACCCATAATTTTATATAGAGATAATGCAGCATGTATAACACATCTTAATGGAGGATTCATAAAAGGAGATAGAACGAAGCACACTTCATCAAAGCTTTTCTACATACATGAGCTACAAAAGAATGGTGATATTAACGTGCAACAGATTCGTTCAAGTGACAATGTGGCTAATTTATCCACCAAGTCTCCTTCAATTGCAACTTTCAAGAAGATGATACACAAGATCGGGATGCAAAGACTCAAGGATGTTCTAATTAGGGGAGTTATTACGCGTTGTACTCTTTTTTCCTTACGAGGTTTTGTCCCACTAGGTTTTTCTTATAAGGTTTTTAATGAGGCAGCATATATGTGTATTATTAGAGATGTGTACTTTTTTTCCTTCACTAGATTTTTTTTCAGTGGGTTTTTTTTTAGTAAGGTTTTAACGAGGCACATTATCTATTAATTAGAAATTTAAGGAAAGTGTTATAAATATATTTATATTATAATAAATATCATAATATATAAGATCTAATATCTATCATGATTTGAAGTATCTTTGATTTAGTCAGAAGTAAATTTCTCCTATAAATAGATTCAAGAGACTCCTTCAAGAAAAAGGATCCAAGAGACTCAATTGTTTCTATTCTTCTTCTTTATTCTTAGTTATGTAATAACACTTAGAGGTCGTTTGGTTGGGAAATTGTTATCTCAGATAACTAATTCTGGGATTAGTTATCCCACAATTACCCAGGATAACTTATCTCATGCATATGGGATAAGTTATCCTATCACTATGATGTAAATGAGGGATAAGTTATCTCGGTATTGATTAATCCTTCCAACCAAACATGAGATAAATTGATAATTTATTTTGTCCCGGGATTGCTTATCCCTTGTACCTTACACCAAATGACCCGTTATTGAATACTAGTATTTATTTTCAGTAACACGAACAATTAATATTGAATAAAAAAGTACTCGCTCTATCTAAAAAAGAATGATTTATTTTTTTTCAGTCCATTTAAAAAAAAAGACCTCTTTCCTTTTTAGCAACTTTAAAATTTTAACTTTCCACGTGACATGTTTAAGACTATAAAATTGAATGATATTTTGGTACATTTGACATACCACAAGATTGAAAAATCTTTTTTATTTTTTTAAATTTCGTGTGAAGTCAAATTAGATTGTTCTTTTTTAAGCGGAGTGAGTACTTCATAACCGTCAATGATGGACACGTGGCATTTTTCTCGTTTCCCATATACATTCTCTGAATCCAAGAACTCGAAAACACCTCTGCTAGATCTACGTGTCAGAAAGATTCTGAAAATGAAAAACTCTTCCATTTTCTTTTTTATGTAAAAAAATTAAGAGTAATATATAAATGGAAGAAAGTTTCAGTATATAACTCAACTTTAGTCGTTTAGTAGTTACATTTGAAAATTGGAAAAATGGATTCTTCAGCGGCAAATTCTGTCACAAATTCCCCCATTTCCTCCGCTCCTCAATCTCCGCCGCCTCCTCCGCAACAACATCAGGTTTCTCTTCTCTATATCTTATTAATTAATTTATCATTCTTTTTTCCTTTTTTTTTCTCGTAACCGTGGTGTCGGGTTGGCTTGTGTGCAGTTGACTAGTTTCACGAGATTTTTATTTTTTTAATAATCATTCTGTTCAAATCAGCTTGCTTGCGTGCAACTTATTAATTCCACGGAATTTTTCCTTTTTTTTCATAGTGGTGGTGTCCAGCCTGCACAAAACTCCACTAATTATAGTGGATTTTTCCTCTCCTTTTATTGGCTAATTCAGGCGTATTCTTATTTATGGTTGGTCCTTTTCCTTTCTTCCTTGTATCTTCGTTTTCTGTAGGAGGTACCAACCCCAACTGTTACTGAAGATGTGAAGGAAGTGACCGACGATTCTTTCGAGTGAGCATATATCTACGCTTTCTTTTGTAACTGTTTTCTGGTTTTTCCGGGGGAGGGGGGGGGGGGGGGGGGGTTGAATAGTCTGTTTGGCTAGAAATCTTAGTAGCTCAATTGGTTGGCTGGCTGGCTGAATTTTTGCCCTATTGGTAGGGGTTCGGTTTCCCAGCTTAATCTCCCTTCCCATTTCCCATTCCCCTACCCCCGGATTTTTTTTTTTTTTTTTTAAAAAGAAGTGTTTGTTTGGCCCTTGCTTTGATTTTAAATTTACTGTATGATTGGTGATTTCATGGCCCTTGCAATTGGCAGCATTTAAGAGATTTTCTTGCTGTTAATACCTTCATATAAGAATGTCTCTGTGAGGAATAGACTTGTAAAGAATTATTTTTACCTCTTCATATGAGAATGTCTCTGTGAGGAATAGACTCGCAATGAATTACTATTACCTATAAGAATGTCTCTATGGGGAATAGACTCGTAAAGAATTATTTATCAGCTTCTCTACCTTCACAAGGTAGGGGTAAGGCTGCACACACACCTTCCTCCCTAGTCACCTCGTGTGGGACTACACTGGGTTTGTTGTTGTTGTTGTAAATAAGAAATAAAACATACCCATGGCTGATAGTTATCTGGTATTCATATGCGAGTTACTTATCACCTATTAATATTGCCCTTCTAACATAAATGATGGGAGGATACAGAGATGGGGCACAACAAGAATATTATTAATGTGGTGAAGTCTATGTTTCTTCTACCCTCCCCAGACCCCACTTTTGTGGACTACATTGGGTATGTTGCTGCTTTAGTTGGGATTCAGATAGTAGATATGTTAATAAAGGAAATGCATCATAACGGACTTCCAATAATGATAGTTATATGGAAGGTGTTTGGAAAATTTGATTAATGAAAGCACGCATGGGTTGTTAAGGTAGGGGGGGAGGGAGACTTTCACACAGGAGCTTTGTAAGTCCTTTGGAACCCAACTGTAGTTATCTTGAAGATAGCCTAAAGTCTATCTGGCATCATGTGACAGCCAGATTTGAAAGAGTAAGATGCTTAATTGATTCTCTTGTAAGGTAATAACTGAAAAGCAATATCGGTCGGCTAATCTATTATCTACTCCCAAGTGAATATCCTGTGTGCAAAGTGAATTCGGTGTTCAAAACTACATTTTCTTGGAGAATCCTCAGAATATATGCTCAATATCTAATGAAGTGTATTAGAACTTTAGCACTTTAACAAATTAGCAACAGCTTCCCGTCACGGCATCAGTTAAGTGCATGCTTATTAGAGAATCTCTTGAATTATTCATTTTAGCTAAATTAGTAAGCACAAAGAAAAAAATGAACTATGCATTATTACTTCCACAAGTCTAGATTTACTGGGCTTACTGGCTGTCAGTAGTATAGTGACAAAGAGGTAAGAATAGAGTCACATTAATCTTGTAATATAGTTTTCTACTGGAAAATTGTATTCCCATTTGAGCTTTAAATTTGCTACAAGAGGACATGAGAAAATGTAATATTGAAAGAAAAGGTCTGTTTCAGTGCTTTTATTGAGTGTTGTTAGTTGTTCGTGATGGTTAATCTTAACTCTATTAAAAGGAAAAAAAAAAGAACTTACGTCTAATAGTACTGATAGAGAAAAAAAAAAACAAAAGCAAGGCTATTTATCCTGTTACAGCACTACTTTTATGTTCTGCTTAAGTCTTCCATATATATTAATGTAATCTGAACCTCCGGAGGTCCTAACTCTCTATTTGTTTTCATGATGTGATGTAGTGTAATGGATAGTGAAGATGTTGAGAAGTTCAAGAAGATTGAAACTGAGACGAGGAAATATTTGATATCCAAGTACTTTTCGGACAAGACTATTTTTGGAGGTAAATAGTATGTGAAAGCATATTATAAGGTCAATTTTACCTAGTGTTAAACCACAATGGTTGTTTCTTATCTTCTTTTTGTAGTTGTAATTTTATGATTTTTTTTTTATTATGTTGTGGAACTGCATTTACTTGAGGGATACTCCCATGAACATTCACATGTTTTGGAGATATAATTGTTTATTGGTTCCCCAGTATCCCTTGCCTAATTTAAGGATCACTTTCAAGTTTAAGTGATATGAAGATTCTGGATAAAATTTAGCATGTTGATTTATCTTCAAAGAATTAAAATATTTTTTTTTAAAAAAATAATATCACACATGTATTTCTATTTTATGTGTTTTGAAGAATTTATCTTATTTATCACTCTTTTTCGATGCACATTTTTGGCAGATGAATACAATATTATGAAATGTTTCATAAAAATATGAATCAAATATTTTATGAAAATAGTCTTCATTAGGTAATCTAATCTATTAAGAAATTGGTATTCTTTCATTAAATAATTCTTAAGAAAAATTGGATTGTGCACATATAAAAAAGATCAAGATATGAGTAATTTATTATATATTCACTCAAATTAAAATTAAAAACTAATTAAGGTTGCCACATCATTTTTCCGATGGAATTATTGTAAAATCCGGTCATAGTGACTTTTGTGATGATCGGAGTAAAGTTAAATGACCATGGATGAAATGAATGAAAGAAAAGTGACTTTTGCGTAATAGATACAAAGTTAAGTGATCAAGGATGAAATGAATGAAAGAAAAGTGACTTTTGCGTAATAGATCCTAAGTTAAGTGACCATGGATGAAATTTACCCTGATGATTCTCACATCTTCACGTCAGTTGCAGTGCTTAACTTTTTAAGTCTGTTGAATGTTGCTTTAAGAATGCAACTGATTTTTTCTTTTTTCTCCAGCCTTTTCCTTCTAACGTACAAATCCTAGTTAAATTAGGAGTCCTATCTTTGGTAGGAAACTAATTAGGTATTTTAATTTTGGTAGAAATAGGTTGTTTCTTTGTCCTATTTTTAGTTGTAATAGCAACTATTTAAGTTGTGATCACTTATAGACGGTCTTTTAACAAGAAAATAATCTGTCTCTCTGCATATTCTCTTCTTCAAACTCACAAGGAGAGGAATACTAGAAAATCAAAGACAATGACATGTTATTTACTACAGTTTCAGCTAATATCTTCACTCGTATCATGTCTCTACAATCAGCGAAAGAGGTATGAGATTATCTCAAGACCGAGTATGAAAGGGATGAAAGGATTCGAGGGATGCAAGTGTTGAATCTGGTACGTGAGTTTGAGCTGCAAAGGATGAAAGAAAGTGAAACCATTAAGGAGTACTCTGACAGACTTCTTAATTTAGCAAATCGCATCAGATTATTGGGTTCCACTTTTAATGATTCAAGGATCGTTGAGAAAATCCTAGTAACGGCACCTGAAAGATTTGAGGCTACCATAACAACCTTGGAAAATACTAAGGACTCGTCCAAGATCACACTTGCAGAGCTCTTAAGTGCTTTCAAGAGCAAGAGCAACGGCGTGTTATGAGACAAGGAGGAGCTGTCGAACGTGCCTTACCAGCCAAGTATCACGATGATGGACGTTCTAAGAAGAAGAAGAAGAATTACCAACTAACTGATGAAGAAGGTGCAACACACACGATGATGGACGTTCTAAGAAGAAGAGGAAGAAGAAATACCAACCAATTGACGAAGAAGGTGCAACACACAACAACAACAACAAAACAGGTGGTTTCAAAGGAAAGTACCCTCCTTGTAAGCATTACGGCAAGCTCGGACGTGCACCTTTCAAGTGTTGGGAGAGACCTGATGGTAAGTGCACTAAATGCAATCAGCTTGGGCATGAAGCGATATCTACAAGAACAAAACTCAGCAGCAAGATGCAGAGGCTCGAGTTGTTGATGAACAGGAAGAAGATCAACTCTTTGTCGCATCATGTTTTACAAGCAGTGTCTCAAGCGAGTTGTGGCTGATCGATAACAGATGCACAAATCATATGACTTGCGATAAAGATTTTTTTAAAGATTTGAGGCCTAGTAAAGTTACAAAAGTTAGAATCGGCCATGGTGGTTATATTCCAGCAAAAGGAATGGGAACCATTACAATTGAAACACAATCGGGCACTAAAACAATTTCTGATGTTCTTTATGTACCCGATTTGGACCAGAACTTGTTAAGTATTGGTCAGTTATTAGAAAAAGATTTCAAATTGTATTTCGAAGATAAACACTCTTGATAAAGGAAGTATCAGGACTAGACCTATTTAAAGTGAAAATGAGAAGCAGAAGTTTCTCATTAAATCCATTGGAAGAAGAGCGTGGATTTCACCAGTTGTGTGTGGAGTCACCTCTGCTAAAAGAAGACATTCCACCTGATGATGAAGGCTGGCTTTGTCCTGGTTGCGATTGCAAAGTTAACTGCATTGACTTGCTTAATAATCTTGAAGGAACAGACCTTTTTGTCACTGATAGTTGGGAGAAAGTATATCCCAAGCAAGCTGCTGCTGCTGCGTCCGGGGAGAAGCTAGATGATATTCCTGGACTTCCATCGGATGACTCGGAGGATGATGACTACAACCCTGAAAATCCAGATGTAGAAAAAAATGATTCTGAAGCTGAGGCAGAGGCAGAAATTTCCAAACTTGTTTCTGCCCTTGGAGAACAAGTTTCTTTGCCATTGTCTGGAAAGATGAAAGGTACCCTCAAGCAAAAATTGACGGTTATTGATCCTGTGTTAAAAGACATACAGACAAAGAAACATGAAAGGCTTCAGGAATTATTGAACATAGAAACACATATAGCAGCAATTTGTGCAGAAATGGCAGGAAATGACAAGAGTTATTAGTCCCACAGATGTTCAAGTAAATGAACAAGACTTGACAGCTAAGAGATTGGCAGAACTGAAGTCACATCTTCAGGAAAGAACCTCCGGTTGCAACGAGTGAATAGCTATATGAGCGTAATTCATGAGCTTACAGTAGTTATGTCACTTGATTTCAAGAAGATAATAGCTAATATCAATCCAAGTTTGGCGAATCATTTGAATGGACAATCAAAGCAGCAACGGCTAGAAAGAATTCAAGATCTTGGCAGCTCTCTAATAGAACTTTGGAACCTCATGGACATGCAAATGGAGGAACAACTGAGGTTTAACCATATCACTTCCTTAGTTTCTTCCTTTATTGATGAGATAACTAGACAAGGATCCCTTGCCATTCACATTATTGAACAGGCTGAAGAGGCTGAAGTGGAAGTTGAGCGTTTAAGTGCTCTAAAGATCAGTAAGCTGAGAGAATTGATATTTAAGAGACAAAATGAGCTCGAGGAAATCTACTAGAGTGTTGGAGTGTTCATATGGATGTAGATAGTGAGACTGCACGCTAGATTTTAATCCAGATTATGGAGTCTGACAATGATCTCTCTAGTCTGCTTTCAAGCATGGATGATCAGGTGGGGAAAGCCAAAGAGGAAGTTGCTAGCAGGAAAGATGTTTTGGATAAAATGGAAAAGTGGAAACATGCATCCCAAGAGGAAAGCTGGCTTGATGAGTATGAAAAGGATGAAAATCGTTACAGCGCTGGGAAAGGGGTCCACATCAATTTGAAACGTGCAGAAAAAGCACGGATTTTGGTCAGCAAAATACCATCCCTCGTTGAGAACTTGACTGCCAAGATAAAGGCCTGGGAGAAGGAGAGAGGAATTTCATTTTTGTATCACAAAGCCCTATGGCTCAGAAAGATCATGTGTGATTTACATATGGAACAGAATGACAGTACTGAGATTCTAGTCGATAACCAGGCAGCTATTGCAATCTCAAACAATCCAGTGTTTCATAGGAAGACCAAATATTTCAATATCAAGTTCAATTTTTTGAGAGAAGTGCAGCAAAAAGGAGAAGTAACTCTAATCTACTGCAAGTCTGAAAACCAGCTAGCAGACCTGTTCACTAAGCTATTTCCAGTCAGTAAGTTCGAGCTTCTAAGGCAAAGAATTGGTGTTTGCATTTCATAAAGCAAGGAGGAGTGTTGAATGTTGCTTTAAGAATGCAACTGTTTTTTTCTTCTTTCCCCAGCCTTTTCCTTTTAACGTACAAATCCTAGTTAAATTAGGAGTCCTATCTTTGGTAGGAAACTAATTAGTTATTTTAATTTTGGTAGAAATAGGTTGTTTCTTTGT
>NC_061113.1:251529462-251565848 GCF_002878395.1 Capsicum annuum
TTTTGTGGCTTGGTCTAGGATTCTGCACAATTGCCTTTCTCTACATGATAGTTATCATCATGCTGTACTCTGAATTATCGGAATATGTACACGCCCTGTGATACACCTCTCTTCCTAGATACTCCTACAGAAAGTAACAACTACTCTTAACATGGATTTCTTGATTGAACTAGATTTTCCCACCTTCTCTCTCAAGCATATGGGCCTGTGCTATTGGACTTTAAATTGATTTGTTTTATCTTTATACAAAACTAATATTTCTTCCTTAAATGTTACTATTTTCTGTCATCAACAAAATAATCAAAATATATTTGGTTTTTCTCAATACAATAGGTGAGGAGTATAACAGGTTAGCTACATATTGGTGGCACTTTCCCTTCTTATTCAAAAATCTAGAATCTTTTCGATCCACCAAACATTTGTCGAGATGTAGCAGTTAACTATCATTGATTGTTAACATTTCTCTACATGTAGTAGTTACAATATGTACCATTTCTCTACATGATGGAAACGATTTCGTTTCCATTTCCACATTGCAACACTATATACATGCCAAATAGACAGTGGGATATAAAGTATTGAATAGGGGCCATTTGGATGGCGAATTTGTATGTGAGCTGTTACCCCAACGGGTCAGGACAGAAAATTCTCTAGGAAGAAAACAATACTGTAACACCCCAACTTAGGAAGGAGCCCCACATCGGCAAAACACAGGAGGGATGTTGGGTATATAAGTAAGCAAACTTTACTCCATAGTGACGCGTTTTAAAGCCGTGCGAGCCTGGGCCCAAAACAGACAATATCACTAGTGAGTTGGGGAGTTACAGGGATATCTCGGGCCTTCATGGGTCGGGATGCCCGTCGCGGCCAGGACCTCGGGTCGGGGCGTGACAGATTGGTACCAGAGCCGCTCATGTGTCAGCCCTATTGATGTGGGCTAGAGTTCAAATTGAGTTTAGGCAAATCCCATTCGGTGGGGAAAACCTCAGCGAGGACGCCGAGTCCTTAAGGGGGGTGATGTGACACCCTAACTTAGGAGAAGGAGTCCCACATCGGCAAAACACAAGAGGGATGTTGGGTATATAAGTAAGAAAGTCTTACTACCTAGTGACGTGTTTTAAAGCCGTGCGGGCCCGGACTCAGAGCAGACAATATCACTAGTGGGTTGGGCAAAGACAGGGGTCTCTCGGGCCTTGATGGTTCGAGATGCTCGTCGCAGCCAGGGCCTCGGCTCGGGGTCGTGACAAATACCCACCCTATGCATTTCATCTCTTTTCCCCTTTTATACCAAACAGTGAACTATCACCTTTCCCATCACAAAAAAAGAGTCTAGCCGGGAAAACCCACCGGGACTCATCCGATAGCGCCAGCCTACTTCTTTCCACTGTATTATCTTTTTTGCTTTTCAAGCCTCACCAGAAATTTTGGAGAAGGAATGGTGAATTTTCAAAAGAGAAACCATAATTAAAACTTTTCACACGCTCAAATGTAAGTATAAACACTATTTGCTACGTCAAGGTAATGTAATTATCTAATATCTACCTTATCAAAACAAAAAACGTAATGTGCTTATCTGAAACACTTCTGTCAAACAGGGGTGTCTATCTGTCACCTGTTAAGTTGGATCATCTAACAGCAATAAAAAGGAAAACTTTTTCCCCTCCAACTTGAAATTACTTTTACATGGTCCAAATATAAGAGCTACAGCGACTGATTGATGAATTTCAATGAGTCTGATATCTATGCTTTATACAACCTATAAGGTGCAAAAGTAAACTTACAACGAAAAATCAAGCTAAATAGACAATTGATTCTTTCTCTGAACTTGCTTCATTCTATGAAGTTTTAAACATTTAGTCAAGACAATAAGACATCCACATAATACTGACATCAAAACCATCTAGTATATTTACAATGTTAATACAAGGAAATGAACAAGTACTTACAACAGTAGATCAACAAAGAGAAGACGCAGCTCAAGGGGTTGATTGCTGTCCAACTATCTACATAAATGCAGAAAATATACCTTCAATCAAGTCAACCAACTCTTTGAGTCTGCATCCTTCTCCCCCTCTCATAGACAGGATCATCAGTGGGCAACTCATATCGACAAACTGGACAGGTATTCCTAATTCCAAGCCAAGGCAGAATACAGTCGCCATGATACCTATGAGCACATGGTAACTGTCTAGCCTCTTCTCCCAAATTCATCTCATCCTTGCAGATAGCACAAGTAGCATGGTTCTTTTCTAAATCATCTTTACTCACAGCCACAGTTGGAAGGTCTCTAACAACAATCTTTGAAGCTGGTGGTCTTCCACTTAAAGCACTCTCGGCCTCTGCAAACTGTTCGAACAATAGCTCATACTCAGCAGTGTAATTATAATCCTCTTGATCAATATGAGGATTGAGATCGAATTCTGCATTTCTAAATTCTGGGTCAGGCTCCAAATTCTGAACATTCAGCAGAAACTCCCACTCCAAATTTTCCAACTCGCGAGCTCTATCCTCTCGCGCAGCAATTTCCGATATCTCCTCATCAAACAAGCTCAAAATCTCTCTCTCATCAACTCTCCCATCAATTTCTTCCCACTCAAAGTCCTCATTCACATCCCTATGATCCTCCAATTGGAATGAACCCCAACATAACCGAAGACTCGGGTCATCACTCTCGTTATCACGAATATTCTCATCTTCATCATCGTCATCACCTTCACCCACATCGAACAGTCTGCCGCCAACAACACAATTCCCATCATGATCCGAATCGGATTCAACATCCACAACCCTCAACCCACTCACAAACTCCTCCGGTCCATCACAGTCCTCAACATGAAACCCCGAATCATCCGTATCCTCACGAAAACCTAACCCTAACCCTAACCCAAATTCTACATCTAAGTTGTTCAACCCCGTAAACTCATCCCCTTCAATCACACCAAAACCATCCTCCACATCCGGGTCCAAAACAACCCGACTCGACGATTGAGATTGTTCAACCCGTTGGTGAAACATATCCATAACAAAATTGACTTGGTCCTCGCGTTGTGAAATGTCGCCGTTTAATGCAAAACCGTTCCTCCTAGTAGAAACGGAAGATATTTGGGAACGGTGGCGAGGGAAATTGGAGAGATCTGGGGAGGCGTAAACGGTGAAGTCACCGAAAGTGATAGGCCAGTAAGGAGAAGAGTCGACGTCCTCTACAACGGCGTTTTGATGTTCGATGACGTCATCGTCGTCGTCGTTGAGGAAATTAAGGGGAGAGATGGAGACCTGAGCCATTGCTGAAGAAAATGGGCAAGCGTTTTTCTTTTGCTTTTGTGTGTGTGTGTGTGTGTGTGTGTGTGTGTGTGAAGAAGTCCGTTATTGGATTTTGTGTTTGCTTTGTATTGATGGTTTTCTAGTTAAAGGAGATGATTTTCTTGGCGTGTTAAATTACTCTATTAAAACATCAAAATCTCCGTCCCTTTCCACTCGGTTTGAAAGCTGGGGAGTGTTTGGTTAGATA
Source organism: Capsicum annuum (assembly GCF_002878395.1). Classification (NCBI taxonomy): domain Eukaryota; kingdom Viridiplantae; phylum Streptophyta; class Magnoliopsida; order Solanales; family Solanaceae; genus Capsicum; species Capsicum annuum. The sequence continues at coordinate 251,532,971 of NC_061113.1, forward strand.
GCACGTAAAAAAGCTCAACTGCGTGATGGAACTTTTACAAATTGCTTAATCATCTATCCGTTAATAGTTGAGTTTATTAATGTTGTTTTCCTGATTTATTACTGTTATTGTAGATTTTGCCACATGATATTATCTAGTTCTTCATTATTTACTAGCTTTCACCTCAGAATATTTTTATAAGTGGAATATGTGAGTCATTTCATCAAGTTCACTAACATATTTGACTTTTTTAATCCCTTAGGAATCATTTATTTGTAAAAAGTTATTTTGAAATAATTAATTTCGATATTAATTATCCCACCATTTATATGAAATAACTTATTCTATCACTATGACGTAAATGATTTCGGAACTAATACCTCACATCAAATATAAAATAAAATAATCCTTCATTTTGTTTGAGAATTATTTCTCTCTTGTACCTCACCATCCCTTATAGTTACACCCTAGTGCTGACTTGTTAATTTTTTAAAAAAATTATAGAAGAATTATCTCTCACTCGATGACAAGCAATTTTGAACAATAATTTTAGTAATATGGGAAAGAGGGAGTATGAAGTTCTGAACTATTGCTAGTACCGGTTCAATGATAAAATGGTTTTAGGCCTCCATGTGTTTTAAGGCCCCATTTTTAATCAACTAGATAGGTATGCCCGTGCATTGCACGGATCCAACGCGTATAGTAGAACAAAATGAAGATGTAACAGTAAGAGACTATCCCGTTTGATTGGATCAGTTGATGAAAATGATCCCAAATGTATGTTTTATACAATCATGGAAATAACATACTACTGGATGCTCACATTCACATATAATAGTACCTGCTGTCTATTTACATACGTACATATTATCCCGTTAATTGGATCAGTTGATGGAAATGATCTCAAATGTACTGTACTCAACTATTCAATTGCCTTGAGGCACATCAATCCTTCAGTAGCTCAATGTTACCTTTTGTTTTTAGGTAATCTACATGCGAGAGTTGCAGAAGAATTTAGTAAATACAATATGTGTCTACATATAAATCAACACTATTATAACAATTATATAGTTTAGAGATGAGGTTGACAGTTGACTTCTATTATATTTAGCAGCATTTTACTTCTAATCATCAGAAATTTTAACGAACTCCAAAAAGACAAAAATTAAACTTCTATCATTTAACAAGTATAATTGCAAGTTCGCAAGGAGGTCGATAAAAGTTCGTTTTCAAAACAGATGTCAACTTTCTTACTGCTAATCATATTGTTATTAAATAAATAACAAACTGAAACAGGTGAAAGCAGTAAGTTTTTTCTCTTTGTCCCTGCTTTGTTTATGAATGTTTATGAATATGGAGAACAAAAAGGTGTAAAGTACATATGACCAAGGAAGCAGGTATCTAACCTTTCCACTTGACTGTCCATATACAGAGTAATCATACCTAAACAAGAAATCAGATGTTGCAATGGTAGTCATACTTTTATGCTACGTGCATAGATAAATTGACTTCTGCGTTATAGAGAATACTAATATATTTAAAGTAATATTCATATTGTGTCCAAAAAATAGAAGAATTATGATAATCAATCAAACATAACACTTCATCTATAAATTCATTAATAGCAAGGCAGTTGTGTTGGTTCTATTTCCTTTTTCTGTTTATACAAAATCTGTGAATGTAATGTGTTGGCTAGCTCATGTATTGAAAGTCATTTTGGTTGTAATGAATCCAGTAAATTATGACTTTCTTTGATTTTTGGTTTGTGTCTGCCCTTTGATTCTGCTTCCAAGCTTACCTATTGTTTGCTAATATCTGTGTTCAGTTGGGTCTCTCTATAGTAATCAGTCTCTATAACAACATTTCGCTATCACGGTCAAGTTTTGTTTGGACTATCAGACTACTACTATACCAAACGCGGCCCACAAGTGGCCTTAGTCTTACAAGTTTATACTTATATTGGCTTAAATCAGATTCTGTTTAATAAGATTCTATCTATTTAATAAGGATACTTGTTCAACTCAATGATAGTTTATGTGTTTACTTATGTACATTAAAAGCTGAAGGGCGTAGATACTAGCTAGGGCCAAGTTAATAGACACATTTATGTATTATGTCGATCTAAGTGGCCTCACACATTTAAAATTTCATCATAGGTGGAAGGTTCAAACTGAATATAAATAATATCCATATATATATATATAAGAAGTTCTAAAACTCCAAATAGTTACTGTTCTTTTATCCAATTATTGGATATAAAGTATTATCAATATTTAGTATTCAAAGAGTCTTCAAAACTCTATCTAGTATTTTAAATAAAATTCAACAAGTATATTAGCAGCATACTACTCTCAAGCCCGGCCGAAATGCGAAAGCACGTCAACACCCACTGCGGATGATAAAATGCCAAAGCCAAAGAGAAACATTTAAGCAAACATGGTAACCATCTTTAGCATTAGAGTATACTAATAACTAATAACTAAAACAAAATGCTACCGAATCTTTGGATGTGCACAGCTCAACAATGACAATGATATGGCTACTGTAACCCAAATTGATTTGCTATATATCAGAAGAAAACTGATACGCATTCACACTATCAGAGACAACCCTTAAAACACTCTAAACATAAGTAAGGTTAAGAACGCTTAAGATACTAAAGTGTTGCATTTCAACATCCATTAATCCACATCTTGGATATTTTATACATGTTGTGCAGAAATTTCAGAATTGAAATGAAAAATCTTGTAACAACTTACTTTCCAGTATAGTTCTCATTGACCCGTGGGAAATCAACAGCTGACTCTGACATTTTTTTCTGTGATGCTAGACCATTCTTTATATTGAACCTCATCGCATACCTGATAATTACGAGTAGAATCAAGATAATTGAAAGATCTGAAAGTCAAATAAGATCATCAGGTTAGAATTTTCCTACAGCTCATTTGTGAAACCATCACGTTGTTTTTCTTTTTCAGTTCCATTAATCGCGTCTAGATCTGGATTCTGCAGGTGGCAAGTGATCAAGACCACGCCATCTCCCTCCTCCCAAGCATTGGCTGGTCAAGCAACAAAATCAGACTCAGTCTGGATCGGTTAGTAAGACTAAAGCATGTACATCTTGTGATTCGTTGAAGTTTATGTCTGGTGGTGTCTAATAAGAGGATAAACATTTTTGTATTTTTGCAGTCTATAATAGAAGTTGCTGAAAATCAGGTAGTCATTGTTATATATATATATATATATATATATATAGACATTAACAGTATGAAAATTATGTTTTTCTTATTAATATAAACATCTTACAAATTTAATCAAAAATAAATAAATAAATATATGTTAAATCATCATTCCACTATTTTTCTAAAATGAGTAAATAAATATATGTTAGCTTATCAACATAATACTTACTACATTATTATACTTTTGCAAAATTCACTCTATTTTTTATTAATTCAATTATATATATATATATATATATATATATATATATGCGTATACTTTTGAGAAAATTAATTAAAGCATCGTTAAATTAGTTAAGTGAAATTGATTAGGGGTGAATTAAATTAATTCATTTTTGGGCCTTTCTTTTGTTTCAGTTAAATTGTAATCCAAACAACCAAATGACCCAACTTCAAGACCCTTCACCCCAGGCCCAATTTTGATTAATCCAGATGGCCCAACAACAATTAAAATCCTCATCTATTCTAATTCAACTCCAACATATCAACCCAATCTTTTTTACCCAACAGAGCGATCTGGTCCAAGACCCTTTAATCCTTTTCCCTTTATCTGGTTGCTATCCACAACCTCTGCAATATCAACGCAAACAACAACAACTTCAACAAACAACAGCTTCCTCACCCCAAAAATTCACCGAACAGCGATATAAGTCGTCCAAGTCAAAGACAGATCTTATCCCTGCGAAATCCCCTCGAATCTGCTGAGATACAATCTTTAAAATCTCTTTACATCTGATATCTTAAGCCTTCATTGTTGACTTCAAGCTTATTGTTGCCCAAAATTCAATCTTATGGCAGAATCATCAATCAAATCCGGATTATGGGGGATATGTTTTATCTCATCTCATTTCAGCCTGTGTCAAATTTAAAAAGGGGTTAAATTTGAAATTCAAATTGATTGTTTTTGGCTATAAATAGCTGAACTTCCACCCCTCTGAGGGGGATAGCTTTTTGAAGGTCGAAAATTGAAACAAAAGAGTGAAAGCTAGTGAAAAAAAAGAGATCATCCAACTCACATTACTATTTCCTTCTTGTTTTTCTTATTTTATTTTCCGAAATCAAAGCTCGACTTTGAGCTTGGATCGCGGACGAAAAGCCTCTAGTTCACTGTCCCATACAAGGTAATTCAATCCCGTTTAATTATATTATGTTCAGCTTCTAGTGGTTCACTAATCTTTTGATTTTATCTATTAATGTTGGATTATTAACATAAGAATGAGATAAAAATGGTGTTTGTTTATCTATTCTCTTCATCATGTAATGTGTTATGAAATATTTTAGGTGGTGACTTAGCTTGAATATCTTTAATCTGAAGTGCATATTTGAGTGGTCTGTTTTATTTTGGTTGTTTGTGAATGCAAATATGAACCAGTTATATACCATTTCATTAACTAGGATGTGAACTGTGGTTTTGAGCATGAAATTGCGAAGTAAAAAGCTATTTTTTCTCACTTTCTGATTCACTCAAGTTGGTCACTGTGTGGGGCTATTTCTTCTTCAAATGTTTAATAATATATGGATTAAAGTTAATAATATTTCTTGAAGCGTTTATGTTTGGTCGAAAGTGTAGAATGTGTTGACCTATCACGTAAAATTGATCCTTCTATCTCTCTTTTCAGCCAATTTTGTCTTGTTTTGTGAATACGTGACCTATTTTGGTTTCAAACTAGATTGATGTTGTTATTCGTTTCTTGGCAAATTGAGTTCCAGAACATGTGTTGCCTTGATTGTCCTTCATCTCGACATATAATTGTTTTATGCTTAAACATATGAATTCGGTCCTTCCGATTTTACTTTCATCTTCTTCTCCTTTATCTTATTTTGATTTGGTGTGTTAAATATATGATTTCATTATAAGTCTTATTATTGTTGCTTTTCACTTCCTTCATGGATAAAGAATATAATTAGGTTCTGGGAGTTGAGTTTTATGTGAATCCCTTCCAATTTTACGTTGTTGTTGATTCTGAAAATTTGGTTTGGTACATAAATTTCTTTCAGGTGTCAAGTTTATGAATTTATTGGTTTACTGTGAAATTCTACCCTTATTACTTAGTCATGATTATATTCGTGATCGTAATGGATATGCTGTTGTTTTGGTGATCAGTTATACAAATTTTTGAAGCTCGTTTTCCTCAACTTTTTGGTCTTTGAATCACCTAAATGTAGAACTTTTTTTTCTCTCTGTTTTGCTTCATGATACATAGCTACTGCTTGGTAATGTGTTGTATGGGCGAGTTTCAAACTATCAGTTGTCCATAGTGTTTTATGGCATGAGCATGAGTATCAAATCGCTGAAATTGATCGTAAAGTTAGCATTCCGATGAAATTTAGCTATGGGACTGTCTAATATAACTCGTTGGGATAGTTGTTAAATATGTGATAAAAATAGTTACTGCCTGCTCTCTTCCGCTAGAATAGAATATAATCGTTCATGTATTCTCGTTGCTCGTCTAACTTCTTTCATTTTTTGAGTAACTAGTACAGAAAATAATTTGTTAGAAACTCGCCAATTATGTTAAAAAAAAATTAAACTTGTCACTAAACATTTACCTAATGGACCTGCTAAAAGTTTAAACTAGATTATTTTTTGTAATAGACTTATAATTCTGACATATCAAGGACCTCTAAAATGATTTCCAGAAAAGGGAGGCTCTTTATTTGGGACATTTTCAGCAATTGCAGCTTGCTTGCTAATATTTTCTTTAGCATTTTTGTTCCAGTTTTTTTTTTCTTTTTTAGCTTTCCTCTGCACATTCCTGCTTGTCTGGTTGTTTCACTTATGCTCAGAACTTTGGCAAATGAAATTAAGAGTAGTAGAATAGCTACAGTAATCATTTTCAATTGTTTAATGTTTGAGATTTTAAGTTTGAAAATTGACCATCTCTACTGTTAACATTCTTAAGTTCTCATGTTTCATTGGGATTTGACTTAAAAATAGTTTATTTAGTATAGATCTTTTTGTTTTGTTTCACGTCCTTACATCACCCTGCTATTTGATCGCTACTAATTTTTATCCTTTTCTTTACATGTACACCCGGGAGCGCATTTGGGGTCTCAATGCTTGACCCTATCTCTGTCCAAATCAGACAAGCGAAAATATCGTATTATACATTGTCGTCTAGCGAGTCTAGTATCTCTTTCCCTCTCTTCCGAATTTATTCTTCTTCAGACACTCGTTATTATTTTCATTTAATATCTCACATATTTTTATTTTTTTAAATATTTGGTATGTCTTATTTGAATGTGAATCTTTGAATGTGATAGCAACTCAATTATTCACTTCTCGTCTCTTAGGTTTTAAATTTAGCATAATCACTAGCTTATGTAATTAATTCAATGTCCCTAAAAGTTAAAATTTGGTAGGTAAAATATGTCTTTTAGAATAATGGTCAAGTTTTGTTAAAGTTCCTTAATACTTCTTTAATATGAAATAGTAACTTATCTTTAAAATCAAGTTAGTTTATTATTAGGTAATAATTTGGACATCCCTTAAATATAAATTTTGCGGTACTAGGAAAGTCAGCCTTACTAATTTTAGATATGATAAATCAAATTTTATTTTTATTAATTTCAAATAAAAGATGAAACTTCACAAGTCCCTTCTAAGGTTTCCTAATGGCAAAACAAAATATATTTTATTTATTTGTATCGTAATAAATAATAAATTTCTCAAGCTACAAGATATTTAAATAATTTGTTTTATCTATTCACTTAGCATAGGATTATTAACTTATTTTTTATGAAGTTTAATTTTAAAAAGCAAAAAATGTCATTTTTTAGAATTAAAAAAATGAGTTCTTAATGTAATTATTTTTTTTAATTATTAGTTGAAAGCTTTTGTAAGGAATTAATTTTAAATAACTTTCTTTTGACAACAATAAGGTTGAAATATTTTTATGAGTCGTTTTAGATATTTTTCGACAAGTGGATGAACTTTTTTCTAAATTCTTCTAATCTTAGCACGCCTTAATAGGATGTATATATTTCTTAATACCTTATTTTTATCCTTCCTAATTTAATATTTGATTTCATTATCTAATCTAAGTTTGGCCGGTTAATCGTAGTTAGCAGATCCTTTAGGGTGTCTAATCCCTTCCCTTTAGGATAATTTAGAATCCTTACCTAGAATTTAGGTTTTTGCAGACCTTAAAAATGAAGTCTTTATTTATTTTAATCTCATAGTTTATAATAGGTGTCCTAATTCACCGTAGAACTAATTAGGTGGAGACTTCTTTATTTAACTCAGAAGTTTTTCAATATGTTGTACGCGATTTTGACCTCATGTAAAATGGGGTATGACAGTCATTATGTCTAACAAGACGATCTGAGAAGTGCAAACTATCACTGTCATTCATCTGTAAAGGCATCAAGTGTAAACTCGCAGCTAACATGTAGTTAACTTCCTTATTCATATGGATAGCACATCTCAAAGTTGATCTGATGAGTACTGGACTTCAAAGAGCCATAGATTATTCATTAAGCACTTGAAGACAACAGTTGAATATCATAATTTACTTTCCTTTTACGAGAGTCAAAATCATTTAGTTCCATTTTAGCCATTATTTTAATTAACCCCTTTGCTTATAAGACAACACCACCATCTCTGAGAACTCAAATTTATAAACAAGAATGATGCTACTTCACCAAAATAACTTCTGTCGTTGTCATCAGGAGAGCGAACCCGAAACTTTACAAGTATAGATCAATAGAAAAAGAAATTACGAAGATGGCATACCTTTGGTCTGAATTCAATAGAAGATCCATCATAATTGCATAATTTTTAGTAATAGCAAAATCGTGCATCATAACAGATGTTGGTAGGGGTGGGCATAACATACCAAAAACCGAATTAACTAACCGAATCAAAAAATTTGGTAATTGGTATTCGGTAATTTGGTATGTGGGATGGTATTTGGGAGTAAAATTTTAAAATTACGGTATTTGGGTTCGGGATTGGTAAAACATATTACTACCGTTTGGTATTTGGTATTTTCCGAATATCCAATTATAGTTAAGTGACCATAGGCCACATACCTAGTCCACACTCCAAAGTTTCACATATTTGTGTGAATATTGCTCAAGAAAACTTTGAACTATTGAACATAGTAATAAAGTAGACTTTTACTTTACACAACAGACTTCCTTGCAACCAACAAATGACAACTTTTAACGAAAATATCATGCTAATAGTGAAAATCAGGGCGTGGAAGGGAACAACAAAAAAAAGTCTTCATGACATGATACATAACACCATTGTTGGTTGTACTTGCCCAACTCTAATGTTCCTAACATAGGTCGGAATATGGCTTTAATCAAGGGGACTTGGTCAAGCCTTCTTAATTCTTGTCTTCACATGTCAACAGTAGATGGAAGCATAAATCGGCACTTGGCAGAGAACATAACATATATTGCTCTCCATCACATTTATAAGAAGTAATATTATGACTTTACATCACATTTACATTCAGTTCGTTACATCCAGTTTGTGCTACATCTAGTTTGATGTAAATGTTATTCGTGTAATTACATTCAGTTCTCCCATTCTTGGAACTGGATCAAACTGCAATAACATAGGTTTTAAGGTGTTTCATTAATTAAGCCACACGTATCAACGTGTAACAAGACCAAACAAAATTGATTTTTTCTGGTGTAAAACTGTGTATTCAGAGGTGTAAAACTACCAAATAAAATTTTTCTCAAAATGTTGGTTGAAAATCACCACTATTATCACCAAATAGGATCACTACAAGCATGTCCAACTTTAATATGGTAATACCGAATTTCATACCGAACCAAAATTTAATTTACCGGTTACCAAATTATCGAACCAAAGTTTAATGGTATGGTATTTGATATCTACCTTCAATTACGGATTATCGAATTACCGAACCCAAATTATGAAAATACCGAACCGAATGCTCACTCCTAGATGCTGGTATTGTTATTGTAACTGGATCTTGCATGACACCATCCTTGGAAATGACTCTATACGTAGCGTAAGGTGGTGTCTGTGAGTAGCCAAAAGTAAACATCTCCCCTGCATGCAAATATTTTTAGGTCAAACTTTGTATTTACATAACAATATATAATTGAATAAATCATCACATATTTTACTCCCCAACTTTATTTTAGATCCATATTTCACTGTACATCTGAACAAAAGGCACATGAACACCTAAGTTCTTTCTCAAATAAAGGCCACGTAAATTGAATCAAGTTAACATCAGTTCCAAATACTTGTGATCTCCACTACTAAGTAGTTAAGTGTACTTTCATAAAATGGTAATGGGTAGTAACAGGATATTTTAAAGGTTCTTATATCTCCATTCAATTAATGACCTATATGGCATTCAGGAAGCCAGGGTCCGAAATGGGAGGAAGAACCTTGTTTATTGGAGAACAACTCGGAGGAATTTGCAACTAAAGGAAAGGATTCATGGAAGTGATTAGCTGATAGCCACAGTTGATGGGTGTTCCTTTTAAAAAGTTTAGGTAACATTCTTTATGAACAAAGGACTGGAATCAATTAAGCAGTCATATTTATTTCCATAATTGGTAGAGATTCAGATGACTATTCTCTTACTAGTTACAGGGTCAACCTTCGGGTAAGCAGTGAAGGAATGTTGCAACCTTTTATCGTAACCCAGCATGCCAAGCGTTTGCAAATCTCCATCCTCCAGAACTTTAACTACATCTATGAACAGAATATTTATTTTGTCCATATAAGAAGGAAAACACAGTACACCAATAATTGGGTTCTTTGGTGGCGCACAGTCACAAACTTCAACAAACAACAATCTTACTAAAAGAACAGTCACACCACTGTTTGGCAGCTTAAATGCATATAAGATCATCTCTGGCAATTAGAAAGTTACAGTCGTACAGAATAAATGGAAGAAAGTAATTAACTATAAGATGTCAAAGAATCTTGATAACATATTCAGGTCAGCAAGCATTTAGATGATAGATTGCTTAAGTTTCTCGGCTAATAGATCAAATGGAAAAGTAACTTACATGGTTTATCCCCCTCATAAAGAGCCAAAAGCTTCCCATAGTGATATATCATAGTTGTATTAGCTGAAAGTTCAGATGAAAGATTGGTGGTAGCTTCTAGAGTCTGTGTTAAATTACTTTTCACCTGCAAATCAAGTGTGGCATGGCAAACTTTTCTCTTCACATGCTCCATAAAAATGTGATCTGCCAAGAGGAGTGTAAGCGAAAACTATCAGGCTCGGTGAACCTAAGAATACAGAGTAAAGGTGAAAGAAAGGACATGCCTGTAAATTCAGAGACTACAGCAACAATAGTTGAGACTTGTGATCTATGCCGTTAAAGATTAAAGTCCCAAACATGGAAATGAATTGTCTAGTGATGAGCTGCATCGAACATAACAATATAGACCTCAGATTACTGTTTCGATCAAACATAGTTGTATATTCAATTAAAGTAGATGTTTTGGGAAAAAAGAAGAAGCAAGTTTCAAGATAAAAAATGAAGCAAACACAAATGTTATACCATATATTATCTGTTTCTAGAACAGCAAAAATTATCATTTTGATTCGTAACATGTTCAAACTCATGACCTAATCCACACATCACGCGTAGTGGCTAGTGTTGTTACCACTGGACCAAAGTCTTAGAAATATTCTCTGGTTAAATAATTTCTTTCACTGATCCTAAATTTCCTGCAAATCAAGTATGGCATGACAAACTTTTCTCTTCACATGCTCCATAAGAAATGCGATCTGCCAAGAGGAGTGTAAGTGAAAACTATTAGGCTCGGTGAACTTAAGAATACAGAGTAAAGGTGAAAGAAAGGACAAGCCTGTAAATTCAGAGACTACAACAACAACAGTTGAGACTTGTGATCTATGCCGTTAAAGATAAAAGTCCCAGACATGGGAATGAATTGTCTAGTGATGAGTTGTATCGAACATAACAAAATAGACCTCAGATTACTGCTTCGGTCTAACATGATTGTATATCCAATTAAAGTAGATATTTCAGAAAAAAAAGCAAGTTTCAAGATAAAAATGAAGCAAACACAAACCTTGATCACTTTTTGTGATGCAACTCCTCCAACAAAGGCAGCTACAGCATGAAGCTCTGAAGCACCATATCGATACATCTCATTAATAAGGTCCTTTGATAAGGTGGAGCCATTGCAACCAAGGTCGTTGAGTAGGCCAACAGATGTAGTTTTCAGTTGGGATATATCCTCATCCATCTCACTACCAAGAAATTCTTAAAAGTTAGACAGTCATAAATTAGCTTTTCCTTCAGAAACGAAATTGTATGGGTGAAAAGCATCAGACCTTACCCATCAAATTGGCCAGGAAATTTGTTATAGTTTGCAGCAAATCGGTCAGCTGCTCGAAGAAAAATATAAAAACCAGCAGCAATACAACCATCAAAATAGAGTATGCAAAAGCTCCCTAATGAAAGACTATTTATGCAAAATAACTAATGTTTGGAAGATCAACAACCGACACATGCATTCAAATGCAAAAACATTAACAGTTTGCAAAAAGAAATTTTTTGCGCATCCATTTGAAGTACAGGAAGCATTATCAAGCACTCATTGAAAATCAACCCCAATTCATCTTTGCTCCGTCTTTTTTCATGTAATGCAATTTTTTAGTTGGAATTATGTTTACTTTTACAAGTAACATTATCGTGTACATCTTTTACAAGATTCAAGAACTCAAATTTAATAAGAAGCAGCACAAGTTTGGATATAATTTCATATGCCTAAGTTTGGTAGTTCCAGATGCAAATGTTCCTTGAATATAAACTTGCCAATATCCTGTAAGCAAGAATAGAAAGAATGAGCGACAAACACTATTTTTTCAGTAAACAACGTCATCTGAGTCAATAGAACATCAAATTCTTATAACAAAAATTCACAAATCAACTGTTAATTTTTGAAGATATCAACAATCTCTGATTCCTATTACAAGATTTTAAGAAAAATAATGTGAAGAAAAAGTAAAACATGAAGAAATGAAGAAGGGAAATGAATGAATGGTGTTGAATTTGAATTAAGAAATAGCACACTCAAAAATGAAAATTCAATAGCGTTCAGAAAACATTGACATATCAAATAAGGTTGCACTCTTTAAATTTAGCTGGAGAAAACCCCATCAAAAGAAGCATCAAATTTTAACCCACCATAAAATCACCAACAGCGAATAGCAGGTAAAAATCATAAATGCTTGGGCTAGTCCTATGGGTTATAACTTCATATGAACCTTTCATCGGTCACTCATCTCATTATAATTAGAAATAAACTAAGTAGGAGACAAAACATATCTAACAAAAATGTGACAAAATTTTAGCTCTAAGATCATTTACAAAAGATGACATAAAAGTTCTTGAAAAAGGAATGCAAAGGGAAAGGTAAAGGAATACGGTACACAATTGTTCCAGTCTGCAGATGGAAGAGACGTGTAATAAAATCATTAAAAAGTTTGTTATGCTCTCAATTTTTAAATTTGTTATCATGAAAGAAGACACATGGACAATTTCATTGCACCGTCCTCATGAACCTAACAACGGTCTCTGCAAGTTAAAATTTTTCTATAATAACTGAACACTTTTCGTTATGCTCTAATTTGGACAATAAAGAAACTTTCACACGCAAGTGACGATTAAAAGATTTGGACAGTCATATCTTATTGTTCAAATTCTGTCTATGAAATTAAGAATTAAGGATATCAAAAAGTATTGAGTAAAATTTCTCACCTCTTCATAGAACAAAGTTCTGAAGCATTTCAAATGGATTTTCGAACTACTGAAACAGAGCAAAAAACTAAAATAAGAAAGAGAGAACCAAAAGTAAACTAATTAATAGAGAATTAGTCGGTAGAGAAAGATGAAAATTAGAGTATCAAAGAAATCAATATCACGCTATTGAAAAACAAGAATAAAAGGATATAATGCATCATTTGAATTCAATAATACAATCAACGAATTGACAAAACAAGTAAATATCAGAACTTGAAGAGACAAATTCAGATCGAATTAAATATTCTATAGACAATCCTAAATAAATTAAAACAAGAAATCAATTTGAGAATCGAAGACAACATTGGAAAAAGAATTGCAGAGCTCTGAACCAACAATAAACTTCGCTCTTTGCCTTGGAACTCGATCAACCTCCACAGCAACACATACCCCAGATAAATATAATTAAGAAAATCATTAAAAAAAACTATGTATACAGACTAAGAAGAAAAATAAAGTAAATTTTACATAACTTAAAAGAAAAATTAATATGAAATTATAATAATAGGGAAAGATTATAAAGATTTTCATAGAAACATGAATAGCAGGAGTAAAAGTGAATTGCAGCATAAAGTTGGGAAACGGGAGAAAGGAAAGATCTGGAATGGAAAGAAACATGAGTTTGTGGTTTGCTAAAAGAGTTTTTTACCATTTTGCCCTTAAATATTGAGTTTATTTATAAAAATGCCCTTGGTCATCTTCTTAATTGCCTCTTTTCATATAGTAGTAATAAGAACTATGAAGTATGAAGGAGATAACATCACCAAATCTTTCAGAAATAGTCACCCACACCATTTGATTTTTTTCAAGGTGCAAATTCATCAAATTTTCTTGCACGAATAGTAATACAAAGAAGTGAATTGTTGACCATAATAACAAGCAATGGCCAATGAGATGTTACATTTTGCAATTACTAACAGGATACCAGCAACCTAAAGATGTAAAATTCATACTCAATTTCGCGTTATTGAGGATTATCAGATTCAACTCTCGAGCCTTGTCAATTGTTTCCACATTGTATTTTGCTTAAATAAATACAAGAACTACCAACAAGCCTAATATTATACAACTTTCTCCATTACAAGCAACTAGCCCAGTCATTTCAGTCACAAAGGCATCATGTGTCAGCTTTCACCTTTTTCTTTAGGGAATCAAACAAGGATGTATTTTGCTTCTTGTTCGATGACTTTGCAAATGGATTTGTGGGGCGTTGTGCTGTTACCTTATTAGCTTCTCCATTCTTATCTTGTTCTACATCTTCCACTTCTTTTGCATTTTCTAATTCTCTTCCATTTTTCACTTCATCCACCCTATCCTTTTCATCCTTCACTTTCTTAGCTTTCTTCATATCAAATGCATTTTTGAACTCCCTGGCCATTTCCAATTTTCTGGCTTTAGCATTTTCTGCCTCTACATTTACATCCTGGCTGGGCTCTTCCAGAGACCGCTTTTTCGTTTGACTAGGAGCTAACAAATTTAGAGACGGAGAATCCTGTGATTCCAATCTTTTACTGCTTTCAACCGTAATATGGGACTTGGTTAATGCAGCATGGGCATTAAATGAGGTATCACCTTTCAGCTCAGTAGATGCAGAAATTGTGCCGCCAGCTGTTTCTTTATTCATTCTTTCCTGTAGAAATACAGCGTACCATGAATATGAAATGTGAAGTAACGAATATATGACAATCATATGCTTCCATGAAGGTCATGGTCCCTACCTCCAATATGGCATTAAAGCGCTCAGCCAAATTTGGCAGTTTCAGTGCTGTAACAAGCTTTATAGCACCTTTAACTGATTTTTCCAAAGCCAGAAGTTTTACGAGTTCGGTAGCTCTCACTAGCTTATCTCCTAATAAGAGGGTAAAGCAGACGATATCAGCATTTAAGAAAACAGAATGGAAAAGTAGGAAACTGAAGTATCCTAAACTTGATGCATCCAACTTTGTAGAAAACTGACCATTGCAGCAGGAGGCAATGAGCCTCAGGATGCATCTATCAAGAGCAGCTTCAGTATTAAAAGCCTCGTCATCAAGCAAACCGGTGTCCTCACCGACAGCTTCCATTTCTTCAATTGTGCTCTGAATCTGAATTTAAATCCATCAAAATCGCATATCAACATGAATTTCCACTGAATTTTCTGGAACCTGTAACGAAATTTCAACATATACATACCCGGTGGAGGTGCATGTTATTCATTATAAATTCATTCTCTAGGTTTTCAGCTCCCAGGTCAGATGAAGCAAGAGGAAATGAAAGATCCAACAGTGAGAGAATAGGTTTAGGGGTGGTCTGAAAATACAACCAGAGGATTAGAAAGGTGTTGTAGATATGGCAAGAAAACATAGCAACAAGCATCATACCTCTGGAAATGAGTCAGGAGATTTGCAAATGACACAGAACAACTTGCTTGTATTTAAACCAACAACCCAATAGTTTTCTTCTGGCTTCTTCAATTTGATGGCACTGAAATTTCTAATTTGTAAATGAACAAGATTTTCAACATCAATGCAATTACTGGACAAAGAGAGTTTATATACCTGAAAAGTGGAAGCCAACTACCACCATATTGATTAGTAAAGACTCTTAGCACACCCTACATTTGCAGTTGTTAAGTCACCGACTTCAATTAGGAATCTTAAGAAAAAACAATGGTCTCAGAACTAATGCTCAATGCTTTTTCTCACCTTAGAGTCAAAAGAACTAAGATGGCCTTCTTCACTAAAACCAAACCATGACAAACAGGAACCAGGAGTCAATGGAAGTCTTCCTCTGCGAGGTTGTGTGCCAAGACGAATATTGAAGACTCTAAATTCAAGAATCTGTATCGGATTTCAAATAGTTCTATTATCAACAGATCAGTCCAGCTATTCTCCAATTGTCATCAATACTTCAGTCCAAATAATACTTGCATATATTTAAGTTTAACTAGAAAATTTAAGATCAGCAAAACTTAAGAGAAACAACTATATATTACAGCAAATCATGTGATCTCAAATCAATATGAATATAGCTATGATATGCTTTGGTAGTACTTTTTTAGTAGATCCTAAATTGTTAGTCTTGAAGTCCGTCAATTTTATTTGAGTGACGTTTACTTTTCATACTAAGTCAAAAATATATGGAAGGAAGAGACGAGCTTAACAGGCAAAGTATTAGTACTTTTCACTATGTTCAAGCGTTGGAAAGTAACATGCATAAGCCTAAACAAGGTTAGAATTATAACATCCTTTATTTAAGAAAAGAAATATTAATCAACGAAATGCCTTTAGTTATCATTCAGACAGCATGAAAATTTGATCATAGACACCATGAACAAGAATATTTCAATTAATCAGTTGTAAAAATTACTTTGACACAGCGTTTTGATGGGTAATCTACTGTGAGATAACTTCAAGATTGATCTAATATCTTCTTTTATTAAACAGCCACTGTATAGCCTATACTAACATAATTCTTCATATTCTAATAACTACTCGGTTTTACAGGGCCTGTCAACACATGAAACGAAAGCACTTAACCACATGACATAATAATGAACCATACCTGTTCATTCGAGGGAAGAGGGGGAGATGCATGTGTGACAACAGCAAGTTCATCCTTAAAGCCTGCTGCAGTAACCACTGGTCCATCAAGAGAAAGAATATATCTCTTGTATTTGAATCCAAATAAAGAAAAAAACTGCTTCAGTGATCATTTCCAGAATAATCAAAAGATGGTTATGACATTCGAAATACTCCATCTATCTGAAGCTGATCATCATAAGTCTATTTGGGTAATGCTAAAACAACAACATACCGTGTAGTCCCACTAATGCTAAAACATTGGCCATTTTCACAACTTTTTATACTAAAAAAAGCAAAGGTATAAATAAACTAAAAACCAATCCATTGTGAAAACTGGAAACACTTGTCGAGAAGTAATACAAATACAAACTGTACACCTCCATTAACTATTACAAGCAAATGTTATTCTCTTAAAATTACATGAAATCAAACAAAACATTCAATTTGAAACTAAGGGAAATTGTGTTGATCCAAATGGAACCAACTTACAAACCCTAAGCAAGCAATATCTGAATATATGTATACCTGCAGGCCACCCTCTGTGAAGATGCGAAGAAAATTACAACTTGTAATGGCAGCTACCCAACCAGTTCCTAGTGCAACTGCTCTTACTTCCTCCTCTTCGAATCGCATTGACCACTTATGTAGCACAAGGAAATTAGAGTTAGCCACCAGAAGTACTAGATTTCTGAAACATTTTGGCACACGCACTCTCCTGATATATACACATGGAATAACAGATTAAATCACTAACCTCACTGTTATTAGCCCAGGTACTGAAAGGTCGATACATGAGTGTGCTCATATTCTTTTCACCCTTGCGTGGATTTGCAAATACACTTCCGTTTTCATTTAATGAAGCCATTGTGAAACCAAAATAATCAGTCATTGCAGGTACTCGGGGACCACTGCTTGTGTCATGAAAATCAATCTGCATTGAAGTTATCATGTTACAGAACAACTCATTCATATGTCTATGGTAAAACATAATCCAAATTGCACTCTCAATATTGCATGCACCAATTATTGGTAGTTGTTTTCCCCTTGTTAGGTTTGTTCACAAATTGATGGTCACAGTTCTAGCCATGAACTGTTAAAAGTCAAATCAGTTGAGATCGAAGATGGTAGTGGAAGCAAGCACAAAATTCAATTTTGTATTATAAGAATAAAATAACTAACAAGAGTGAAGTTTTGGAATAGAAATAACGACAGACACAACCATGAAACAAGCAAGCAAGCAATAATACCTCTATGTGAGAGTATCCATCATGCTCCATTGTGGTTATACTGCCAAGCATGCTGTAACATAGAAAACGCCTTTTGCCAGGCAGCTGCGGAGTCGCGCCTGGCTGAATAGCTTCTTGCATTTTGGGGCCTGCAGAAATTGGTACATTCTTGAGCTCATTTCTCTTATTATCTGGACGATCCTTGTGACCATGAGGAGCCTTCTTGCGTGGTTCAACTTTTGGATGTAAATCCAACTCTTCATTAGTGTCTTCTTCCCAATCATCAGGATAACTATGCTGTTTGTGTAATCTTTTTCTGCTAAATGATTCAGATTCACCATAACTATCCTCTCCAATATCACTTAAACTGCCAGATACACTTGGGTTTTCTTCCTCTTCATCATAGAAGAGAAGACCATGACCATTTTTAGAACTTAAATCAGGAATGCCTTCCGTGGGAGATCTCATTGAAGAGGGCACAGCTGATTCCCAGACACCATACTTCCCCATGATGTCAATTATTACCAGTGCATTGCCAATTGGTTTCCACGCCATACAAGTTACCCTGTTCTCGAATTTCTGCCGATCAATATCTTGTTTCTTATCAACATCCCATATCAAAACCTGTCTATCTAGTCCAGAAGTAGCCATGTACTTTCCATTTGGTGACCAAGACAAAAAGCAAATGGGCTGTACATGTTCACCTCTAAGGGAAAACAGTTTTTCTGCAGTGTCTCTGTCATACATCACCACATCATTTTTCAAGCCAGGAACAGCTAATAAATCCCCATTAGGACTCCAGCTAACTATATTCATAAAAGAAAAATCAGAACCAATGACAGGAGCTATTCCTGTTAAGACGTGAATTGTTTTCCCAGACTGAAGTTCCCAGTGCATGACAGTCCCTAGAGAATCAACTGAAGCCAGGTATTCACTTTTGGGATCAAAAGCTATCCCAGTGATGGACCCTCTATGTCCTTTAAGAACTCTTGCAATCGAGCCATCAATAGTATTTATAAGTTTGATACCATCATCATCACCAGCAGCTGCCAGCATAGTTCCAGATCTATTGAAAGCAAGTGTCCGTATAGGCAATGTAAATCTAGTAATATTTGTCTCGAACTCCCCACCTGATGCAAACATCAAAACAAGAAACAAGTCAAATGATGATCGCAATCAGCAAAATGATGAGCAGCTGAACTAACAAATCAGATATTTCAAATTTGGCATAAACAGCCAAGTATATGCCTCTGTTTCAATTTATATGAGGCTTCACATGTCAAGACATTTTGAATTGTTTGATATCATTTCGTATTCATTCTAATTTCACAACATTCAAAATTCATCTTAACTTTTAAACTTTGAATATGATATGTCTCCAATCAAATTAACTTCACAACCACTACTTCATTGTTTTTGTTCCACTATCACTAATGTGATAAATAAGTCAATCAATAATTTAAACTCCATGCCAATTCAAATATCATCATACAAAATAAAATGGTGTCAGTAATAGTTAAGGCATTTACAGAACTATATCTCTAGATCAGTTCTGTTAGTTAACTAGCATGATGTCTCGAGCAGTTAGTGTTGGGTTCATAGTAGATGAAAAAAGTGTGAATGGAAAAATGGAGAGTAAAAGGGTGGAGGGAAAGAGACACTAAAAATGGAAGGTGTACTCCCAAATTGGCAAGTTTACTCTTTCTCCCACATTGGTGGAAGAAGAGAACTTGAGTGTTTATATTGAGAAACACTAACTTCACATGGATAGTGAGGCAAGAACTAGATGATGCCTCGCGCCGTCGTCGTCGTCGCTCGGCTCGGATTTGGATTAGGAAAACGATCGATGAGATCTATCTTTCTGGACAAACTTTATTTGAATTCCGAAAAATGCCAAAGGGAATAACACAGTAAAAACATTTTTTGTGTTCGATACTCCATTTATATGCATTTTTTCTAAATTGATGCGTTGTTTCAGTGAACGTTGAACAGATGCACTGTTACAGTAAACAGATGCACTGTTACAGTGAACAGACAGATGCACTATTCCAGTGAACTGGTGCACTGTTTCGCCAAATGGTGTAATGTTTCAGCAAAAATACTGCACTGTTTTGGGGAAAAAACAGCCATGCAATTTCAGAATATTCACACCTCTAAGTTGAACCAATGCCACCTTTTTGAACAGGCATGTTATGGCTAGAAAAACCTGTCTTCTTCCACAGGTTTGATGCAATGAAATTTTTAGAATAAAAACTCTCTTCTTTTCTTTACAAATATTCTGTGTGATCAATCAAAGCGTTCTGTGCGATCGAAGAATCCGCCTATTTAAGGTACTGCTATAGTCAGATTGAAGGCCATTTTATCCTGGGAGGAAAAATTTCACAACCTCGGGTACAGTGAGGGGAATTATTTCCTTAAGAAAATTTCGTGAATTCGGACGACTTGGCCTATTCAATTTCTACTTCATCTTATTTTTCCTGAAAAATAAATACAACTCTTGGAAAGATCATTTTGATCTTGTGCTGAGGGTATTTGATACTTCATTGTGTTCTTGTTTATACTTGAACTCTAGTTGAAGTTGTTGTTGTAATATACAGATTCTGCATACCCGACCATATTGTGGGAAATAACATTCTTAAGGAAATAATCTACAGAATCTGTATTGCTTGTTTTTGGATATTAAAGCTTAAGCTTTCTACTCCGCTTGAATTTAACTAGTGATTAGAAGACATAAAATCTTCATCACAAGTTAAGGTTCACTCGGTTGACGATTCGAAGTAATAAAAACATCATCGTTAACTAGAAACAAGAAGAAGAGTTTTAAGTAATTTAACTTTATAAATAGTATTTTGAAAAATTACTAAGTTTTCTATCTTGTGGTGACAGGAAAAATGACAACTGAAAGTCAAATGCATGATGTGGCTACGACTGTGGGGGCAAACAATACTGCTTCATCAAGCCGCACAAATGCTCCGCCAACAATGGCACCGGCGGAGAAGCCCGAAAAATTTTTGGGCATTGACTTCAAGCGGTGGCAGCAAAAGATATTATTTTACCTCACCACTTTATGTCTGCAACGGTTCACTAGCGAAGACGCTCCTGAGGTGCGCGAGGGAACCTCAGACAAAGACCGCTTCGTTATTGTAGAAGCTTGGAAACATTCAGACTTCCTTTGCAGGAATTATATTCTGAGTGGTCTCCAAGACGACCTCTACAATGTTTATGGTGGAACCAAGACATCAAAGGAACTGTGGGGGCACTTGAACGAAAATATAAAACGGAGGATGCGGGAATTAAGAAATTCCTTGTTGCACGGTTCCTGGACTTCAAAATGATAGATAGCAAATCTGTTGTCTCTCAAGTACAGGAGTTGCAAGTCATCATACATGATCTCCTAGCAGAAGGTATATCTTCGAATGTTCTTAATACTCACATAAACTGTTTTGTAGGTTTAATTATGAATGATGCTTTCCAAGTAGCAGCAATAGTTGAGAAGCTACCACCTTTGTGGAAAGACTTCAAAAACTACTTAAAGCATAAGCGCAAGGAGATGACTGTTGAAGATCTTATTGTCCGACTTCGTATTGAAGAGGACAATAAAGCTGCCGAAAGAAGGTCAAAGGGGAATTCTACAATTAATGGAGCACATATTGTAGAAGATGACCAAAACAATTCGAAGAAAAGAAAGAAAGTTGAACATAGAAGCAATCAACCCAAGAAAAAGTTCAAGGAAAAATGCTTCAATTGTGGCAAAATTGGCCACAAATCCACAGATTGTCGAGCCCCGAAGAAACGCAAGAAAAAAGATCAAGCAAATATGATTGAATCCAACAAAGAATGTGATGATTTGTGTGCTATGTTCTCAGAATACAACTTGGTGGGGAATCCTCGCGAATGGTGGATGGATTCTGGTGTCACCCGTCATGTATGTGCCAACAAGGAGTTGTTTCCATCATTTTCTTCGGCTCAAGCAGAAGAAATGATCTACATGGCTAACTCCGTTACTGCTAAGGTGGAGGGAACATGAAAAATTTGTTTAAAGATGACTTTCGGCAAGGTCTTGACACTAAACAATGTGTTATATGTTCTGGAGTTACGTAGGAACTTAATTTCTATTTCACTCCTAGATAAAAACGGATTCAAATGTGTAGCCGTTCCTGGAAAAATTATAATTAGCAAAGGAGAAATGTATGTAGGGAAAGGCTATCTGACCGAAGACCTTTACATATAAGATGAATGTAATGACTGTTGAAATAAATAAAAGTTCAAATTCTTCTTATTTGCTTGAGTCTTATGATTTGTGGCACGTTTAGGCCATGTTAATTACAAAACATTACAAAAACTGATTAACTTAGAAGTTTCACCTAACTTTGAGTGCAATAAATCAAAGTGTCAAACGTGTGTGGAATCGAAGTATGCAAAGCATCCTTATAAGTCCATTGAAAGGAATTTCAATCCTTTAGACTTAATACACACTGACATTTGTGATATGAAGTCAACACCATCACGTGGTGGGAAAAAGTATTTCATAACTTTTATTGACGATGGCACTAGATATTATTATGTCTACTTGCTAAATAGTAAGGATGAAGCAACAGATACGTTTAGGCAATATAAAACTGAAGTTGAAAATCAATTGAACAAAAAGATCAAAATGATAAGAAGTGATAGAGGCGGAGAATTTGAATCTCCCTTGGCGCAAATATGTGTAGAGAATGGAATAATCCATCAAACTATTCACCTCGATCTAATGGAATTGCGGAAAAGAAAAAGTCGAACTTTGAAGGAAATGATGAATGCATTACTTATAAGTTCTGGTTTACCGCAAAACTTATGGGGGGAAGCTATCCTTATAGCCAATCGTATACTCAACAGAGTTCCTCATAGTAAGACACAATCAATTCCTTACGAAAAATGGAAAGAAAGGAAACTCAACTTGAAATATTTCAAAGTGTGAGGGTGTCTAGCGAAGGTTCAAGTTTTTATACCTAAAAGGGTTAAGATAGGACCTAAAACGGTGGACTGCGTGTTCATAGGATATGCAAAAAGTAGTAAAGCATGTCGATTTTTGATTCATAAATCCGAACATCCGGATATTAATGAAAATACGGTAATTGAATCAGATAATGTTGAATTCTTTGAAAATATTTACCCATATAAAACTAGACATGAACAGTCTAGTGGAGGATTTAAGCGACCTCGAGATAAACCAAGTGAGAATGTACATAATGAAGAAAATCCAAGACGTAGTACACATCAAAAAACGTCAACTTCGTTTGGATCGGATTTTGTAACATTTCTCTTAGAAAATGAGCCTCAAACATTTAAAGAAGCGATGTCGTTGTCAGACTCATCCTTTTGGAAAGAGGCAGTCAATAGTGAGATAGATTCAATCTTAAGCAACCATACATGGGAATTGGTTGACCTTCCTCCCGAAAATAAACCTTTAGGTTCTAAATGAATCTTCAAAAAGAAAATGAAGGTGGATGGTACTATTGACAAATACAAGGCACGACTTGTAATAAAAGGCTTCAAACAGAAGGAAGGCTTTGATTACCTTGATGCATACTCGCCAGTAACAAGGATAACCTCGATTCAAATGTTAATTGTCTTGGCGGCGGTATATGATCTTCAAATCCATCAAATGGATGTGAAAACCGCATTCTTAAATGGAGACTTAGAGGAAGAAATATGCATGGAACAACCTGAGGGTTTTGTGGTTTCAGGAAAAAAAAATAAGGTGTATAAACTTGTTAAGTCACTTTATGGACTAAAACAAGCACTTAAACAATGGCATGTAAAGTTTGACCAAACCATGTTGGCAAACGGATTCAAGATAAATGAATGTGATAAATGTGTTTACATTAAAGACACTCCAAATCACCAAGTGTCATTGTTTGTTTATATGTGGATGATATGTTAATCATCAGTAGAGACATTTCTGACATAAATGCAACAAAACGAATGCTCGAGAGCAAGTTTGATATGAAAGACCTTAGAGTTGCAAATGTGATCTTAGGTATAAGAATCCATCGAACTCCACAAGGGTTAGCATTGTCACAGTCTCATTATATCGAAAAAGTATTTGACAAGTTCAAGTATATGGAATTTGGTATTGCCAAGACTCCATTGAATGTGAACTTTGCACTTCGAAAGAATGAAGGTGAAAGTGACTCACAATGGAGTACGCAAGAGTATTGGGATGTTTAATGTATATAACGAACTGTACACGACCAGACATAGCCTGTACTATTAGTAAATTGAGTCGGTACACGAGTAATCCTAACAAAACTCATTGGATGGCAATGAAAAGAGTTTTGGGGTATCTTAAATACACTCAAAACTATGCTTTGCATTATAATAAATATCCTGCAGTAATTGAAGGATATATGATGTAAATTGGATCACCGGATCGAACGAAGTAAAATCCACAAATGGATATGTATTTACTATCGGTGGAGGAGCAGTTTTTTGGAAATCATCCAAACAAACTTGTATCGCTCGCTCTACAATGGAATCTGAATTTATCGCATTAGATAAAGCCGGTGAAGAAGAAGAATGGCTCCGAAATTTCTTGGAAGATATTCCGTATTGGCCCAAGCCAGTGACACCAGTATGTATACACTGTGATAGCCAAACGGCAATAGGTAGGACAGAAAGCATGATGTACAACAGTAAATCTCGTCACATACGACGGAGACATAATACCGTTAGGGAACTTCTCTCTAGTGGAATTATCACTATTGACTATGTAAAGTCAAAGAATAATGTGTCGGATCCACTTACAAAAGGCCTATCTAGAGAAGGAGTGGAAAGAACATCCAAGGAAATGGGTGAAGGAGTGGAAAGAACATCCAAGGGAATGGGTTTAAGGCCTAGAACAAGTCAGCATAGCAGTAACTCTACCTAGCAGACTGGAGATCCCAAGAGCTAGGTTCAAGGAGATCAAACAAAGTTGTGTCTGATAGGCTCAACATTATCAAATACTCAACCCATTATCATGATGTAGACAATGTTTAGTAAACAAGGATAAGACTTCAGGTGAAAAGTCTTTTAATGATTATCTAAATTTGGCAGATTTGACCAAATAGTTTAATCTACTAGATTGAACGTTTAGAAATCACCTATGTGAGGGCGAATTGGAAGCCGCTTCAAGGAGAATGTTAGTAAAGGCCTATTCTCTAAGCTCTCATGAAACCGGGACGTGTTCATGGCTGAAAAGAACAAAACCATGAGAACCATAAACGTTAAAAGGCTAGTTGTGTGACATGTATTGTCTAGATGTACAATAAAGTTCGACGGTTCAAAGATATCAAATCTACCGATTGACCGAGTGCATCTGATGCATGTTCACTACGGAAAGTTCAAAGGGAAACCCACTTATCCAGATGCAATCAGTCTTTGTTTGATGATTACATACTTGTTCGTAAAACTTTTACAAAGAATAGTCATTCCCATTCATTTGGGGGATTGCTGGGTTCATAGTAGATGAAAAAAGTGTGAATGGAAAAATGGAGAGTAAAAGGGTGGAGGGAAGGAGACACTAAAAATGAAAAGTGTACTTACAAATTGGCAAGTTTACTCTTTCTCCCACATTGGTGGAAGCAGAGAATTTGAGAGTGTTTATATTGAGAAACACTAACTCCACATGGATAGTGAGGCAAGAACTAAATGATGCCTCGCGCCGTCGTCGTCGCTCTGCTCGGCTTTGGATTTGGATTTGAAAAATGATCAATCGATAAGATCTATCTTTTTGGACAAACTTTATTTGAATTCCGAAAAATGCCAAATGGAATACCACAGTAAAAAAAATTTCTGTGTTCGATACTCCATTTATATGCATTTTTTCTGAATTGATGCGTTGTTTCAGTGAACGTTGAACAGATGCACTGTTACAGTAAACAGATGCACTGTTACAGTAACAGATGCATTGTTACAGTAAACAGATGCACTATTACAGTAACAGATGCACTGTTCCAGTGAACTGGTGTACTGTTTCGCCAAATGGTGTAATGTTTTAGCAAAAATACTGCACTGTTTTGGGGAAAAAATAGCCATGCAATTTCAGAATATTCACACCTCTAAGTTGAACCAATTCCACCTTTTCGAACAGGCATGTTATGGCTATAAAAACATGTCTTCTTCCACAGGTTTGATGCAATGAAATTTTCAGAATAAAAACTCTCTTCTTTTCTTTACAAATATTCTGTGTGATCAATCAAAGCGTTCTGTACGTTCGAAGAATCCGCCTATTTGAGGTACCGCTATAGTCGGATTGAAGGCCATTTTATCCTGGGAGGAAAAATTTCACAACCTCGGGTACAGTGAGGGGAATTATTTCCTTAAGGAAATTTCGTGAATTCAGACGACTTGGCCTATTCAATTTCTGCTTCATCTTATTTTTCCTGAAAAATAAATACACTTCTTGGAAAGGTCATTTTGAACTTGTATTAAGGGTATTTGATACTTCATTGTGTTCTTGTTTATACTTGAACTCTAGTTAAAGTTGTTGTAATATACAGATTCTGCATACCCGACCATATTGTGGAAAATAACAGTTAGATACATAGAGGCAGAATAAAAACAAATCAAGAAAAAAAATTCAGAAAACAAAAAGAGATCGAGATGATAAGGAAGATATTAAAAAGTTGAGCTATATTTCTACTACTTTCTCTTTTTTTTTCTTGATCTTTCTCTTTTTATGTAAGGGTGGTATGGGGGAGGTGTGAATAGCAGGATATGCGCACAACTTCTTCACTTCAAGCAGTACAAGAAAGGTTGTTGGGAGCTTGCCAATCTCGCAGAACTTAATTCGGGAATTAGCAAAGATTGATTCAAATACTAAGCCCTTAAAATTTTGATCAAGGAACAAAGTATTAAAAGGACAATCTTTGTATGTGCCAAATGAATTAAGACTAAATGTACCTTTAATTTCTATTCATATCAAACTATGTTAAAATCCTACATAATAATTAGCAGCTTCAAATACTGGAAAATAAAACAGCCGGAACAAGCAAGACCAGCCAAACTAACCCGATAATCCAGCATGGTGTTGACCAAACAATATTAACATATTATGATTTTTTTAGTGTAGTTTTCTTTGTTATCTGATTTATACTTCCATGGTTTACAATTATTAGCTTTAACATGACACCCCATTATTTCAATTCCAACATAATGTGATCCCAAGTAGCTCATGAATTGAAGGTGTTTTAACTAAAATTGTAGTTGAAGATCCATTCTTCAGAGCGAAACGCAAGTCTTTGTCACAAACAGAAGAATTCTGCACGCTGTTCAAGTAGTTAACTCTAAGTTATCGGTCCTCAGCTAATGTGCTACAACTCTTTAATCAGTCAACTTAACGATTCACTAATCATTTTGCCTCCAACAGGAATCGAACAAGCAAAAACTAAATAAAATAAAACAAACTCCTTGTTCCTAAAATGAAATTACTCTACTTTCCATTTCGGCGATAGAAGTAGACTACGTGAAACGTTATTCAAAAAGAAAAAAAAAAAACATACCAGGGAATTTGTATAGTTTAACGGAATGGTCAATAGATCCAGAAGCCAGACAAGTGAAATTAGGGGTAAGAGCCAAAGCGGAAACGCCATCTCGATGATTTCGAATAAATTTAGGTGGATTAGCTGGCAAAATAGCATCGTGAATACAAATAGAAGAATCGGAAGAAGACGCAGTGACAACTTGTTCGCCCTGTTGGTCCCATAAAACGGAGCAGAATGACCCGACGCCATTGCTGTTCTTGTGAGCTTCTCGAAGCTTAATGGATCTGATCTTCATTGTTCGCTAAACTTCGTTGCTTCTCTTTGGTGTTTTGATTGGGGTTAGTTTTTTGAGTGTTAGGGTTTTGGATAGATGTAAAATGATTTTGGATCTGGCGGGAAATGGATTTGTGAATTGGGATAGGGAAAGAGCGGGAAACGGAGGACAGAATTGGAATTCTCTATTTGCTTTATGCGCCATTTTACTGGACCTGATACCGACCCGAAAGTAGTTACCGGGCTGAACTCTCTCACAAGTGGGCCCGCCTAGAATGGGCTTGATAAATTTCCGAGTCCGTTATTTTTTGAAAAAGTTTCTCGTAAATAACATATGGGCAAATCACATAAATGTACACTTTAAGAGTCAATATTACAAAAACTACCCATAGTTTCTATTTTACAAAATACAACAATAGAAATATAACAAAATCTACCAAATAAGGTAAAAGAAAAAATAAAAGACAATAAATAAAATAGCATGATTTAAGGGGGCAACTTAATAGTTGATATTTTACCCTACAAATTCTCCTATTTTGTTTTTCATCAATTTTTTTTTCAAAAATAATAAATAAGCCAAACGAAAAAACACTACATTTATTTGATATTTGTTTTATGTTTTCAGATTTAATTTATTTAATTAAATTGACCTTGATTTTTAATATTTTTTAGGAGAAAACATCATTAATGATAGTAAATTCTCCGGTTGATTCAAACCACATCCTATACAAATTTCATACATCATAAAATTATTGATACACCTATTTTTATATAAATCATACACCATAAAATTATTAATACACCAATTTCTATACATTTTGAACACCATAAAATTATTAATACACCAACTTTTTATATAAAATTTTATAAAACACCATAAAATTATAGATACACCAATTTTTATATATTTTCGACACCATAAAATGATTATTATAGATAAATTAATTTCTAGATAATTCAAACATCATAAAATTATTGATACAAAATTATTAATACATCAATTTTTATACAATTCAACAGCATAAAAACATTGATACACAAATTTTTATACAATTCAAACACCATAAAACTGTTGATACACCAACTTCTATACAATTCAGACACCATAAAGCTGGTGATACACCAATTTCTATACAATTCAGACACCATAAAGATTGTGATACACCAATTTCTATATAATTCATATATCAATTTCTATACAATTCATACACCAATTTCTATACAATTCATAAACCATAATACACCAATTTCCTATACAATTCATGCCATAAAATCATTGATATCCTTCACTTGCCGGTGTCATCAAAAAAATCTCAAAAAACAATCAGTAGTAACAAACATTGAGAAAAAATTCAAAACCTCCATCGAAAATCATATCCACCGCCGTTGTCGCCACAACATCGAATTCTCCACCGTATCCAAAATACGAATCACAAAACATACTGACCGATGAACAAACGGTGTTCTATCAAAACTCTGCCCAAAAAAAATCAAGGAAACTACAACCATGCCTTCCAAGATTATGTTGAAACCTAAGGGGAAGAATACCAAAAGGGTTGCTGTGGTGGATGAGGAAGACAGAGCAATGACGGTGGTGGTGAAATTCGTGAAGGAGCGGGGACATGGACAACAAAGAAAGCCAGGTGATTATACACTATCGTTTCATCTTGCTTGTTATCATCATTGGCATGAATTCTTAACCCAAACCTTCTCTTTCTCAACTTTTTAGCCCTGTGTAAAGTCATATTTCTTGATAGGTTATTTTAGAGTTTGTTGGGAGTGGGGGGTAATATAAGTCAGTGGGGACCCCACACGCATATGCTTGCTATAAAAAACTGCTTTTAGTGGTAGATTTTGTAAATAAAATATATTTTTTGTAAATAAAAAAAACTAGTGGTAGCTTTTGTAATATTAATGCTTAAATTGTATATTCATGTGATTTTTCCATAACTAACATAAACATACACCTTAACTTAACTTATATACACAAATCTCCACCCTTACAAAGTAGTTACAAAAATTTCAACTAATTATGTATCTTCGTTGGATGTACCGGGAGTCAATTATGTATCTCGACATATCCAAAATCGAAAAAATGTATAGGGAGCTAATTATGTATCTTTTCTTAGAAAAAAAGGTATTTTTGTTATGTATTATGTATCTTGCCAGAAAGATATATGGGGAGTTGATCATCCATCTTTACAAAGAATTTTTTTTATCTTTGTTGGGTGTATCGGGAACTAATTACGTATCTCGATAGATCCGAAATCAAAATTTTCAGTAATGATGCAAAATATCTGAATTTTCTGTATAAAGGTCCAAACTATAGGGATTTATGTTGTTTGTCCAAAATCCCAACTCTTTTAAATAATTACATAAATCTTGACTTCACGTTAAAGTTCAGATACAACATGTATCTGTGCAAAATTAAATGATGCATCCAAAAGAATAAGTCATCGATAGCCTCTTTAAGAGGTCCCAAAATTTCACTTGAACCCCTCAACTATGACTTGTACCTATCAAACACCTAAATTATTTATTATTATTATTGTTAAAAAAATCACACTTCAATTTATTTCATTAATGCATTTCTAATAATGACAAATTTTAATTTATAAAATATAAAAAAACAGCCCCCCGGCTCCCCCCTGCCCCGCTTCTCTTAGCCGTCTTCTTCATTATCTTTCTTCATCTGTATTTTTTTTACTTTTAAATTTTTTAACAATCTTGTTAATATAATTAACATTTTTCAATTAAAAAGAAAAAAGAAAAACAACGGCCCCTCCCTCGCCCCTCCCCCATCTCTCAACCGTCTTTTTCTTCGTCCAAACTTATGTAAATTCTTTTTTTAAAAAAAAAAATAAAAATTAGCAATCTTGTTTTTACAGAGTATTTTGGGGCAAATTTTTTCAGAAAAATAAAGATCAATTTGGGTCAAAAAATTGTTCGGCGAAACTTCATTTTTTTTTTTGCTAACTTTATATGAATCTGAAATTACTTTCTTGATATTATTAAATAATTCAAATTCTAAGGAACCCACAACACAAGAAGAAAAAAATAACAATAAATATGAATTGACACTGATATGCCATTGAAAAACTCAAAAGAAATAAGATTGCTAAAAAAAAATTGATTTTGATTTTTTTAACAGAATTTAGATGGAGAAGAAGATGATAAGAAGCGGGGGAGGGGAAGTAGGATAACATTGCTTTTCTTTTAAAAAAAAAATAAATTAAAAATTGTATTATAGATTTCTTTTTTTCTTCTCACCATTATTATTTTGTAAATATTTTTTCTGGGATTCACGTGCCAAATGACATCATTTAATTTGTTATTTTAACACGTCACTGCAATTGCACTACACACACTTTACATTTATAGCTGATTGTTAAAAATATGTTTAAATGGTTCAAATTCAAGTAGTAAAAGTGTTCAGTGGGTACAAGACCAGTAGTAGAGATATTCAATAGGTACTTGTCAGAGTTGAGGAGTTCAAGTGAAATTTTGGGATAACTTGAAGAGCCTATCGATGACTTAAGTATTAAATTAAGTGATTTACCTGTGTGGACCAAATCATGAATTTTTAATAATATTGAAAAAAAATTAAAATAGAAAGTAATTAACCCGAAGAGTTGGGATTTATGTTATTTTAACTTCTTTTGGAGGATGGACCGAAGTGTAGAGACATCCAATTTTGGAATCACTATTTATAGGAGTGTGCATCGGTCGGTTCAGTTTTGCATATTATCGATTCGTTTATCGATTTTCGATTTTTAAATATGCTAAATCAGTAACCAAACCAATAAGATGTTTTTTATCGGTTTTCGATTTATCGATTTTTAGTCCTTAACGGTTCATTTTTCGGTTTAACCGAAAAGAAAATACTCATAAAATAGAAATAGTAGTAACTAACATGGAAAAAAACGAATCTTAGTTGCAACCAAAAATCCTACATGATGTGTTTAAATTTACAAAAATCTTCAAGTTTGAACTAAATGTTGTTAGGAGAAATTAAGAGTTTGTATAATTGAAATAATAGATTTGTTAATCTGTAGAAATAAAAGAGAAATATATATATATATATATCGGTCGATTTATCGGTCGGTTCGATTTTTACATACTCCTAACTATTTAATCCCTACTCCAGGTGCATAAAAATTTGTGAGCAGGTCAATTTCTAAACAACTTCAAACATTGTGGATTAAAGTCAAGCATATATTAATGAAGTTCAATCTTTTTTGCTTGAACTTCAAACATGCACATACGATAATCATTGATATCTTAACTCAAGACAGAAATATCTAAACTTCAAATAGTTTTTAATCGAATTTAAATTTTATCAAGTCTAAATTCAAACATCTCATGTTTAAAGTTATTCTGAAATTTGTATATGAGCAAAATAAATAGAAGTGGATACATAGAAAATAGCGGTGTCCATCTCGCGATATTTTTATTATTTTCTGTGTACAATAAACATTAAAGGGAGCCTTGAAGTAACTAGTAAAGTTGTTGCCACGTGATCAGGAGGTCATGGGTTCAAGTTAAGGATGTTAAGTGGGCCGGGCCAGGTCAACCCAAATCCGGCCCGTGAGATTTTGCCGGATTGTGGGTCGGTCCGGTTCCGGGCCTGGTTAAGTGGGCTGGGTCCAATAGTAATTTTCTTAAAAATAATCCTGAACCGGGCCACTTAGCCCAACCCGGTCTAACCCACCTAAATCCGGTTAAAAATTTGGTCAAAACCGGTCAAACCCCCCCCCCCCCCCCCCCCCCCCCCAAAAAGGTATTTTTTCCAATATAGACAATATATACCTACGTATATACATTTTAAATACGTTAAACAATATATATACACTATATCTATAGTATATATTACATTAAAATTTAAAAAATATATACACAATTACACATACATATGTAACATTCAATATATACGACTATACGTACTACTTTAAATAAAACATATACTACAATATATATATATATATATATATAGTTATATGCTAATTTGTAAAACATATACACATGTATACGTTAAATATATACGTCTAAAGAATATATTTACACATATATACGCACCATTCAATATATATGTGTATACTTTAAATAAAACATATACTATAATAAATATATACTACAATATATATATAGTTATATATTAATTTATTTAACATATACATATGTATACGTTAAATATATACATCTATAGAAGATACATACACGTATAAACGTACCATTCAATATGTACGTACTACTTTAAATAAAACATATACTACAATATATATATATATATATATATATATATA
>NC_061113.1:251565948-251677236 GCF_002878395.1 Capsicum annuum
TATATATATATATATATATATATATATATATATATATATATATATAGTTGTATACTAATTTATAAAATATATACACATGTATACGTTAAATATATATGTCTATAGAAGATATATACATATATATACGCATCATTCAATATATATGTACTACTGTAAATAAAATATACTGCAATATATATACACTACAATATATACACACACTATATATATGGTTATATACTAATTTATAAAACACATACACATGTATATGTTAAATATATACGTCTATAGAAGATATATACATATACATACGCATCATTCAATATATATATGTATACTTTAAATAAAACATATACACACGTATACGTTAAATATATATTTCTATAGAAAATATATACACATATATACATACCATTCAATATATATGTACTATTTTAAATGAAACATGTACTACAATATATATATACTACAACATATAGTTATATATATAGTTATATAGTAATTTATAAAACATATACACATGTATACGTTAAATATATACGTCTATAGAAGATATATATACACATATATATGCACCATTCAATATATATGTACTAATTTAAATAAAACATATACTACAATATATATATACTAATTTATAAAACATATACACATGTATACATTAAATATATACATCTATAGAAGATAGATACACGTATATACATACCATTCAATATATACGTACTACTTTAAATAAAACATATACTACAATATATATATATATATATATATATATATATATATACTAATTTATAAAACATATACACATGTATACGTTAAATATATATACATCTATAGAAGATATATACACGTATATACGTACCATTCAATATATATGTACTACTTTAAATAAAATATACTACAATATTTATACACTACAATATATACGCACACACTATATATATAGTTATATACTAATTTATAAAACATACACACATGTTTACACGTTATATACTACTTTAGAAGATATATACACATATATACGTACCATTCAATATATGCACTACTTTAAATAAAATATACTACAATATATATATACACTACAATATATACACACACTATATATATAGTTATATACTAATTTATAAAACATATACACATGTATACGTTAAATATATACGTTTATAGAAGATATATACACATATATACGTAACATTCAATATATATGTACTACTTTAAATGAAATATACTATATATATACACGCGCTATATATATAGTTATATACTAATCTATAAAACATATGCACATGTATACGTTAAATCTATACTACTTTAGCAGATATATACTCACATATACGTGTCATTCACGTCTATAGAAGATATATACACATATATACGTACCATTCAATCTATATGTACTACTTTAAATAAAACATATACTACAATATATATACTACAATATATAATTATATATATAGTTATATATTAGTTTATAAAACATATACACATGTATACGTTAAATTTATACGTCTATAGAAGACATATATACACATATATAAATTAATAATACTTGATAGTAAATTAATAATATATTAAAACAAAGTTTTGATTAAATCCAATTAAAAAACAAAAAAATTAACGGGGCCGGGCCGATTAATCAGGCCCAAAACAAAAATAACCCAGCCCGGAACCCGGGACCCTACAGCCCGTGGGCTGACCGGGCCGGGTTTGCTTAGCGGACCGGGTCGGGTCGGGTCAGCCCGCTCCCGTTTGACAGGCTTAGTTCATGTCTTGGAAACATTCTATACACCCTTGTAGTGGGGTCCTTTCCCGAACACCTCGCATATCGATAACTTTAGTGCATCGGGTTGCCTTTTTTTTAAATGACTATTGAGCTTGCAAAATTACCTTTGCGCAACGTAATTTGATGTCTTTATTTTAAATGACTATTGAGCTTGCAAAATTATCCTTTGTGCAACGTAATTTGGTGTCTTCATATTTTAAGTTGCTGTACACAATTGACATTTCTCCCCTCTATATTTTTGATCAACCATGAGCTGCTTTGGACGAAATTGTGGAAATTTTTTCCTGTATAAAATTTCGTATTTCCAAAAGCACAAGCTAGCTTTTAGCCTCCTTTTCTTTTTTCTACAAAGTAAGTAGTGTAGTAAAATGCAAGTTTCCAAAGGGGTTATTGTTATTGCCAAAAACTTTGTCATGGCATGAAGTTTAAGTCCCAAGTTCGATGAATCAGCGATAACCACGGCAGTAGTGGCTTTCATGTGCTAATTGTCTTGAAAAGCGGCACACTTATTTCCCATTTTCCAAATCCCAGTGTTTCAAACACCAAAAGATTTCACCCCCCAAAACAAACCTATGCCCCTGCCATGGGTTGTGGTGCAGCGTGATGAGGCTGCTTCACCCTTAATCAGAGGTCGAGAGTTCAATCCTGGGCATGAAGAAAATTCTGTTGGGAGCGCTACCCCCCCGAATGGGGCCCTACCCGGCATGAATCCGTATTAGTCGGGTTCCAATGCGGGTACGGGACACCAGATCAAAAATTAAAAAAAAAAACTATGCCCCTAGTCCAGACTAATTTGTTGAACATCTAGTAATTCCTAAGAAGGATCCCAAAACCCTCAGCACCTTAAATTTCATTACAGCGGGGTACAGTTCCTGATCAAGAGGTATACTAAGTTTACGATAATTGGTAGCTAGCCTCGGGTTCAAATTTAAGCTAGAGGATCATTCAATCAACTCATCAAGTATGTTAAAGGAAAAAAAAAGTCTGATGTATAAGTGTAGTGCAATCAAATTAAATAATTTGTGCATATATAATCAAAAGTAGAGGACACGAGAAGTTAGAATATTGCTTGTTATAGTAATATACTCCATATCTGTCGTCCCATTTTAGTATATGGTATGTTTAGAGTATTATGGGTCAGTTATTCAAAACTATCAATGTGAACTTTGACATTAATTTTTTTAAAAAACAAACAAACAATGACATTCACAAAAACTACATAAAAAGTAGTATAATTTATAAGTCAACATATTAATAATTTCAGATGGAGTAGTAACTCAATTCTAGTTATTCTCCTTATATTTTAAAATCACACACTTAAACCCCAATATGGATGTACACAAATACTAGCTAGTTATTTAATTTGATAATGAATGTTGAGTGGTTAATGTTGAAAAACATGAGTTACATCTCTGACTCAGTATATTCAAGTGATAACTTATAAAAATGTAAACTGAAATTATAAATAGTGTGTTCTTATAAAAAAATAAAGAATGAGAATTGATTTGGGAATGGTGGAAGAAATTAAAGAACAAAAGTTACCTTCACAGTTCACACTTTGTCTCGATGCTTTTGTAATATTCTTGTTTAAAATTTTGTTTAAACTTACAACAGCTTTTTTCACTAAGCATAGTCAACGGTCAACCAGTTTGAAGACTCCATCATCCTCGAATTTAGTAGTAATTACTTTAATTTCAGCTGTAATGTCTGACTGTATTTACAGCACATTTTCATTGTCGTTGATCCCACTAATTAAAACTAATCACCAATCACCATGAAATAAGAGATACTTAATTGCTTTCCAGCTTAAACAAACAAACTGGCCGAGAGTAATTTTAAACAAAGGGGCGTAACAGAGTACGTAGAGAACATAATTACTATATTGTTAGTCGTTAACATTTGATTGTTTGTCTGTCTATTTCATGGACTTAAAAAAGGATCAATGTCAAGAATGAAAATAAAGATAGTTTGATTTTTGTAAATGCTAGTATGTGTTTACACCTCAATGGTAAACGAATGTGGGTTGATGTTTACACCTCAAGGTAAACGAATGTGGGTTAACACGTTTTGACTGGAGCCTGGTAATTATATTTTGTTCCGATTTTTTTATCAAATTTAAATTTTATTTTTTTTTGATCAATCTCTTTTCTTGAAAGAAAAATTTGGACATCTACAAGTAGAATTCCTTCGTCTCATACCAAAAACACAACACCATCCACAGTGTACTCATTTAAAGAGTCTTGTTTAAGAAATATTTTTCTCAACTAGTTTTTATACTTTTTTGAATTAATTTTTTAACATGATAGCAAACTGACCAAATAATATCAATAATATGCCTATTAGTATAGTTTTTTATGTTATCTGAATTATAATCTACATGATTTGCAACTATAAGCTTTCACATGACACTTTGATTATTTCGATTCCAACATTATATTGTTTACGCCGGGGGAAGTGGGCACATAGTTGAAGCCAAACGATTTATTTATTTTTTAAACCCCTCTCTAGGAGCTTTCACCCTTTTTATTCTTTGATGACTCGAGCTCACAACTTACCATTCGAGCAGCTCCCTCTTATCAACTAAATCAGTTCAAATACTTGATTATTCTTTTTTTTAAAACAAACAGGAGAATAAGAGTTGAAGACGCTAAAGAACAAGGGGCACCCACTGATTAAAAAAAAATAAAAATGGGAGAGCGAGCTCTCGTGTTCTTAACTTGTTTGTTAAAACCTAACTGTAAAGTTAAAAGTGTTAGTACTTTGTTATATTAAAATGTTATGCATGATAGGTGTTTAGTATTCAAGGCAGATTAATTAATTTTACCACTTGCCCATGTTCTTCTCCTTCTCCTTCTTCAACATTTTGGTTTCCCCCCGGACCGACCCCTTCACAATTCTGCTCAATCGCCCATGCTCATTATCTAATAATACTCCTTTGTTCCGATTTATTTTTCACATTTTAATATTAAGAAAACAATAATTGGTATAATAATGTTAACATTTTACCCCTAAAATTAATGTTTAGTAATAGATATAGAAAATAATTTGGAGAATAAGAAATTACCTAAAGATTGAAGAAGAATTTTTTCTTGATTTGTCAAAAATGATAAGTCAAAATAAAAATTAAATTAAAAAAATAGTGACAAGTAAATTCAAACAGAGGAAGTATTACTCTCCCGAGTCCTGTCTCAAATTATTTATCTTGTTATTCTTTTACAAGTCTTTAAAAAAACATTGATAAGGAGAAAGTTTGACCATTTTATCAATTTGAGATAACTATTTATAGAAATCACAATAGATAATAAAACGGAGAGTGAACTAGAGTCTACACTGTTCCTTTCACTTACTCCTGGCAAAAGGAGATGTCGAAGAATTCACTAATCATGTGCATTTAACAACCAAAATTAAAATATATAACCACAATTAGTGGTAGGAGAAATTTTTTGACCAGGACTGACAGGTGCATGTTAACAATAGGTTTCTGAAAATTTTCTAATAAAAGCTAGATTTATAGGTTCACTGTTATACCAAAAAGCAATTGTGGTTTGTGACAGACAGACGATACTGCTTTTATAAAATCAACTGTTAATTAACGGTTTGATCTTTTACATGCAATAAGAGCTAGTAGGGGAATATGATTTTCTCCCAATTCCTCATAAAGTCAAAATTGCCACTACTTTTGGACCACTTCCATGTAAACGTAATATCATTCCTTATTCTTTTTGTTTGGTTTCTTTCGGTACGGCCTGCTTTAGGACTCAACTAATTCTGATTCATATAAGAGTATTTTAACTCGGAGCGATATAATCCTCCTGGCCTACTAAATTTGACTTAGCCTCCAATTAATTAGTTCTCGTTCATCTTCTACCTTAAGATGCATACTGGACAAACATAGACAGTCTTGAGATAAATTTAGTGCTACACTATCTCTTGTTTGGTTTATAGTCGTGAGATTATGTCCAAATAAGTAGGACAAATTAAGTTATCTCCTAATAAAATAATAAAAATGACAAAAATATAATAAAGTTACCCATGAGGTCCCTCAAACAAACAACTTATTCTTAAGCGTTATGCAACATGTGTTACTTTTAACGTAACAAATCAAACAATCAATAAAAAATAATGACTAATTTAAATATAATTTATTAGCTTATCTTCCAAACCAACCAACCCTAATAGTTTCAAAATTAGACTCCAAAGTTGAAAAAAAGGAGCTCCCTTAGTCATATAGCCCATACAGGGGCGGCTCTACCTTGAAAAAAATATAAGCGACTGCCTTAGGCCCCCAAATTTAAGGGCCTCATTTTCCATAATAATATAAATATTTTTTTTAAAAAAATTAAATATTATTTATAGAAAAAATAACTTTTTTATATAAAAGGAGAGAATTATTAGAAGAAGTTCATATATCTAGTGTACTATGTTTCAAGAAAGATTAAATGCATTGATTATATTATTACTTTAAAAAGAATAATTAGAAAAAATCGATTATATAATTTTGAAAATAGAGTTCATTAAAAGAAAGTTATTTTTTTTTTAAATTTTAAGGCCTCCGTTTGATTTTCGCCTTAGGCCACAAATATGCTTGAGCCGCCTCTAAGCCCATAGTTAGTCAGAGCCACCTTTCATCCGGGGTTCATTTGAACCCCCTTTGACGAAAAATTATACGATTTATACTTATTTTACATGGTTAAATTTATATATATATATAATAGATGTTGAACTCTTCGACTAGTTTATATGTTTACTTCTAAACCCTTTTAATGAAAATTCTGACATCGCCATTAACCCATACCTATAAACTTAGGCCCCCCAAAAAAAAAGAATTCCTCGTTGCATGCATGGCGCGGCAAACAGGGGGAAAACAGCCGTACCTTTAGCTCCACGTTATCATAGCCCTTTTCCCTAACATAAACACATAAAAGACCATCTTCTTCTTTCTTAAACTGTTTTTGATAAATGTTTCTATTTTTCTACTGTCTTTTGTGTTTCCCCAGGTGCTCCATTGTACCCCTAACCAATTTTTTAAACATAAAGTTAGTTGTTCTAACCCTAGCTTTGACTTGGGTTTGGAATTTGGGCTTTCTATAAATCTCCCCTGCTTTCTTTCATGTGCATCCCTCTCCTTTAGTACTACAGAGTGTAACAAACATCCTTTTACCAAAAAAGAAAGAGACCAAAAAATGGTGCCTTTAAGTTTTAGTACTTCTTTTAGGTTTGTTATGGTACTCTTCATCTTTCTTACCATAAAAGGCTCAATTGCTCATAGTGATGATCAAGGTACTGACTTTCTCTTTTTACAGCCTTAAATACATTTACAATCTTTTTTTTTTTTTATAAAAAGTAATAATGTTCCTTGTTTTTTCCAAAATTGGGAGTTTAATTACTACTTGTTCCTTCTGCAGCTAAACGAACCACTGTGGTCAATGACGCTAGAAATGGTTATGCCATCTCACTAAGTGTGGAGAAGGTACAAAAGTTGATTTGGTTTCCCCCATAGTTATAGTAGTATCATTTTTATTTTTTGGGATCAAGACTCGAATTCAAATTAATTTTACAAACTCTGAAGGAGGTTCTTGAAATTTCAGGAAGTTATGGATGATGTACCTGCACCAGCAGCAGCTGAACTCAATAAGTATGGCGGAATGAGAGGAAGAAAAATGATGATAGAGAGAAAAAATACGAAGGAAAAGTCGAAGCAAGTGGAATCGAAGAATTCATCATCAGGTGCGGCAAGTGCAAGTACACATTCTGTTGGAAATTTAAAGCTTAAAGGGCAGGGGAAGTTGAGAGAATTGAGCGGTAGAAGTAGTCCTAGTAGCCATTCTGTGAAGTCCAATACAGGAAGTTTTGTGGCTCT
The DNA here is from genome assembly GCF_002878395.1 of Capsicum annuum. Taxonomy (NCBI): domain Eukaryota; kingdom Viridiplantae; phylum Streptophyta; class Magnoliopsida; order Solanales; family Solanaceae; genus Capsicum; species Capsicum annuum. The sequence goes on from NC_061113.1 coordinate 251,573,571, forward strand.
CAATGCTGATTATCACATGGCAAAACCCCACCCCCCTAAGAATAACTGAGAGAGAAAGAAACTTTTTGGTAGTTCTAGCTAGATCTTAGCTGATTTTGTTTAGTTATATGTTCTTGTGAAAAGGGGATAGTAGTACTATATATACTTGTATGTATAAATAGAAAATTGCAAGAATTTTCAGATTTCTCACTTGCAAAAATATCCAATTCTTTGTAGTCCATCCAGCTATTCTTTTGTCAAGCAAAGTGAATGGCAGTATGTTTCATTTATGATTTCTTCATAAGTTCCTCTCTGCAAGCTTCATCAAGTGTCTAAATCCTTCAGTTTTGCTCAATTGAACTTTATCAGCTAGCCTATTCTATTAAGCTTCATGAAATGTCTAAATTCTTTAGTTTTTCTCATTTAGCAAACTAAGATTGAATGAAAAAAGAAATGGAATGTATCCTCAATTTGGGCATTTTCTCCTTTTCCAATGCAGGAAACAGCAATAGTCCATCCAATCTACTCGGTGAATCGCGAAAGAACACTCAGAATCAGGTTACTAAATTGTACTATTTGTTGGAGACTAGTTGAGTAACCTTCATGTTATTATTGTTACTCCTCATTTTCTTAATTTTACTTCACTTGAATTTCAAGATGAAGGGCGACGAGAGCAAAAAAACAGCGAAAACAGCAAGTAGACGCAACTGGAAGAACTCATCCGATAAGTTAGTTTCAACGGATGATCAATCTGATGAGAAAGGATCATTTCAGAATCTTGATTCAGAGAAGATTCATGAAGATACAACTGAGTTTTTCACCATGATGAACAAAGACTACGTCGGAGGTCCAGGATCAGGAAGCAAACCCCATCACAAACCCCCAATCAACAATTCCCAGCCTTTCCACAGATCAAATCCTTAAAATTATGTAGTAAAATCTTCGGTTTTGGTTCAACAATTTTGGCCCTCATAGGAGGGAAACTAAACACTAACACAGTTTTGCTTAGTGGCATGTGCCTTCAAGTACTAATTAGGACAGTAATATTGAATAGTTTTGTTTCTTTTTCTTGTTGGGATGTACTAATGTATTGTTAATAATATGTAAGAATCAGTATTTTGATTCATTGTTATTCTTAAACAGTACTGTGCACTGGTCAAAACAGAAAGACAGCAATTTTTTTAATAATACTATTGGTAAGAATCTCAGAGTGACAGTATATTATGATTAAAGTTCGCTTTGGTGCCGATGAAACACTGTAACATCACATGGTGTCAATGCTGTGGACTTTTTTGGCCCCTAAACTTTGTTATATATTAACCGTAAAATTAGGTCTTGAGCCTAGCTCATACTTCAAAAATTAAATTAACCATCATATCAAACTTTTTCTCTTTCTTTAACATTAACTTCAATTACATTCATTGGCACATCTTTTGGGGCTGAAATTAGAGTGTTAATTGAAGTGTATCAGTGTCACTATTACTTTTTCGCTGATATACTCTAATTAATAAGCTAAAAGAAATAGTACGAGATGTCTGTTTTATAGGCTGAAATTGCAGTGCTAACTGAAGTCTGTTTAGTGTTTGAAACTGTTTAGTATAACTTACATAGTTTTTTCTTATTGTACTCTTTATTTTTGTTCCTTTTTAGTTGTCTATCGCATAGTTTACACATGACTATTGGTGCAATAGCTAACATTTAATGAAACTTTAGTGAATCCAAAAATGATATTAGTACTATTTTTATATCTTGAAGACTTTGGACATTTCCTAGAATATTACTAGGGCCGTATGTATATACTTTCTGTTTTTGATATAACCAGGGCCTCAAATATATCTGTATATACAGCCAAATATCCAGATGAATTTCTGCAAGCTTAGTTAGTTATATATGATGCAGTTTAGCGTGACGCTAAAGCATGTCTCCTCCTCTCGCTCACAATAGCAGTTAACAATTCGCCCTGTTTTGTCACATCCTCCCAGTAAAATGGTAACATTTGCAAATCGAACAGCCCCCTTAGGCCATGTTACAACAGTGCCGGACTTCAACAAGGCTTTTACTTCTCTATTATGAAGATTAATTTTTGTTATTATTAATAAAAAGGCCTCTAGATACATGTCTAATGAAGTAAATTCGCTTAGAGAAAGAACATCAATTTAATGAAGAGGAAGGTTAAAAACAACTCGATGGTGTAAACAGAGGAGAAGCTAGCCTAAGAAGTCAGTAATTTAATTATCTAAATCATATATATTTATCGAGAAATTCACTAGAATATAAACATACGATGACAAATTTCAAAATCTTGAATCCATCTGAGATGAAAAATTGTGGTGCTCCTGCTGGAATAACCATCCAAGTCCTCATAGTAAAATCTGTTGCCACTGTACATAGTTTCTTGGGCCCTTGTATAACACTGTTCAACTTAGTTTAATAAGCATGTGCTACCTTCCTATCATCACAATTCACAAGTATCAAACTATTGAAAGGATAGCAGATTGAGCCAATGTTAGTCATGCATAAACTATTCGTACAAAGTTGGGCAATATATCAGTTATACATTGTTAGTTGGAAATTAGTTGTAACTAATTATGATTAGGTCGGTGGTCTCTTTAACTCTGTATATAAAGGTAGAGTTAGATTGTATAGTAAGGGTGTCAAGTGGGCCGGGTCGGCTAACCCGTCGGGTTAATCCGGCCCAGTAAGCCCTAGGGCTTTAGGGTTCCGGATCCTGGGCCGGTTACTTTTTTAAAATGGGCCCAGTTAACCCTGTCCGAACCAAGCCCGGTTCAGGTCCGCCGATTAACCGGCCCGACCCGGATACATTTAAAAGAAAAAAGTTTTTGGGCCAAACTAGTCGTTGGCCCAACGGCTATATAGCCGTTTTTGGGTCCAAACGGTTAGTTTGGGCCCATTTATTTAAAAAAAAAAAAAACTTTAAAAAATATTTTTTAATACAAAAAAAAATCTATAAATACCCTACAACTTCAAATCATTTTTCACTTTCTCAAATCTCAATTCTCAAATATTCAATATATTTAATTTCTTAAAGTGTTCACTTTAATTTTTTAATTTTTCGTTTACAAAGTACGAGCGAAAGTTTCTAAAGTCGCAACCTTCGGATACTTCCAAAATTTGGTATTGTCATTCCATCTCTTACGTTTAATTTTTATTTATTGTATTAATTGTTTAATATTTAATTTTATTATATTTGTATATTTTGAATATTTTTAGTTTAATTTAATTTATATTATGGATAAATTAAGAAACCTCGCTACTAAAGGTGTTAAAATTTTTTGTCCCGAAAGCGGTAGTGGTAGTTCAAGTAGTAGATATACCCGTGTGTCTTCGCCTCCGGTACCGCTTGGTACACCTTTTGAGGAAGAAATAGATGTAGGTGCTCACGATATGGATTATGTAGAAACTCAGAAAAATTACGGTATAGAAGAAGAAAATGAAGTAGATGCGGTTAAATTAGACGAAGATAATGAAAATATTGCTGAGACACCCACAGTAGGAGATGCTAACGTTAGATCTGAATCGGTTAATCTCCTTCCCCGTCCTTCCAGTTCCCCAAGACCTTGTAAAAGAACTAGCATTGCATGATAATTTTTTGAACGTATATCAGATATTGAGGTGCAATGCAATATTTGTCAACAAATATATAAGCATAGAAGTGGAGGCAAGCAAGGGATACGGGTACGTTAATGAGACATATAGCTGAAGATCACAAAAGAGAGTTAAATACTGCACAAGGTGGTGGGGATGTTGGTGGGCCAACGCAAACTAGAATGGACCCGGCAACCGGTCACGTAGCGAAGAAGTATAATAAATTGAGGGACCGGGAAGAAATAGCTAAAATGGTAGCTGTGGGTTGTTTGCCTTTTAGTTTTTCTTCTTCTGATGCCTTTATTCGTTATATACAAGAAATTTATAATCCTATGTTTAACGGCATTCCTAGAACTACTTATAGGTCTGATATTTTTAGACTCCATTCACAATATTGTTTTTATTTATCAACATTGTTAAAAAATATTTAATGTAGATTGTCCCTAACTTCTGATCTTAGTCGTGCTGTAAATAAAAATGATTATTTAACCGTTCTTGTCATTGGATGGATAGTAATTTCGTGATACAAAAACTTTCTTGGTTTTTTATATGATGAAGATCGTAAACATACTGGATAATTTATTGCTGATTCTATTGTTAAAATTGCCAGATATTATGGCATCGAAAATAAAATTTTATGTATTGCTTTTGATAATGTTTCTAACAACAAGACTGTTGTAACAAAAATAAAATCTATGCTATCTCTGTCCTTGCCTGAAATTTTTCATATTAAGTGTGCATGTCATATATATAATTTAATTGTAAAAGATGATCTTGAGTTTTTTTAGCTTTATATTGAAAAAAATTGTCTTGCCGTTGGTTTTATTCAAGGAAATAATCGTAGATCGAGAATTAGAGAATTTAAAGTTAAATGTCAAGAAAATGGACTTACACCGATTTTGATGCCTAAGAAAATTGATACTAGATGAAATTCTATGTATGAATTTTAAAAAACCTGTTATAAATATAGAATTCCTATTACACTATCTTTTAACCAACATTGCGGTTCATTTACTGATTCTGCTGATTGCATGCTACATAATTCTGATTGGGTTGTAATTAATGATCTTGTTAAGTTTTTAGAAAAAATTTATGTAGCTACGGTTGAATTTTTCGGTGCTTATTATCCTACTGTTTGTAATATTTTGGCATATATAGCCGATATTTCTTATTTTCTCAAAGAATATAGAAATAAAGAAGGTTATAAAGAAGCTGTTGGCGCCATGTTTACGAAATTTTAAAAATATTTTTTCCCGATTCCCCCTATTTACTTGGTTGGTGCTATGCTAAATCTGTGCATGAAATGTAATAATATGTGCCACTTTAGTACTCTTATTTATACTAACTTAAAAATAAATACTAATCATGATTCTGAACAAGTAGAACCTGATTTGTGGACGGCTACGGCTGATGCAAAGGATTACATAGAAAAATTATATAATCACTATGCTGATTTATTTGATTTAGCCGTTTATACAAATATCACTCCAACTGTCTCTCCTCATCCTCCCGAGGAGCCATCATCTTCTAAAAGGTCGTCACATAGTGGTTTTTCTGATTCTTTTTATGATTTAAATTGTTGGAACAGTGTTGATGAGAGAACTTACACATCAACTTATCGGGAAGAGCTGAAATATTATCTTTGGACGGCACCAGAGGATCGCAGACGACAGATCAACACGTTGGATTGGTGGAGGAGTAATGAAACACAATATCCTGTGCTTTCAAGATTAGCTAGAGATATCTTGAATGTTCCAATGTCAACCGTTGTATCAGAGAGCGTCTTTAGTCAGGGACGACAGCAGCTTGGAGACTCGTTGGGAAACAATGCAATGAATGTTCTAGTTTGCCTCTGAGATTGGATTAGAGAGAAAAGAAGAAACCAAGGAATGGAACCGGAGCCGAGCGGCGAGCTGAAACTTGAAGAAATTATGACTTCATGAGAGAACTCAGCAGAATCAAGTCCAATGCATGATTTTGCCTCCGTTGACTTCGACTATCCTATGCAAGTTCCCATTAATATTAACATGAATGAGTTGAAAAAAATGATGCATAATTTGTAGATTTTTCATTCATGTAAATTATAAATTTTGGATCATTTTGCAATCAATAAAATTTCCCAAATTCATTCACTCCTTAGTCCTTGCTTTTTATATTTTTTCATTTAACGGTTGAAAATTTTAAATTGAATTTCTAGTTTTCTACTTTAAATTAAAAACTTACTTCTAATATATTATTAATTTACTACCAAATATTATTAATTTATTATATTAAGTAACATATGTTTTGTATATTTGTGCATATATCTTCTAAAGAAGTGTATATTGAACGTATACATGTGTGTATGTTTTATAAATTAGTATTTAAGTATATCTATATATATTGTAATGTATATATAATGTAGTATATTTTATAAGTAGTAGTATATATACATTAAATGGTGTGTATACACGTGTATATATCTTCTATATAAGTGTATATTTAACGTATACATGTGTATATATTTTATAAATTAGTATATAAGTATATCTATATATATTGTAATGTATATATAATGTAGTATATTTTATAAGCAGTAGTATATATATACATTGAATGGTGCGCATACACGTGTATATATCTTGTATATTTAACGCATACATGTGTATATGTTTTATGAATTAGTATATAAGTATATCTATATATATTGTAATGTATATATATTGTAGTATATTTTATAGGTAGTAGTATATATACATTGAATGGTGCGTATATATGAGTAATTGACTAATTGTGTATATGTGTATATATTTTTAAAATTCTAATTTAGTATATACTATACATATAGTGTATATATATTATTTAACGTTTTTATAATGTATATAGGTGGGTATATGTAATGTATATTGAAAGAAAGTTTTTTTTTTTATATTTTTGACCGGGTTTGATCGGGTTGGATTAAGTGGGCCGGGTTAGGATGAGTTTTAATTTTTTACTGTTTGGCCCGGCCCGAACCGGCCCATCTAGCACCAAAACCAACCCTCAACCTAATTAAAATAGAAGGGCCGGTTCCAGATTGACCCGGCCCAGCCCATTTGACACCCATATTGCATAGTCATTTTATTTTCCACAGTAATGAAAATACTCTCTTCATTTCCTATATCTGCTACTACATCCTTCTTCCTCTTCACCTTGATTCTCAGTTTCAACACCATGACAATTCATCTCTTGCTAAAACGGAATTGGTACGACTGGAAGACAATAATTAATGGGGCCCAAGGATAAAACTTTCTTTTGGCCCATATCTAAGTAGTCCCAAAAGTCCATATTTTGGACTCCAAATTAACTAGCTCCATCAAAGCCTATAATTAGCCAGCGTGAGTGATGGATAATATAGTACTTCCGCTGTTCCAATTAATATGACATAGTTTGAATTTTGAGAGTTAAATTTCTTTATTTAGATCATCTATTCAGATGTAGAGTCTTTAACATTTTTGAAAAATAATTTACATATTTAAAAATTACATAAAAACTACTTACAAGTTACAAGAATTAACAAGTTGAAATATTTAAAGAGCATACGAATAAATTATTGTTGATTTTTTTTTTGTTTTGTTTAACTCTAGAATTTCTAACTATATCATATAAGTTGAGACAAAGAAAGTGTGAAGTTATGACCTCGTTGAATTGGTGGCTTAAGACCGTACAGTAACTCATAATGTGGGGATTGTCACGAGACTAACTTCTTCAGTTATGCATCAAGACCGTAACACTGAAATGGAACCAATATAACATGGTGTGTTCAAGATTAGGTATATCAAAAATCAAAATTAATTAGACTATCATGAGATGATGATTCTCCAATGAGACTAATTTCACATTCTACAACAGATGTGGGACTTTATATAATCAAAGAAATTTCAACCTCACAATGTTATGGGAGTTAATTAAAATTACATTTTCTTATTTATAAAATTAATCAAAAGCCTGAACATTCGCACGAGAAAAATATACATGCTGCAACTGTGATTCCTAATAAACTAAGCAGTTGCTGATCAGCCCTATACCAACTCCTCCAACCACAGGCAAGATGGTGTACTAATTTTACAATGATTCTTCAACTTCATTAAATAAGTAATTTTTTCCTTGACCAAACATGTCATTTAAAATAAAGACCAAGAAGTGTGAACAAGAGAATAAAAATATGACATGAAAGTATAAGATGCATGTTGTTGATTGTTAAAGATACAGAAATCTAGTGGAAAATGTAAAAAAGCAGACCAAATATTTTCACCAGCCTGAGATATAGCAGTGAAAAGTAGGTATCGTGCATCACTATAAAGGCTAGTTGGTTTAATTTATAACCATTTTTTGACTTAATTTGGTATTTGACAATTATATATAAAGTACTAAAAAATAAAACTAACAATTATATATTATTTTATTTATTGTAATGTCTGAAATGTTTCTTCCGAAGTAAAATTTCCATCTCCTTTTTCATTTCAATTATAAACTTATAATGTTTGTCCTTCTCCACTGGTAACATTTATTTGCACTCGTCATGACACCAACTCATATCTATTTATTACAATTAAGTGGTTTAATAGGATAGTATCTTAATAGGATAGTATGTATGATAACATATTAAATTAATAGTGAATAAGTGCAAACTATGGGTAGAAGCAAGTTTGTACCTTTGTTGTAATTTATAAAGATACTACTTCATTCAATTTAATTATTTCGTATAAATAGTTTTGATCATATTTAAATCATTTAACATAAGTATTTTTTTCACCAAACATATCTCTCGTTTATTATTAGATTCAACACCTTGAATTCAAAAATGAACGTACTTATTTATAATATCCATTTAAATATATAAACTTGTTATTCGAACACGAGACTTATCCTCTTATGTCAATCAAACGCCTAACCAAATAGACTGTATCATTATGCCATATCTAATGGATAATCTATGCTTACATAAAAAGTAATTCCAATTGCGGAGTTTTGGATTTTCCCGTTGTCTATCGACATCAGATGGTCCAAAAATCTGTTACCTAATGATTTTTGTAGCCTCCTCAGTTAAATGCTTTACGAATGCTTCCAAATTTTTGAATGAGTTCCCACCTTCTTTAATGCCATTCATTGCAATTTTACGTAGCTCTGACATACGGGCCCTTCGCGCTTCTACGTTGTCCCCTTGCACAGCTTCCGCTAGTATTTTAGCCAACTTGCTCGAATTTGGTACCGTCGTCGCACCTTCACAAGCTCTAACTGCCACCTCGTGCTCATCGACTAAAATGTTCGCATTGACAAATTGGTCCGCACCCATGGGCCACGTCAGCATTGGCACTCCGGATATTAACCCTTCTAGAACCGAGTTCCAACCGCAGTGAGTCAAGAAAACACCGACGGCTCGGTGCCTTAATATCAACACTTGTGGGGCCCAGTCTCTAATCACCAGCCCCCGCCCAGCCACTTTTTCTTCAAACCAAGACGGAAGCACGCCGTAACCGTTCGAAACGTGTCCTTTAGTGGCGCGTTTGGCTGACAAGATGAATTTGACGCCACTTTTCTCTAACGCTATGGCCAACTCCTCTATTTGTTTGTTTGTTAACACAGCTTGACTGCCGAAACAAATGTACACCACCGAATGATCTTCACATTTGTTTAACCATGACAATATTTCACTAGCTAAAACAGAGCTCGAACCACCTCTGTTCGATGAACCGGAGCTGTTACCACCGTCCTTGTCGTGGGGAGGCAGTACTGGTCCTACAGACCATACCCGGTCGTGTCCCAAATCTTTTTTCAGGTGATCCAAATACACATTTTCCAACTCCGTAAACGTGTTGAGAATGAGTCCGTAACTCGCTATATCAGCACGAAAACAATCTTTAATGAATTCCGAATTCGGGTTCCCTTCAACATAACTCCTGAAAATAGGAGAAATTTGCCACCAAGGGAATTTCGGGCAATTCGGGATATCAGGGAACTCAAAAATCTCGTTGTCATTGTTGGGGTCATTCCTTTTGGGCATTTCACGCCAAAGTGAGTAAACAGCTGATAAGGCCAGCGCGCCAGAGGGGGAGAACACGTACCGGGGAATACCAAGCACAGTGGCAATTTCATGAGTAAATCCCAAAAACATATCGGAGATTATGGCCGATGGGGGAGAGGGGTGTTTGTTGAACCAGTCCAATATGGGGTCACGAAGTCTCCCCAGATTGTACATCATGTAACGGAACCCGTCGGCAGGAAGGTCCTTTACGTTCTCTACGCCTTCGGGAATTGAAGGGTGAGAAGGGAAAGGCAAAACGAGAGTACTGATTGATGAGTGCAATGAGAGAAGAGGGTCTAAAATAGGAAGATTTTTGGGTGTCACTAAAACAGTGATGGCTATTCCATTGACGAACAGCTGGTGAGTAAAATCCAGAAGAGGTAATATATGGCCTTGTGCTGGATAAGGAAAGATGAGAACATGAGGACGATTTTCAGACATTTTCATAAGTTGCCGATGTGAGTCGATTGTGGTGTTGTTGGTCGTGGTCTTCCACATTTTTACTCCGTGGCTCTAAGGGCAGATATTCGACGATTGGGTAGTGGATATTGGGAGAAGAGGATGAGAGGTAAAGAGGAAAGTAGTTCAACTTTCCAGGACAAAGAACAAATGTGTGATTTGGTGGAGTTTTTTATTTTTTTTGTTCTGCTATATTATATTTAGAGAGCAAAAATTTGGAAAATGGTCTTTTTTGTTTTTCTATCTTGATGTTTTTTATTTGACTTGATGATCGATTAGTTGACCAACCACATTCAATTTACTATTAATTAATATCTTTGACTGTTGACTTATGTATTTTCTGAATTTTTTTCTCCAGAAAGAAAAAAAATTAATATGCGACCCAAATGGACAAATTACTAATTACATTCTATAAATGATTCTTACCATCACAAATCACATCTATGCATGCCAAAAAAAGATGGAAGAAGAGTATCACGTGAATTACACTATGCAATCTGTTCATCTGTCAATCTGACGTGTCTTTCATTTCTATTACCGACCACCTCTTATCAATTATCAAAAAATTTCTTTACTCTCAATAAATTATATATCATACCTCAATATATAATAATTTCATTATTTCATCGTAATAATTTAAATATTTAATATATTTTATTAATTAATATTAATTAACTATAAATACATATTAAAAGTAAAAAAAATTATTTATTTTATTCACTATCATGTTCAAAACTAATTTGTTACCACGAATCACAATAATTAATAACTTAAAATATTTGATTGACATAGAAATTTTATAGACTCTCATTGTTTTAGCAATGCCACATAAATTGAGATAAAAGAAAAAATACTGTGAATCATAATAATTAACAACTTAAAATATTTTAAAGATATATAAAAAATTTAGTTGATTCTCAAAATTGTATCGAAGCCATGTAAATTGGGACACAAGGAGTAAATATATTATTTGATAATTACGTAAAAGTTATTATAAATCACAATAATTAACAAGTTAAAATATTCTTTTAAAAATAGATAAAATTTCTATTCAACTCTCAAAATTTTATCAATGCACCATAAATCATGACAAAATAAAAAATTATCTTAATTAATTGAAACTAAATATTTAAAGTAAATCAAATTTATTATTTTAATTGATTTTTATATAGAAGAATAATCTTTTTATTTATTTATTTATTTTAGTAAATTTAAACTTTAAAAAAAAATTTATATAGAAATATTAATATTTAAACTTAATTTAAAATTTTTAAAGTACAAAATTAATAAATTTCTAATGAATATTTTCTTAGAATTAGTGTTGGGTCAATATGTATCAAGTTAAAAAGAAATAAAGAAAAATATATAGTAAAATTTTATTATTGTGAAAGATAAATATAATGTACTATCCAATAATATTTAATAATATCATACTTTGCATATATCCCGTATTTAATTAATATACTATTTCGGTGAATTATCGATGATTACTATTGAATATGATAAAATTATATTAATTTTTATAGGAAAAAATAAATAACCCCCCAACCTTTACCTCAAATCTCAACTACACACTTATACTTTGCGGGGGTCCTATGACCCTCCTGGACTATTTTAAAGTGGAATCTTTACCCCCTGAACGCTGACATGGCAAGAGAGTGGGTTTCACTCTCCTTAAAGAGAGTGAGAACGCTGACATGGCCAAATATTTCTTTATTTTCTTTATTTATTTTTAATTATTATTTTTCTTCATTCATTTTCTTCTTCTTCAAAGATTCAATAATGACATCTTCAAGAACCCAACAATGACATCCAATCCAAAATTAATTTATCAAACTTACATACTCATTAACCGAATTACCATACACAAATTTCTTCTTGTTCTTCTTCTTCTTTTTCTTCTTCTTACTCCTCCCCTCTCTCTTCCTCTTCTTCCTCTTCCTCCCCCTCTTCCTCTTCTTCTTCCCCCTCTTCTTCTTCCTCCTCCTCCTCCTCTTCTTCTTCTTCTTCTTCTTTTTCTTCTTCAAGAACTCAATAATGACGTCTTCAAGAACACAACAATGGCATCCAATCCAAAATTAATTTATCAAACTTACATACTCATTAACCGAATTACCATACCAAGAATCATCGTTCTCATGAAATGAAACATAAACTTCCAACAATGCCTTAAAATTGAAATAATCAAATCAACACCATAATCAAAATCAACACCAAATTTTTTCACAATCAACACCAATGTCTCTCTTCTACAGTATCTATTCTTGGATTGATAAGCATGGTCTGATAAAACTTCATTTTTCTACTCCTCAATGAAAAAGAGAGGCTTAAAGACTTTAGAAAAAAAAAATCCATGATCCATTATCTGTTTCTTTATGGAAGTTCAGGAAACAAAGAGAGTTTGATGGGTGTCACTCTATTTAAATAATTAATTTTTTAGAGTAAAAAAAAAAAGAAAAATAACGTGTTAATGTCGTGGCAAGAAAAAATGACGTGGCAGCGAATGCAACTCACTGCCTGAAATAATGTTTGGGCATGAGCTTTTAGGGGGATAAATATTTCACTTTAAAATAGTTCAAGGGGGTAAATATTCCATTTTAAAATAGTTCAAAGGGGTCATAGGACCCCTTCAAAATATAAGTGTGTAGTTGAGATTTAGGGTAAAGGTTGGGGGGTATTTAACCATTTTCTCATTTTTATAGTAATAACATAATCAATCGCTCTTAAATAACTATTATGAGTCATCTTGGTATTAAAAAAATGAATAATATTTGATGAAAAATAAAATAGACATAAAATGCGAAATTAACTCTTGATGTTTTAACTTAATTTTTCTTCTTTCGAACGATGATTTTACTATATCACTCCTTATTATAAGTCATTTATATATTAGAAAAATAAGAATAACAAAATGATATGTCAACATAAAATATTTGATTGACTATCTAAATTATATTAGTGTCATACAAATTGGGACGGGACAGAAGAAGATATAAAACAACATATATTATTTGAAAATGAAATAAAAAGTACTGTAAATAACAATAATTAACAAAAAGACTTTAAAAATTGACTGATTTCTGCTCCTTCAATCGTGATTTTAATGTATCACCCGCAATTAATTATTATAAGTCACTTATGTATTGAATCAATGATTTTACTATGTATAATATATATATATATACATATACATACATACATACATACATACATACTATGAATAAAAAATTTCATGATATTTTAAAATAAAAATTACTACATATACTCAAAGGGTAAGAGAGTAAAAACACACAAGAGATAAATATAGTGAAATCAAGAAGCACCAAATGGATTATTAACATTTGTAACATTCAACACATTTCTAAATGTTCTCAAATTCTTCTTGAATCAACACATACACATAATAAAAATAATAAATAATAAATAATAATAATTACATTTTATTATATCACCCCTAATTAATTATTATGGTCATTTAAACATTGTGCCGCATAAGTTGAAATAGAAAAAATATTATAAATCATGTTGACACCTAATTTTTGCCCTCCACAACTACGTTTAATCTCGAGTTTCTTTGATTTTCAAATAAAACCACAACAATTATTTTTTCCAAATAAACACATTTTAAAATATGCATTTGGGTTAAATTTTTCATTTAAGTGATAATTATATATTTTCGTATTTGCATATTCGGGCTTGTATAAATGATATCATTTAAATGAACATTTTTATCAAAATTGGACTTTAAATTAAGGATTATTTGAAAAATAAATTTAATAATTAAAATCTTGGTTTAAACATAATTTCATCTCAAAAATAATTTATTTGGATAAATATGTGTTCTATTTTATCGAATAAAGAAGCTCGAGATTGAACGAGATATTAGTTCGTATTGAATTTAGCCAAAATTTCATTTAATTCGGTCATAATCAAAATTATATTGTCTCAATCGTAATGCTATTGACCAATTGATAGTCGGCTAGAATTTAAATGAAATTGCTAATCCAAAATCCTAATACTCAAAACTCTTTACCTAGGCTCAAGATAACCCAATCCACCAGTGGCCCATTCTTGTTTTTATTAGCAGCCCAAAGCCATTAAAAAAGGAGCAGCCCCTTTCCTCCTTTGATTTTTATGACCAGCAGCCCAATCACACCAATCATGACCCGGCCCAATTCTCTTAATCTCTTCTCTTAGCCTAGCATAACACCAATAGCGCCCAAAACGGCAAAACCACCAACATCAACGACTAAAATCCGACCCATGCCCAGCTCCGATAACTCCAAAACCAAACCCTGACCCATCGACAATCCGACCTCAACAACAAACAAACGACCGTGTAGACCTGAGCTCAACCCGCAGCGACCCGACTTTCTCCCTCTTCATCGCGTGTCGATTACGTGGATTCATACGAGAATAGCCTCGAACCTTCTAGAATATGGTGAGTTGGCTCCCTCCAACGTCCCAAACCCGCGAATCTCGGGATAATGCGCATGAATTCGTACACGGTTAGAGGATTTTCATTGGTTCTCGAAGAAGGTCCGTTTTGCTCCATTTTCATTTGTCCATCGGGTGCCATTTTCTCAAGAAATCCAAAAAAGATGGGTACGTTTGTGGATAAAAACGAAGCTGTAGGGAGATTTGAAATGAAAAATTCCAAAATATCTTTTTTGAAATCCCAAAATACTCCTAATGTCTTCTATATAAGAAGGTTTGGGTCACTGTTTTAAGAGGTTGGAGATTCTAGAGTAAAAAATTAGAGTTCGAGAATTAGGACGAAAATTTTTAGGGTTTCTTTTCCCTTCTTCCCGGGCTCGGTTTGAAACTTTAGAGGAATTTCTTGAGTTGGAAATTTCTGGATTCAAAACTTAGGTTCAGAAAAATCCCAACTGAGGGGGTTCGAGATTTTGGGTCTAAAGAAGGGGATTCCGGTTCGAAATAGGGGGGAAAATTAATTCTTTAGTATAAATTCTGTTCCGATTTTGAAAGTTCGTCGGCTAAATTAGAGTCTCGAGCTGGCGGTGAAGAAGTTTTTCAATTGTCGTGATCTCTCTACCCGCTCGTCGTCCCGTTTAACTTGCGATTATTTCTGCCTCATCTTAAACTTCTAAAGTTGTAAGTTCTTTTTTAGTGACATAGTGTGCTGATTTGCTTAAACCTCTGAAGTTGTAAGCTTTTAGTGATATGGTGCGCTGGGTCATTTGTTGTAGTCTTCCTCAAAGGCCATAGGATTATGTGATGAAGATGGTATTTTTAAACATGTTGACATATTGTCTGTCTTATGTTAGTTTCGTTCTTTTCTTTGTAAAAAGTTCATTGCTTTGATTCTCTGTCGTAGCAAATCACTATGAATATGCATGTAGTCTCGATATTGCTTTGAAATGTGTGATTTTGTTTCGCTTTTGTCACTATTTTAGCCGCAATTGGGTACTTTTATAGTCGTTGCCGTCGTCATACCAAGAAAGTTATGTATATGTACACACTTGAGTTTACGAAGGTATTAAATTTTTCTTGTTTTCAGTCTTGCATGTTTCAAATACAATCATTACCAGACAAATTTACCTGTTTGAGCATCTGTGTATACTATTCACATCCTTTCTTTCGCATCTCTCTCACGAAGTAGTTTACTTCCTTTTGTTCTGGAGGGTCTTCCCTCCTCACCGTCTTAATTCGATCTTGCCTAGAAATAGAAAATGCTGTAATTTATCTTGTCTATTGAGTATGTGATGCCTCAGGATACTGGATTTCAAAATTTTGGCTTTGCTCGATTCCCTCACTGTGAGTGTATTATTCAAATGGTGCATTTTTTAGCTGGCTATACTGTGCATGTATTTACAATTGCTGATTTCTATTTCGCCTAGATTAAACCTGGATTTTCTTTTCATCAGTCTGACAAGTACATTTGGGAATAGAAGTTATTCTTGCACATCTTCGTTATGCGTTGTTAACTTTAGAACTATATTTGTATTCATATACTTGAAAACTTGGGTGCCTGCTAATGTTGTTTCCATGTATGCCATCAAAGATGAATTTATCGTTGTCAAACTAGCTTTGATATAGTTTATTGCCTACTCTTGAGGAAGATGCATGATATCTTAGAATTTTTTCTTATTCATTAATGCTAGCACACATTAATTCCTTTTCTTTCCTTTTGCATGTGGCTACGTTCGAGTCTCGCACGGACTCTCTTTCTCTTTGCATGTTCCTTATGGGTCATTGAGGCCCACCTAGTCTTGAGTCGAATTTGAAGATCTAAAAAGACAAAGCGCATATGGATACAAGGAATCGAAAGAAGGGAAATGGGTTAAAGTCCCATTCTTGAAGCGACGACGTGACCCGAGCCTCATTTCTATTTATTTATTTGTTGTTGTTATTTATTATTGTCGTATTTATTTACTTATTTAGTTAGTTATTCATTTGGGCCACGAAACCAAAGTCGTATTTAATACAGGTGGATTGAGACTCAAGCCGAAGTCTTGAAAACTAGAGTAGGACAGCTGAAACGGGTCAAAGACCCAATTAGATTAGGACAGGTTTTGTTGGTTTGGGCCCAATGGCCTAAATCGTTTACTTTCTCCTCCCTTTCCCCGTTTATGCGTTTACTTGCTTATTTCATTTGTGTAGACTTAGTTAAAATCCCTATTTGGTCGTCTAAAATTGTTTTTCACAAATTTTTTTCCTAAAAATCAATCATTTTTTAACAAATTAATCTTTTAGAAGATAATCAAAGACATTTTCAAACAGTCCGGATAACCGCAAGTTAGCGGACGTTTTAGGTGTCTAACACCTTCTTAAAACGTTAATAGGAACCGCTTACTCAGAATCTCTTAACTTAAACGATTTTCCTATTTTGAATCGTTTAATTACTTTAGAAAGGTTTCTTAATTTCTTTTCAAAATTAAGTGGCGACTCTTTCAAAAGTCAAAATTTTCGAAAAACAAATCACAATGATCAAAAGTTTAAATTATTTTAAAAAATATAATTGGCTATCGTCGACACAAAACTCTGGACAAAGAGAGTAGCATATATTATTCAAAAATTACATAAAAATTATTATAAATTACAATAGTTAACAACTTAAAATATCTAAAAATAATTTACTATGTTATATATTTCAAAAAATTTACATGAAAAATACAAGAAATCACAATAATTAACAACTTAAAAAATTTAAAAGATATAAAATATTTGGTCGACTCTTAAAATTATATAGTGTCACTAAAATTGAAATAGAAGAAAAGTATTATAAATCACAATAATTAAAAACTTAAATTATTTTCAAAATATAATTGACTATCAATGCCACAAAAATTTGGACAAGAAAACTAACGTACATTAATTTAAAAATTACATAAAAAATATTATAAATTACAATAGTTAACAACTTAAATTATCTAAATACATATTAAAATAACATATGCTAAACTCATGCTAAATTTCGAATTAATCCTAGAAAACATATGCAATCCTTTTATTAAAAAAATTTATTTAAATATATGAAGATTAAGAAGTTAAATAAATATTTTAATGTTGGGCCAGTGCTGACACGGGCCATGCTCCTCTAGTATTTTTTAGACTTGAGGACAAGATTCATATATTCATTTCAAGACAAAGAAAAATCATATTAGTGATAGTAGGACATATCTTGTCACTGTCGAGTGTTATTTTCTATGTTGAACTCTTCTTTTCTACATATTTCCTTTTATGTAGTGAAATCAATATCTAATTATGTAGTATATGATTAGTGAAGTGTCATATTAATAGTGTAAGCAAGAGAAACAAAGAAGAACCAGCAAAACTTATTTGTGCCCACTTCCATCAACATTTGTAATTCTTTTTCGTATACGTAAATATGAGATAATTTGAAAGGTTATACTAATGAATAACAGAAAGCCAAGGCACAATAGTTTAATACACGTATTTAAATAGATTACAATTTCTTTTTGGATCTTTTCTAAATTTAATTTTCTGTTGTTGACGTACAAATTTTCTCCAAAAGAGTCCATGGACCAGTTCATTTTGGGCGTTGAGTTTCAAGGAGTCCATCAACAATTAGAACTGGTGGGCCTGCTAATCCCTCCCCTTTATAACCACATCATAGGTTGCCAAACCCAATATTACTATGACAAAGATTAATGACTTATTGACACAGGGTGGATAGCATTTTGATATGGTTGTACTTTTCCTACAAAGGATATTTCTACAAAATTGTTCTCACTTATACCTTTTTAACACTTCCTCTATTTCAAAATAAATGAATTGTTTATTCTTCAGGATACATGTTGGACATTTCTTCCAATTTTACCTTTTCATTTAATGAGATTCTTAAATACTTCACATTTTCTAAGAGAATAATTTAATAACAATTAAAAGAGTAATAGTAGAAAGTAATCTACAATTTATGTCTTAAAAGATTTTTCTTTAATGGGTGTGCCATACCCCAACAATTCAATATTTCAGAATGGAGGGAGTAACTATTTACAAAATCGACTCTTTTTATTTCTCTTGTACTTTATATACATTTTAAACAATGGTCTAAATACTCAGCAAAATAGAAATCTTACGATTTTATCTCACGACCTAGAGTTTGATAGACGTTAGACGACAATCTAATATAAATGGTAACTTTTAAAATGGATATTTGTGTAAATTAGCCAGGTACGTCTTTTTGGCAAAAGTTCAGATATAGACACCATAGAACCCTTATAACTAACTTCCTAGAAAAAGTTTCAATAATTACATTTTATACACAACAGTTAATTAATGGTCATATGTATATAGATACACTACTAAAAAAAAGGGAAAAACCGCCCACAAGTGGTCGATTTTCCCAAATTTTCGACCACAAAACCGATCAATATTTGTATTCGGTAAAGTAGTGGTGGTTTTTTAAAAACCGACTAAAAGTGGTCGGTTTTTTTAAAAATATATATGTATTTTTAAAATTTCTTATTATTTAATTAACATTGAAAAAAATAATTTTAGGAAAAAAAAAGCAACCACAAGTGGTCGATTTTTTATTAAATTAATTAATTTATTTATAAAATTGTGGTCGATTTTCATTAAATTAATTAATTAATTTATTAAAAAATTCAGAAAAACCGACCACATGTGGTCGATTTTTTTGATAATTTTTTTCAAAATATTGAAAATTTTCAAAATACAAACATTAAAAATCAAATTATTTACAATACAGTCCACCAATCATTTACAAACATTAAAAATCAATTCAAATTATTTACAATACAGCGCACCAATCATTTAACATACAATCAACCAAACACCATAAGAATACAAACATTAAAAATCAAATTATTAACAAAATTTATCAGAGGTTCCAAATCCAAACTATAAAACATACAAAAGACTAAAAACTACAACTCACCATCCGCATCTTCATTCTCAGCCTCACCCATTATTTTATCAATATTTCGTCGATATATCTAGCTATAATCAGGTTCCATCTACACAATCAATCACATTCAAGTAATTAGTTCAAGTCACAAAAGTTTAAATTTCAACTACCCACACCTAAATATTTTCAAGTCACTAATTCACTTCACAAGTTACCAAACTAAACTTAATTCAAAATGAAAAGTCCATGTTTCAAGTACTTACACTTGAGCATTTTGAAGTAACTAATTCACTTATCAAGTGACTACACTTTACTAAAATCAAAACGCTAGTTCACATTTCAAGTACCTAAATTCAAAACAAAAGTCACTAATCCATAATTCAAGTACCTAAACATTTTCAAGTTACCAACCTAAACTAAATTCAAAACGAAAAGTTCACATTTCAAGTACCTACACCTAAATATTTCAAGTCACTAATTCACTTCACAAGTTATCAAACTAAACTAAATTTAAAATGAAAATACTGGTCGACCATCAACTTTTGAAGATCATTGAATTTCATGTCAATCTACGTTGTGAATAACATTTTGGATTTCAGGAAAACCTATAATATGTTTTAACATTAACAGAAGCAAAACAACAAAATTTTATACTTACATAAGTACTAACATAAGACTTGATCTCGTCCAAATCAGACTTGGATAGTGATATCTTTTCCTCTGAAGCAGCAGATGCTTTATCGGCATCCCTCATCTTAACATTAGGCATATCTTTGTTTTTATCCAAGGAAACTCGATCAATTGAAGGACCTGTCAAATTTTTATCTTTGGACAACTTTTCTGACCGTTTTTTAGACTTTGCTACTCGTGAGTTAGCCTTTTTTGACTCCTCAACTTATTTTTGTTTCTTCGCAGGAGGATGTGAAGATTGACCAGCATTAAGCTTCATCTTTTTGAGAAGGTCTGCACTAGGAGGTGTACTAAAATCATCAAATTCATCTACTGCCTGTGCTATATTTGCATCATCATCTGTTGAACCAAACATCAACGGATTGGGCAAATCAACATGGTTCAATTCCTGTGGTGACGGGGTTATATTTCTGTATACAAGCTGTAAAAAAAAGTAACACAAAAGACCAAAAATTAAAAGTACCTTAAAAATTAAAAATAGACATATAAAAGTATCACAGTGAAATAGACGCTACCTTACTAAACATATCATCCATAAGATCCTCATATCTAGGCTTGGGTTTTACCACTTTCCAATTGACCATCCTTGGAATTAAATTATCAACACGAACAGCAAGTGATTCATCAACTTTGGCACAACATTCATACCACCAAATCTGGAGCGCGTATGGCAGGCCACTCAGACGGTAAAACTTTTGGACATCATTCATCGACCGGCTAATAGATGCCATCAATTTCTCAAAAGCTACTTTTCTCCATGGAAAACGATGATAACTACGATCATCCATCATGTGGAAATCTCGGGCAGGGATATTAGTTTTATCTAATTGGGAGAACACAAATATGTGTATAAAGTACAATATCCCAATTTTTCCCGCATTTTTCATATTTTCTCGCAGTTTTTAGACAAAAAAAGATCGACCAAGTCACCCTTTTTCACATATGATGACAAATTTGGGAAATATTTTTTATGTAGTCGACATGGTGGAAGGTCTGAATAATCAAAATCATCAACGCAGCCTACACATTTCAAGCCGGTAACGATAGCAAACTCATACAATGAAAATCGAAGAATTGTATTGTTGATCAACACTCTTAGTTTATCTTGACATGAATGTTGGACTTCTAAAGTCATCAAGCACCTTGCTATCGAACCTTGAAAGTTACAATTAGGCAGGTCCAGAAATGACCCAAAACACGTGCTTCTGAACATTCT
This sequence comes from Capsicum annuum, assembly GCF_002878395.1. Taxonomy (NCBI): domain Eukaryota; kingdom Viridiplantae; phylum Streptophyta; class Magnoliopsida; order Solanales; family Solanaceae; genus Capsicum; species Capsicum annuum. The sequence continues at coordinate 251,594,919 of NC_061113.1, forward strand.
AATTCCTTCATCATCCAGAACTTCGTTAAGCTTATCTACAACATTGATATTATGTGCATTACCAATCCGTACATTGTGGGAAAGTCGTTTTTTCACAAGCAAACTAACATTCTGTCAACAACACAAATCACCAGATGATTCATAAGTCAAATAAATCAGATATTTATAAATTACAACAACAAAAAAATGAGTACATAAAATGCTATCGCATATGTATAAACAAAAAAAGTTATCCACAAAGAATAGAAATAACAAGCATATGAATCACCAAGTAACCATTCAATATGTTAATATGCAATTAAATGAATCACCCATATGAATCATCTATTAAAAGAACCATTTATATGAATCACCACTTATGAATCACCACCTATGTATCACCAAGTAAAACATCATTTTAGTGTGTCACACATATGAATCACACGTATAAATCACCTAAAGAAATATGAATCACAAAATAACCAATTACTCTGTTAGTATGCAGTTATATGAATCACCCATAGAATCGTCACTTAAAAGATTCAACAAAATATGTATGACCAATTTAAATATGATTTTATTATTTCACAGATATGAATCAGCTATATAGATCACCAAAACAAATATGAATCACCTCATAATCAGTTAATCTGCAATTTTATGAATCGCCCATATGAATCATTATGTAAAAGAACCAGTAATATGAATCACCATTTATGAATTAGTTATGAAAATAAAACCTGCTTCGATGAGAATTTGCGGATTTGTTCAATTTCATCCAGATCTTCCATTTGCATGTGGAGAACTTTATTTTTTTCAGCAAAAACTTTTCTTAAATTCTTCAATTTTTCAGGATCGTTACGCTGTTTTGATCGATTCTCACTATAACCTAATTTGGTGTAATCAAACTTGCCCGGAGTAAAATCCACTATCTGATTACCATCATAAATAACTTTTTGTATTTCAATTTGTGAAATTCCCAAGTTGAATGAGGGTGAATCTTCATTAGCCATTGAAGATAAACAAATTTTTACAAACGATTTTTAAAGCATAAACCAAAAATTAAACTCTTTGAAAAAATTATCAATTTTTGAAATTAAATTGAGAGTATTGAAGTTAAAATGTGATTTAAAAGCATAAACCAACAACTAACCTCTTTGAATGATTGAAATCAGTTGAGGTATTGAAGAATTAAGTTGACTCAAAATCTAGGGAGTAATTTGTGGTAAAAAAAATATAAGCATTAAAAGAAAGAGAAAGATGGAGTGAAAAGAGGAGCTAAAATAGGATGTGCAGGTTATAGCATATCCGTTATGAGTAAATATGAAAATAGGGATTTCATGTAATTTTTAAAATATTAAGAAATATTATGTAATTTGTTGTCTTAAATATGAGATTTATGTAATTTTTTCAAAAATAAATAAATGAAGACAGATGTTGTAGGAATCGTGGGGCCACGTTAGAGCTATATGAACCAGTGGAATGGCACGAGAGACCAAGCACGTGAGGCAGACACGTCAGCAAGAATATGAAAATGTGGACCCCATAAACGACAGGTCACTTCGAAAAGAAATGCACATGCCCCTACTAGCTAAGACTTGTTAATAAAAGAACTTTTTAGTTAATTTTTAAAAAGCAAAAATTTATTTTTGTTACTTTGGTGTTTGCTTTTCGTTGGTGAAATGAGAGTGGGGGTGGGACCCACAACCTCCTAATGTTAAGCCCACGTGACACCGTCACGAGAATGAGAGGGACGCACCGCCACAGAGGTGTAGAAGCACGTGCTATCACGTACCCTTATTTGGGTTTGTTGATGGTGTTATGTTGTTTTACTTGTATCTCCCAAATTATGCCCATGCCCTCAAACACCTCCCCCCCCGCCGAATATTTTTTCTTAAATAATTAAATTATTAAAAATCCAATGCTTAATTAATCTGCATATTACTACTATTAATAAAAGCGAAGCAGTGCAGCTCTTCATCGACATGTCTGCTTCAGCTGTTTCGTAATTTTATTAATTATTTTAAATTATTTATATATAAAAAAATTAATAATATTTAATTAAAAAAGGTAAAATAGACATTTATGACATGTTTGTTTCAGCTGCATCAGTCGTAGTTTTATTATATCACCTCAAATTAATTATTATAAATTATCTAGGTATTAAAAATTAATAATATTTACTAAATAATAAAATAGATATAAATGATAAGTCAATTTTTGATGTTTTAAATTAATAGGACATCTTATATGAGACTTATTTTAAAAAAAATCACAAGTATGTTTGCTCCATTATTTAACTATATTATCTCTAATTAATTATTGTAAGACATTTACATATAAAAAAATTAATAATATTTAATAAAAAAGGTAAAATAGACATTTATGACATGTCTACTTCAGCTGTTTCAACCGTAATTTTACTATATCACCCCTAATTAATTATTATAAGTCATTTAGGTATTAAAAATTTAATAATATTTAATAAAAATAAAATTGACATAAAATGATAAATTAATTGTTGATGTTTTAAATTAACATGACATCTTATATGAGACTCATTTAAATTTTTTTCACAAATATTTTCTCATAATAATTTTGCTATATATCACTTCTAATTAGATATTATAAGTCATTTAGGACATATCCACTTCGCTGCTTCAATCATAAAATTTGGTTCTCTCGAATTTATTTTTGTGCTACTTAAATTGGAATAGAAGAAAAAATATTATAAATCATAATAATTAAAAACTTAAATTATTTTAAGAATGTAATTGAATATCAATGCCCCAAAAAATTGGATAAGGAGAGTAACATATATTATTTAGAAATTACATAAAAAATATTATAAATTACAATAGCTAACAATTTAAAATATTTAAAACATATTAAGAATCCGATTGATTATCTAAATTACATTTGTGTCACGTAAATTCGGGATAGTTTTGACATTTTATAATTTTCATGTTTTATTGTTTTAATTTAGTAATTTACTGACCCAAATATTGTTTTCAAATTTAACAAGTTTTAAAAATTTAGTACTTTATTTAATTTAACTTATTTTCTTTATTTTGATAAAATATTATATAATTAAAAATTATGAAAAAAATTAATTATAAGTCAGAACTATTAACATCTTACACTATTTTAAAAATATATAGTAAAAAATATGATTGACTTTTAAAATTCTAATAGTGTCACATAAGTTGCGATAAAACAAGTAACATAAATTATTTGAAATTACATTAAAAAGATACTAAAATCGCAAAGATTAACAACTTAAAATATTTTAATAAATATATTAGTAAAAAAATTTGACTAACTCATTAAATTCTAAAATTGAGACAAAGCGAGTAACATAAATTACTAAATTACATAAAAAATACTATAAATCACAATGATTAGCAACTTAAATTATTTAAAAATTTATATTAATAAAAAATTGATTGACACTCCAAATGTTATTTGTGTTATATAAATTGAGATAACATAAATAACATATGTTGAGCTCATACTGGTGCGGGCCACAGTATCTGGTATACTACTAAAGGGTTACTACACTCATTTCAAAAAAAGTAATGACAAAATGTTCTAGGTGGATCAAAAATTCTGAAGTTCAGTCTACAAAAAGTTTAATTCTGAGCTAATTTACAATAAAATTATAAAATTAATTGACTCGAAAGATTTTTTATGTTTTATGTGTCATGACACATGTAGTATGTCGTGTAGAACACGAATTAATCATGTAGGATACAATATAAGATGAATGTGTGTATTTATTTAACTTTATATAAACTTTAAGTGTCTATTTGTGCATACACATAAATATAAACTAAAATCAAATTAAAAGAAATATTTATATATTATACCTTTAATTTTAAAATTTAAACCTCAAACATTTAATTTCAAGTCATATTTTCATACAGGCCAATTTAAACTTTCAAATATCTCTTTTCAACCTCAATTTCCATTACAATTTCATTTCAAATCTCAACCAATTATGTCCAAACACCACTATTGTTTGTACTTCGCCACTTCATATGTTTCATGATCTTCCCAACCACATATTGACTCGGCACTGTTGCACTTCGTACTGATCATGTGTATGATATTTATCGTGAGTAGTCAGTAGAAAAGTTTCATGTCGTGATTATTTGATTTAAAATATTATTTTGTAATTTTAATATGCACAAATTTAAGTTTAAAACAATCGCTTCACTCTACAAAGATGGAAAGAAGGTACATTTATTTGTTTCAGTTCATAATATAATTATATAATTATACTGAATTATTTATTATTGTTATTGCAAATTAAAGTTCTAACATGAGGAGCTCTTAGTGACAAAAGGGGCAGAAGTAAACTAAATCGTAAACCGCAGGAATAGTTATGTGCAAAAAGTTAAATGAGGGGACGTCAGTGAGCCACAATTCAAATGGGAGGTAAATGTAGACCTTTTCGCAAAGTTTAACGATAAATATAATATTTTTTCTTAATTTAAGTAATGATAGTAAAATACTCATAAATAAATGTGACGAATTCCCCTTGTTTAAATTACGGTCTGTAGGCTTCGGACTGTACTATCCTTGTTGTATTAAGGTTTGATATTATTTGTTGTATTTTTTATTTTTATACATTTTTTTGTTAGATTATTTTTATCTTTATTCAGAAATATATTAAAAAATAATGACTCCACCTTCAAGATAAAGATTAATATGCATAAGTCTACCACTTTTTGAACCCCACTTTATATATATATATATTTTTTTTTAATAATACTCATTCATTATATTAAAAATAAATGTTTAATTGTCTATTTTAAATTAATAAATAATTTATTTTCTTATCAATTTTATTTTTTCTAGTAAATAATATTTATTTACCTATTTATTCTAATTACTCATTTTTAAAGACATAAAATTTATTATATCCAAATAGTGATTTGATAAAATTATCTTTATTAAGTATCGGAGAAAAGTAATTATTAGGACATCTGAACTAACCATAAACGACTTCACAAAAATCCGTAGCATGTAACGTAGAGTTAACGTCGCACTAACGCCGTTCCGTTTAGTTAAAAAAAAAAAGAAAAAGAAAATAGGTGGTCCACACCGCACGCGAGCTTTGAAGCAAGGCAAGGGATGGGCGCACGTGAGAGACTGGGACACACTCTCTTCAATCACGTGCGATATTTTCCACTGTTCCACTTATTTTCCTCTAATTCTACATCACAATTCGACCCTTTTTGTTTTGGGTACTGGATCCACTTTTCACCTTTAATGGCCCATACCCCCACAAGTTCAGTCATTACTTGTGTGTGTCTGTCCAACACCACTCTATTTTCTTGCTTCCTTTTCTATACTATCTCATTAATCTTCAACCATTTCATGGTCATTTGCATTTTTCCTCCTATTTTGTGTTAATCTTTAATTTATAATTTATGATATGAAGTTATATTTTTGTATAGTATGATATAATATGAATTTATACTTTTGTGTCATAAAATTTTTCAAGCAATATTTGAACAAGATTTTGATTTATAAAGAATTTATACCTTATTATAATTCATTTTGAAAGATTAAATAATAATATTAAAGATCAATTCATTTGAAAGACGTCGATTCACCATTCAAACTAATCTGGAGAAAAGTCCTGTTGTTCTTGTTTTTGCTACAACAAATGTATTTTGCCACGCTACAGAATTGGCTAGAAATATCCTAGCTCGTTTGGTAAAAATTTATTATAGTTTTGATATATAAATATCAAGTGTTGGTAAGTCTTTATTTGCTATTATATTGATCGAGGGGATTAGTGATGGAATTGAGAAGTCCAAGAAAGGTGAAGAATAAGAAGGTGATTTTGTACAAAGTTTGTGGAAAGTAAGGACGAGAAAGAGAAGCGAATGAATGTGGAATTAGAGGCATAAGGTGGCGAAGAAAGAGGCAAGTTAAGAAAATGAAGGTAACAAATTCAAGATGGACCCATATAAATATGTGAAAATATTACGAGAGATGATAATAAAAATGAGGTTACACATGACAAGATTGGAGTGATTTTTATGGTGAATTTATAAGATTTAGAGAAAAAAATGAGATTGAGATTCTTTGAACATATGAAGATCAGGAGGAGCTAGGTGCACCAATGACAAGTTATTAAAGGTTAGTTGTAGAACAGTTTAGCATAAATAAAAATAAGCTAAATAAAAAATATGAGAAGATGATTAAACGAGACATGTCATATATTCGATTTTTCGAGAACATAATCCTTTATTATAAGATAGAAGATTTAGATGTACAGAATAAGGGTAGAAAAGTAACGGGAAGTCGTGTGTTGTAGTATTAATTAGAGTACGTGCAGTATCTTATTCTCCCATATTTTACCACTATCCATTTTCTTAACTAAAACTTAAATAAATACATAACTTATATTTTTAATATTACAAAAAAAATTTAACTTCCTAAATATATTACAAAAATTTCACATATACACAGAATGTTATGTATATGTCGATTATATTGTATATATTAATAGAGAGAGAATAAAGTAATTTAAAAAAAATAAAAGATAGTATAATTACTTTTAAAAAATTGATATTTATGTTATTTATATTTTTTTAAATTTATTCTGCTTATTTTGCCAATTTGTTATTTAATTTTGTTTTTTTACTATATATCTTGCTTTAATTATACTATTAACTTTGAGTAGAGGGATAATCAACAACTTTATCTCTACTAGTTGGCGGTTAAAGACCTACATCACATACTTTCAAATTTCATTTATGAAATTATAATAAATAGATTTTGTGGAATTATTACGAATAGTAAAATCAATAACATATTTAATATAATTTCACAAAGTGATGTTTAGAGAGAGTAAGGAATACGAAAACTTCTCTACCTAAAAGATGAGATAGAAATATTGTATCCTATATACCCCACTCGAAACAAAAATAATTTTAAAAAAACATAATATAAGCACAAAAGACAACAAATAGTAACAAAAATAATAGTTTGTATGTATTAGAATAGTACTATAATAAATAGTATTGTAATTAAACTATACGAAATAATAAATAATAGCTGATATCAAAGAACAAGATATTACAAGAGTACTTATATGCCTATTAGTAAGGACAACAAAATAGGATAATCCCACTTATTTGTATCTATACACTACAATATATTAACCTTTGACACTAGTTCATATCCTCCAAATATTTCTAAGTTTCTATTTTTGCTAAACTACACTTAAACATGTTCTACCTAATTATCTCTTTCAATACTTTTTCGATATTTTTTTACCTCTTCATCCAAGACCAATCTCTCCACATCTTTATACTGTGACATCATGCATCTTCTCATCTCGAATTATTTCAATCTTATTTTTTACACCGCATCTTTCTCTGATAACATCCTCTTTTTACCTCAATTATTTTCACTTTCAATCTCATCTCTCCTGCTAAATTCACACATTAATCATAATATTTTTATTTTCACCACTTTTATCAATCTTCTAAATATAAAAATTCTTAATTAATTAATATTTTACTGTATATAATATAACTGATCAAACTATCACTTATAAAATTTACATTTAAATTTAAATGACATCTTTTTATCACACAACTATTATATTATTATGAAGGGTGTAGTTAGTTATTCGGCCTAGTACTTGCATTAAACTCTTTTTACATAAACTACACAATATATTAACAATGTAAAGAAAATCAGATTCGCGTATAATATGTGGGGGCCACCACATCACCGCGTGAGTTGGCCACGTGATTTGGGAGGCGGACGATGTATCAACTAGACATTTTTTAATCACGTGACTCTACCGGATTTCACGGTCAGATTGCCACCTGTCCCGTAAAACTAACTTTTATTTTTTTAATTCATAATAATAATTATCCTGGGCTAACTTTTTATTCATAATCCCACAAATAAAGAAAAAAAAACAAAGAGTTTACAATATACATTATCCTAATCCTCCGACACTATATAATCATATTTAACTGATCCCTATAATGATACCTTAAGTAGAGAATGTCCACGCTACAGGGAAGCTTCTTGTTTACAATTAATTACTTTAATTATTTAATAATTTACATTTCAGGTTATTTTGGAAGAGTAAATTCTAAAACTAATGATTATGGAACTTCTAATCTTTCTGCGTTGTTCTCCCTTCTTTACATTAATATAATAATAATCGAATGAATATTAGTACTAATTAATTACTACTACAAGCTTTTACCTAGAATTAAAGACTAGAACTACACAAAAAGATATTTTATTGTTTCATCTCTGCTTTGAATTCATCAACCCACATGGTCCGGCTTTTTCTTAGATTCAGTGCATAGCAAAAATTTTAATATATCGTCGTGCATTCTTAGTTTCTATTTTCTGTCTGAAAAAACTTTATTTTCTGAAATCTTTGTGTTACTTTCTTAAATATAATTTATTTAGTTTAGTCTTAGAGGATATTTTTTAAAATTTTAGTATTCTTTGAATTATTCAAAAAAGGAGTTAAGCATGTATTATACATAGGACCTAGACCTACATAAAGAATCGTATTTGTTTCTTGAGAAACAATTCGAACTTTTTTTTTTTTTTTTTTTCAAAAGAAAGCAATTGACGTCGCTGTATTCATGAACCTTTGCAGTCTTTGCGTATTATTGGGAATCTTAACTTTTCTTTTAGACATAAATGTAATCCACAGCTCTATTAATTAATTTAATGAAATCACGTTACCTTAGCTTATTGTATTTCTCATTGACTAACTAAAGTCTTAATCAGTTGTTTTAAATAAACAAGTAGCTGGTAGATAATTAAGTTACTGTACTGTGCATGACTCACTTTTCTATAAGAGTGCTGGTGATTGTTGTTATATTTAAAAAAAGGAAAGTGCTAAATGATTATAATTTTTTGATCCAAATTTGACCATAATTGTGAAAAGACTTTTATAGCCTTGTTTAGATTTTACCATAAAAGGGCAAAAAAGTCTAAAAGTTAAGTATGAACGCAATTTTTTTTCATTATGACCAAATTGTGACAAAAAAATTGTGGCCAAAAAGATTTTTCCTAAAAAAAAAAAAAGGAGCAAACAAACGTTTACCTAGTTTATGAAATTTGCAGTTAGTACGAACAATTTGTTTTGGTACACACAATTTATGGCAACCCTTTTGCTTCATTGACTTGGAAAAAGTTTCATTTTGGTGTTGGACTCCTTAATTATATATATATCCATATTGTTCGTATATAGATGATTAAATTCTATCAAAGCTTAGTTTCAGTTTATTTATTTTACCAAATAATATTCAAATTAGATTAAAATTATAAAAAAAAAAACAGTAAAACTTGTACTGTCTGCCACAAATTATTGTTAAGATGGTTGGCTAACTTATTAAACTTTTGGACAAATCGTATTCAGCTACTAACTAATTTTGGGTAGAAGAGTTTCCTGCCTATATATTCATAATAAACACTTCTGCTTGGACCAATTGATTTTACACATATTTGAAATGTTATTGATGAATGGGTATTAATCATACAGGTAGTGGTTATCAAAACTGAGTACGAAAAGGACATGTCATTCATGCTCAAATCTTGAAATTTAATTAATTAAATACCTTATAGTAGTTTTATCGATCAATATAACAAGTTGTGAGTGTAGTCATTTTATGTCTAACTAAACCTATCTGATTCGAAATCATATCGCGTTGTTATTAATATCACAAAGGAGAAAAGGTTTCCCGTTCTGAAATTTAAATTCGAGATTTAATTCGATTAAGCAGAGATAACAACAGCTATCCAAACAAACATTAGTTGATGATATATTGGATAATCATCAAAAGGAAAAATATTTAATCTGATTAAAAATTTTTTAGTATCTACTAAAATTACTTTTGTTTTTATTATAATACATATAATACCCTCTCCGATTAAAAAAGAATGATTTTTTTTTTAATCTCTTTCAAAATAAATGACCTTTTTACTTTTTTAACAATACTTAAATTTCAACTTTACACATGATATGTTAAAACCACAAGATTAAAGGGAGTACAAGAATTAAAAGTCTTCTTACTTTCTTAAATTTCGTGCCAAGTCAAATTAGATTATTTTTTTTTTTAAATGGAGAAAGTAGGTAATAAAATATTTTTACAAAATTTAAGTTTAGTCTATTTAGGCAAGAGACATTATAACTGATCAATATTTGGAAGTGAGGAGCGACAGTACCATTTTGAATAAGTAGGTAGGTAGTTTGTCGTATTGGGCATAAGCACGTGAGTTGCAGTGTTTTAACTCACTCACAACATGCCCCTACCTCGTCCTTTCTTTTTGATACGTGACCACATATGTATTTACGTACTGCACTGTAACAACTGTGCACTTTCCTGCTAGTATTACTTTTATTTCTGTGATGAACAAAGTAGATGGAAGATGTGGAAATCTTTTGTTACAATTTCATCCTGCACACATTATTGATAATGAAGAAGAAAACACTAGTATAATTAAATCTTTAGATGAATCATCTTTGTCTCACCTACTTGGCTACTCGTCTGTTTTTGTTTTTCTCTCTTATAAAAATAACCAGCTTCTTCCAGGAAAATATAACCAAATTTGTTGAAACCTATTACACATTAAAAAAGATAATGTAAATAAGATGTCTAAAAGATAAATTCAAAAAAATTGAGTTTATCCTAATTCATTGTATAACTCATCGATTTCAAGTTTCTATTTGTGAATAAACTCTCCAGTATTCCATACAGAGGGTTGTTTCAGTCCTTCAAATATATGTTGAATTTTTAGCTTAAGTTTATATGTATAACTAACATTTAATTAATTTTATTTGATAGTTTAGTTTATGTTGGATAATACAAATGTGTCAATTCATGAAATAGTCTTGCTATTCAGAATTAGTCTGGTTTCAGCTCTATAAATTTTGAACTTCTATAGAAAGTACCAAGTTAATTAAAAGATCTTGCAGTACGGATTAATCATGCTTGCAATCTATAGGGATTTGTAATTGAGGAAAGTGTACATCTCAAAGCTCTCTTCTTTCTCTTTTTTTTTTTTGTAACGGAATTACTAATGAAATTATAATATTATGATATTCTTAAGAGTCGTGATTTCAACAGGTGACTTACTTTTGCTAAGTAACGAGGAAGAAGACCAAAACTTAGCACAAAAGCACTTTATTGAAACAATGATAGATTGTCAAGAATGTAAAGAAAATAGTATGGACAACTGTCAACTGGACACATCTAATGTGGATCATACACAACGATAATATAATCGAAGTGCACAAAAATCTTAAATATGAAGTAACCAAAAGAAGAAAAGCAAACGTTGAGTCGCACATTAGAGGTTAAGAATGTAGCTAAAAGAAATGAAGCACATTACAAGGTAAGGTCCCATTATAGCTTAGCTCTACTGAGTAATGCCAGCCCATAATTTACTGTTTAGATCACATGATTTGTTGTGACATAGGCTTATATTAGGATTACTATATATATATATATATATATATATATATATATTTCCTTTAATACATGCAACATTGCACTTTAAAAAATACCTAATGGTGCTGCATGTTACCCTAGGTTATAGATCAAAAGGGCGCGTTTCCTTACATGAAATGAGAAAATGATACTCTTGCATCCAGGGGTGGAGCTAGCATGGATTTCCTTCGGACCCCTTCGACGAAAGATTACATTATTTATGTATAGTTATAATTATTTTTTATGTATATATAGTGGACGGTGAACCCCTTCGACTAGTTTATGTGTAAACTTTTGAATGCCCTTAATGAAAATCTCTCTACCACTGCTTGCGTCCTAGTTTATGTTGCACTGTTTAACTCATTAGCACAAAATATGAGAATGAAAAAAATAATTTTCAAAGTTTCTAGTATAAAATAAACCTTAGACATTTGTGTGACTATAAATAATTTTACTAATGCTATAATAGGAATTTGAAAGTTAAAGTTGTTTTTATTCATAAAAATGTGATTTTCTTTTTAACAAAAAGACTAAAAGGAAAAAAGTAACATAAATTGGATGGGACAAAAGAAGTACCCCATATATAATATAATACCATAAAATAAATAAAATCATGGATTATGGAAGCCAGACCCAAAAATTGTTCGTTGTAGTGGATTATGTAATAAAACTGATTAATAATGAAATAATTAATGTTTACATACGTCCAAATTGTAGAAGAATATAGTGCTACTATACATGATGTGAGGGCATGGAAGCTACTTAAAGGTAGTTTTAGTTTAGTGAGAACTATCTTATTACTCCTGAACTTATCGAGTTTTATTTATGATATACTTAAACTTTGACTTATCCTAAGTACTTTCTGAACTTGTTCTTTTAGTACGTCGCGTGACCCTTTTGCTGATGTGGCGAAATATTTGGGTTTCACACTCCATCACGCACGTGATGGAGTAATTTTTAAGCCAAATCAGCCTTTTCAATGGTTAAAAAAAATGAAAAAAAATATTTTTCTTTAATTTTTTCAAAAAATTCAATTATCACTCCCACTATTTATTATCCCTCTTCCTCCATTACTTCCAATCTAAAAAAAAATTCATCCATTTATTAATTTTATAAAACTCATGTTTATCTCTTAATTAGTTTATGAAATAAAACTTTCATCCGTTAATTAATTTTGTAAAAATTTCATTTATTAATCTAAAACAAAAATTCATCCGTTTATTAATTCAATCTAAAACTCTAGTTTTCATTTTTATTAAACTCCTTCAATTTTGTAATCTTAATTATATATATATCATATGAGTTATTGTAACTAAAGAAATGTACTAAATATCGAAACAGATATTTTAAAAGATAATAATAAAACAAATACTAAAGAAACTAATACACATACTTATAATAAAGAGAATGTAGTTATATAGATTATCGACTTTTACCACAACAACAACAACAACATACCCAGTATATTCCCACATAGTGGGGTCTGGGGAGGGAAAAATGTACGCAGTCCATAACACTACCCCCGACGGGGGTAGAGAGGCTGTTTCCGATAGACTCTCGGCTCAGGACCAAGGACTGTAGACCAACAGGCAAGCAAAATGATAAAATAACATAACACCACCATACACAAAAATAAAGTATAATTAACCAAAAGGCAAGCATTATGTTAAAGTAACAAAGAATCAACATTCACAAACAAGACGTATAGTTAACCCAACAAGGACCCTCCATCCCCAAACCTAGAGCTACCAACCTAGCTACACTTAAACCTCCTATCTACATACTACGACTCGACCCCACTCCTTAGCCCTCTAGCTTAATAGTCTTCTTCCAAACTTTCCTATCGAGGGTCATGTCCTCAATAAGCTGTAACTGTTCCATGTCACGTCTAATCACTCCTCTCCATTACAACTTAGGTTTACCCCTACCCCGCTTGAAACCCTCAAAGGCCAACTTCTCACACCAACGAACTGGGGCGTCCGTGCCCCTTATCATGACATGGCCAAACCATCTCAACATTACTTTCTGCAACTTATCCTCTACCGAAACCACTCCCACCTTCTCCCGAATAGTCTCATTCCTGACCCTGTCAGCCTTCGTAAATCCACACATCCAATACAACATTCTCATTTCCGCCACCTTCAACCTTTGGACGTGATAACTTTTAACCGACCAACACTCAGCCCCATATAACATGGCCGGCTGGACCGCAGCTCTATAAAATTTACCTTTAAGCTTAAGAGGCACCTTCTTATCGCACAAAATTCTTGAGGCAAGGCTCCATTTCATCCACCCTGCCCCAAAACGGTGGGAGACATCCTCATCAACCTCACCATTCCCCTATATAATAGACCTAAGATACCTAAAACTATCTCTCTTACAAACAGCCTGTGACTCCAGCTTCACCACTATCTCGTCTTCTTGCCTCGCATCACTAAAATTGCACTCCAAGTACTCTGTTTTGGTCCTACTCAACCTGAATCCTTTAGATTCCAGGGTCTGTCTCCAAACCTCCAGCTTATTATTAACACCTCGGCGCGACTCATCAATCAAAACTACATCATCTATAAAGAGCATACACTAGGGAACCTCCCCTTATATATCACGCGTTAACATATCTATCACTAAGGCGAATAAAAATGGACTAAGAGTCGAACCCTAGTGCAGCCCTGTCAAGACCAAAAAATGCTCGGAGTGCCCTCCTACCGTCCTTACCCGGGTTTTCGCCCCCCATACATGTCCTTAATCGATCGAATATACGCCATAGGGATCTCTCTCGCCTCCAAGCATCTCCACATAACCTCCCTAGGGACCTTGTCATAAGCCTTTTCCAAGTCGATAAACACCATGTGCAGATCCCTCTTCCTCTCCCTATACTGTTCTACCAGCCTTTTCACTAGGTGAATTGCCTCAATCGTTGAGCGACCAGGCATAAATCCAAATTGATTCTCCGAAATAGGCACTATCTTTCTAAACCTCCGTTACACCACCCTCTCCAAATCTTCATCGCGTGACTCAATAACTTAATACCACAGTAGTTGTTGCAACTCTGAACGTCACCTTTGTTCTTATATAAAGGAATCATCGTGCTCTATCTCCACGTCTCGGGCATCTTAGCGGTCTTGAAAATGCTGTTAAACAAATGGGTAAGCCACCTCAATCCAGCACCGCTAGCAAACTTCCAAAAATTTACCAAAATCTCATCCGACCCCGTCGCCCTACCTCGTTGCATCTTGCGAATAGCCTCCCAGATTTTCTCTACCTTAAAATGCCTCCAATAGCTGAAGTCGCGAGATTTCTCAGTGTGCTCCAACTCCCCTAACACAATACCTCTGTTCCCCTCATCATTCAAGAGCTTATGAAAATACGAATGTCATATTTTCATAATAAGAACATCCTCCACCAAAACTTTTCCATCCTTCCCCTTAATGCACTTAACCTGGTCCAGATCCCTACCCTTTCGCTCCCTAGTTTTGGTGAGCCTGTATAACCTCTTTTCCCCGCCTCGCTCCACTAGACCCGAATACATTCTCTCAAAAGCTTTTGTCTTAGCAGTCGTAACTGCTAACTTAGCCTCTTTCTTAGCTAACTTGTACTCCTCCTTGCTCACCCGTTTCTCCTCTTTTTCCTTACTCTCAACCAACTTAATGTACGCCGCCTTCTTCACTTCCACCTTCCTCTTAACTTCTTCATTCCACCACCAATACCCCCGATGCCGGCGAGACCAACCCTTCGGGACACCCAAAACCTCTCTAGCAGTCTCCTTAATGCAACCCGCAGCCCTATTCCACAAGCTATCTACGTCTCCCCTAACAATTTGATTTTCGATTTAACCGATAAGAAAAGACTGATAAAATAAAATAATAATTTAGCATAAACTTATTGGGTTATCGATTTACCCAATAACCCAATAAAAAAAAGTAAAATCGAATCAATAACCCAATAATTTTTTTTTATAAAATCATTAAAAAATCGTTAACCCTGTAACGATAAATCAATAACATTTTTATCGATTTGATTTTGGTACGTCCCTAACTTAAATTGTAATTTCTTACTCCGTTAATTATACTAAGAAATGTATTTGTGCATGTGAGTCTCCTCAAAATCCTAATCAAAATACTAATCAGAAACTACTATGAAACACTAACTGGAAAAAAATAATTTCATCTTTTTAACACACACCAAAAAATATAAATTTTTAGATAATAGCTTACTTGAACGACGAAAATTCAACCATTCACTATTTTGGAGTAGAAGAAAACAGAAAAATATAATTTTTTTTAGAGAGAAATGGGATAATTAAGGGTAGAAGAGGCTTATTTTTTAATATAGGATAAATATAAAGGAAGCGGATGATATTTTTCCACTTGGACAGCCAAATCAACATTTTTTTCTACGTGTCCGCGCGTGTATTACACGCAGTGGACTTTCAGCAAAAGGGGTCCACGCGATGTACTAAAAGAATAAGTTCGGGAGGTACTTAATACTAATAAAAGTTCAGGTATACCATGAATAAAACTCGACAAGTTCAGGGGTAATGTATACTTCTCTCTTTAGTTTAAGAATGGAGAAGCCATGTTCTGATACATTTTCGAAAGGAAATTATTATTAACTAATTAAGATGCAAAAAGAGATAGATACAACTTAAATTAATAGGATTAGTTAGTATATAATTAGTTGTATGATAATGACAAGCTGTTCGGTTGTAGGTGTGCACCTTAATGTGGATGCTTTGCCTTGATTGTCGGGGCTAAATAACCATTTTTGAACTATCTATGATTATTATTTTAGATTAAATATTTCATAACCCCCAATCTTAAAAATACTAGCAAACAACTAGTTTTGATTTGATGGATTAGTTGGTGTACTCTCTGTCTCTCTCTAACATTAATGAAATGTTGAATTTAGTTTAGCCCAAAGGACAAAAAGTTTAAGTTTTTATAAAGTTGTGCTTTGCATCGCATTTGGTATGAAATAATTGACTTGACACGAGAAGTTAAAAAATAGTTTATTAGAACTTTTAAGCTTTAAGTTTTTTTTTTTTTGCCTCTTTCCTTTCGGGTGAGCACTGTAAACCCCTCATTGTGCAATCGCTCGTAAATTACACAGGAGAGTGCAATCACTCGTAAATCACACAGGAGATGTAAACCGCACTGGATAAACCCCGTGCGACGAACTAAATTGAGAAGACATTAGGGGGAAACGATTCCGTGACCTCCGCTTTGGAAGACACCCCTCAAACCAACTCAACCACACCTGAAGGTGCACTTTTAAGCTTAAGTTACTTGTGTAGAAAGTATCCAAATTACTTTTACTGTGAAAAGCTTAATTAGAAATGTTAGAATTTTACACCTTTATTATTGATCCTTTAGATAAAAGATCTTAAATCAGATTATGTATCGATATATTTAGTCAATATCTCATAGAGAGGAGTTCTGGAAATGATTAAGAGATTTAATTTTAAATTTTTAAATACATAAAGATGTTAATTTTTTTCGAGACATCACAAGATGGTGAAGTGAAGTAAGATGAAAGAAGTAGTTATTAGTAGCTGTATTTGCATACCAAGCCAGGGTGTGTATCGGTCGGTTCGGTTCGATTTTATGTGTTATTAATTCGGTTTATCAGTTTTCGATTTTTAAATATGCAAAATAAATAATCAACCAATAAGATACTTTCTTATCAGTGTTCGGTTTATCGATTTTTGGTGCTTAACGGTTCGGTTTCGGTTTAACCAATAAGAAAATGCTCATAAAATAAAAATAGTAAAAACTAACATAAAAAACGAAATCTTAATTGCTGCCAAAATCAGACGCAATGCGTTTTAGTTTACAAGAATTTTCAAACTTGAACTGAATGTTAGTTCCGAAAAAAACTGAATCCCAATTGTTGTAAGCTACTAAATGCTTCAAGCTTTCCAATACGACAATACTCGAGCTTCGTATTGTGCCTTTGTTGTTCTGAATAGGTTAATACTTTGTGAATCTCTGAATTGTGAATAAGGAGTGTGTGTGTACATATATATATTAGTAATATAAATATTTATATATATAACACAAATAGGTGTAAAACAATAACTTATTGTATCCTTTTTGGGTTATCGGTTTAACCGATAACCCAATAAACTAAAATCGAAACCGAACAGTTTACTCAATAAATTTTATTATAAATCGATAAAAAATCGTTAACCCAATAACCCCACACCAATAACCCAATAACATTTTTATCGATATGGTTTATCGATTGGTTCGTTTTTTGCACACCCCTATACCAAGCTATAAAATATCATTTAATAAATTAAAAGTTTACAAAAAAATAATTTCTTTATTGTACAATTTACAAAATATAAGATAAAAGTAGCACGACATATATCCTATACTTTCTGGGGGGTTTGGACCACAAGTGATAAAAGAGTTTTAAAATGAGATGTAGGTGACACAAGTCTTAATTATTAGTTGGAGGTGACAATTACTTTATTATGGATTAAGAAAGTTGGGAAAGTTTGAAAATAACGCACAAGTTTTTAAATTTATACCTTGATCCCAATATTTACCTAAAATAACAGAAAATGGAGGAAAAAAGTCATCTTTCTCTCTCTTCTCATCCATTGTTGTTTTCTCTCTCTTAGTGATTTTAGTTGTTCATTATTTCTGCTGCTTTATTCATCATCTTCTGCTTCATTATCATCATCTTCTACTTCATTATCATCTTCATCTGCTTCTTGTCGACCATTTGTTGTTGTTTTTGGTGGTGGTACAACGCTACTGCTGCGATCTGACCAATTTCTTAGGTCAAATGTTGTTTACTACATCGCTTTCCACTTTGGCATTACGTCATAGGTGATTTTGGTAAGTAAAATTATGATTTATATTGTATTTGTCATCTAGGTACACTTCTGTTTTTCCAACAATGGATAGAGCCCCGATCATGAATCCAGCATAAGTGCCCATAATTTAAACAGATCAATCATCTGGTGTATCAGATGAGTAATCTGTTGCATCAGAAGATCTATCTGTTGCATCAGACTGTTTATCTGTTGCATTAGAAGATTTATCTGTTGCATCAGGATGTTTATTTGATGCACCAGACTAATTATCTATTGTAATGAATGATTAATCTGTTTGGAACAACACAAATCAGCCTCTGCCACAAACCCAACAGGTAACCAATATGTTTCAACTCTTGCTATTGCTACTGGATTCAAAATTATTCCTTACGTCCAATTACCCGTCCCAAATTTTCTAATTTCATTTTACTTGTCTTTTTTATTAATCAAGAAAAGATTAAAAATATCCATATTTTAACCTTTGCATTAATCACGTTTTCTTCAAATTAAAATGGAAACATTATTTTATAGAGGGACTATACGCCGACCGTTGTTAAAAGCTTTCTTCTCTTATGAAATTTTGATTGAATAGCAAACAATGGTTATTTCAAACATGTCTACTGTCCCACCAACTGATCAATGGGTTATGGTAAACTAGACATGTTATTAATTATTTTTCTTAATCAATGTGGCATCTCAATTTGGGATGGATAATTTGAGACGGAGGGAGTACAAATTAAAACGTCAGAGCCAAGCAACAAACTAGTCATTTGTTGAAACAGACTATTTATCTATTACATCAGACTTCTTATCTGTTGCAACATGAGTAATCTGCTTTGAACAACACATCAGCCCCTACCACAAACCCAACAGTTAAATCTCGCCACTGCTACTGGATTCTAAATTATTCCTTTTAACGTCGAATCGTCGACATGTTTGTTGAGAAGATAATAGTCAGAATGAAAATTAAATATGGATTAAAACATCAAAGATAATTTTTTTATTAAACAAATACAAATACAAAATACATATAATAGGCTAAAATAAAAATAATAATCTAACTATTATTATTATTATTATTATTATCATCATCATCATCATCATCATTGCCAGCCTGCCAATCTTCAATCGGAAGTAACATGACCCTCCTCAGCCTGCGTATCTCGCGGAGCATTCTTGCTGTAACTCCTCCCAGTTCCCATTGCAGGTCATGAACGTGATTCCAAAGTTCATTCACGGCGTCTTGCAGAATAGCAACTTCCCACACTGGGTCAACCATAATCTTCTAGAGTGTAATATGAAAGACAAGATGCAATAAATAAATAAAGTGTAATTTAATGAACGATTGAGTAAGAAGAAACCTATTTATAGAGGATTGAATTTGAATGAGAGGTAAAAAGGTGCAACTATCACCTCCATTCATTGATTATATTTTTGATTAAATTAAGAAAATAAATATTGTGATAAGTCATGACTTTTTAGATTATTATTATTAATTAGTTCTTTCGAAGAATCATTTTTTTTAAGTTGGGGCTACAAATCTATATCTGTTGCATCACATAACACATCTGTGACAGCAGATTTATCATCTGTTGCAACAAATATAAAATATGTTGTGTTGGATAACCTATCTGTTGCAACATATAATCTAACTGTTCACCTCCATTTATTAATTACATTTTTTATTAATGTGAAAAGTAATGACTTAATTAAATTAAGAAATATTGTGATAAGTCATGACTTTTCAAATTATTATTATTAATTAGTTCTATTTAAGAACCGTTTTTATTGATTTTTGACAACAAATTCGATATCGGTTGCATGAGATAAATCATCTGTGACAACAGATATATCATCTGTTGCAACAATAGTGAACCTATTGCATCAGATAATATATTTGTTGCAACATATAATCTACTCTTTTTTAAAAAAAAAAACTATCATCATATCATTAATTCAAATTTGCTTACTTTTTTATTTTATATAAAAAAAACACCTTTTCAAAATTTTTAACAAAATAATAACCATTTTTATTTTCTGGCAATAGATTGTATATCTGTTGAATCTGATAAACCATCAGTTGCAATAGATATACTATTTGTAGCAACAAATAAACGTTCTATATTAATATCTTTTTTGATTCCTTCTAACAGCTAATACATCTGTCGCAACAGATGGGAAATTTGATACATCAGCAATACTGCTGAATGTATGTGTTTTTATTTTAGATAAAAACTCACGACCGATCACCTTATTTTTTATTTTCTGAACAATCATCATCATATAAGTTAATTAATCCAATATTGTGATTTTTTTTATTATATAATAAATAATTTAAAAAATAAATTCAAAAATAAAAATGGTGAAAATTCATGATTAATTATTAAAATTAAATAATCGTTCTTTTATGGTTATAAATTGTGTTTATTTACGAAATATTTTTCATATTGAATAATCGGAAAGTCATGTCTTTTTCAACCTCTCAATAACAACAACCATTTTTTATTAATAACCGCCAGGTGCAACATATGATCGATCTGTCGTAGCAGATTAACCTGTATTGACACAAATTGCTCAATACCTACCACCAACCATCGACATGTTGAGAACAAGAAATAAACAGAATGATTATTAAATACTAAATAAGAATCCCTTGGGTAGATCCGATATACAAAAGGAGGAAAATACATGCGCTAAAATAAAAAATATTACCTAATCTTTGCCTTTGAAGTTCACGCAAGGACTCGATATTAATATTCTTGTACGAATCTGGATCATCCGTATTTTTAAGGAGGGACCTATTTATAAATAATTGTATCTCGAAAAGAAAAGAAAATTGCTTTAAAATTAATCTAACAGATGGGTAATCTGTTGAAAAATATATTCTTTCAGTCAGATAACTTACAACATACTGGCAATCTTTTACAACAGATGTATATATTTATTTGATTTTAACAACAGATACGTCATATGTTGCAATAGGTTGATCATCTGTCGTAACAGATGTCTCCAATTATTTGACAATATAAATAAATGTGTCATCTATTGCAACTAGCTAGTCATTTATTTATTCAATTTAAGCCATATATGGGCTAGAAAGAATAAGGTGCGTGCAGATGGATCCATTATTATATTTGTGGGAGTTAAGTATGTATTACAGATAAGGTCACCGGGATAACACACACAAAGTATAATATTTTTGTGAATGCAGTTTTAAACCGATTAGGCATTGATCATTCAAACAATATCCTGTATTGTATCGTTAAGTTTGATGGGTTAGAAATTGATAAGACTGATGATCTTATGAAAATGGTGCAGATACCCTGTTATGAATTACTGACGGTTTTGCTCGTGTTTATGCGTGTCAAGTTTTAAGAAGGAATCAATATTTGTCGTCACTGCAGAGAACAAATAGCTATTGGACTTAACTTTAAGTGTGCATTGGACCCTTAGAGGGCCCTCGAAGCCTCGCACTGCATCAAATAAGAACAAAAAACCAATAGAAATTCTCCGGGTCAAAATTTATATGGTTGGGTTGCTCGCTCGGGGTGATGATTATATGTCAGAAAGTGCGATAAAAGAATGCCTTTGAGGGAAAATGGGTGGTTGATGGAAGTCTATATCATCTGTGAGCTAATTGAAGAAGAGACATAGGGTAGAAAGTAACTTCTAACGAATCTGGCCGATGAAATTATCTTAAAAGATGCAAAATCTGAATTAAGTACAAATATGAAAGTGTATTGAAATTATCTTAAAAGATGCAAAATCTGAATTAAGTACAAATATGAAAGTGTATCTGCTAATGTAATTTCGTTTGTTGTCTCTATGAAAGAAAAATAATGTATATGGACACTTTGCTAGGGAGCTGCGTGGTGGGGATTATCACCTAGATAGAAAATAGGAAAAGACCAACAAAGCAGCTTCATGGGCATCGAAGGCTGAAATGATGTCCAACAAGTCTAGAAAACTTACGCCAATAACAACTACAGTTAAAATAAGGAATCTAAGTGAAGG
This sequence comes from Capsicum annuum, assembly GCF_002878395.1. NCBI lineage: Eukaryota > Viridiplantae > Streptophyta > Magnoliopsida > Solanales > Solanaceae > Capsicum > Capsicum annuum. Next base: position 251,617,236 of record NC_061113.1, read on the forward strand.
CGACAATTTCTGAATTTAAAATTTTATACCATGCTTCTTTGTTTGTGTTTTCGATCAGGTCCACTGTTGTTGACCTGATCGGAACCACAAATGAGATTTAAAGGCAAATAGAGTATCATTGCTTCCTTAGCAATATGGTTATAATTGATTGTATTTTCTTGCCTTAGCATGCTTTCAACATTCCTCGGAGAAAATCAGATGCTTGCTGTAGTATGTGAATACCAATAATTTCAAGCTTACCTCCAGCTTGCTGATTCTGTATTCAAGCTGGTCGTTGCCGTCTTCGAAGTTGGTCAAGAGTTCCCCATCTCTTGTGAGCTCGATCAGGAATACTACCTTTAAAGTTGTGGTATTCTAGAGACAGCTCAATGAACTCACTTTTGTGATATCCAAGAAATATTTTTTACCATCTTTAGTAGTAAGTACTACTACTTGATATACTCTACTCGGACTAGAAGCTTCCATTAAAATTAAAAGAGAAAAAAAGATTTTCAAACATATATGTCCCGTGTTTCAACATGTATAAATATTTGTCTAGAAATCCGAATAACTCATTCATCTATTACAACAGATATCAATATCTGTTTAAAAAACCCAACAGCTCAATCATCTGTTATAACATATGAAAATATCCATTTGATAATTAATTAAATCAGATATGTCATCTGTTACAACCTATATAAATATATGTTTGAAAATTTCCAACAACTCAGTCATCTATCAAAATAGATGCAAATGTCTATTTGATAATTAAATAAGATATGTCATCTGTTACAACAGATATAAATATTTGTTTGAAAATATTCAACAGCTCAGTCGTTTATTGCAACAGATTTCATTGCAATTGATTTAGGTGGAACTAAGGATGAATAAATGAGTTCATACGGTCAACTATAAATCCAATAGAGTCTTTGCAATTGTATGACATTGGTATTGCGGTCATCCCACCCTGAGTCATCGATCGATCACTCTAAGTTGAAATGAGTTCTCATCAACTCAATGTTAGGATAGTGATAGTACCTAAGTTGATTTAGGGGGAACTAGGAATGAATGAAAAGGTCAACTATAAATTGAATCGAGTCTTTGCAATTGCATGTTGTTGGTATTGCGTTCATCCTGACCCGAGTCGTTGATCGATCACACTGAGTTAAAATGAGTTCTCATTAACTCAATGTTAGAATAGTGATAGTACCTAAGTTGATTTAGGTGAAACTAGGGATGAATGAATGAGCTCACAGGGTCAACTACAAATCCAATAGAATCTTTGCAATTGAATGGCATTGGTATTGCGTTCATCTCGACCCGAGTCATCGATAGATCACTCTGAGTTGAAATGAGTTCTCATCAACTCAATGTTAAGATAGTGATAATACCTAAATTGATTTAGGTGGAACTAGGGATGAATGAATGAGATCACAGGGTCAACTATAAATTCAATCAAGTCTTTGCAATTGCATGGCGTTGGTATTGCATTCATCCCGACCCGAGTCATCGATCAATCACTCTGAGTTCAAATGAGTTCTCATCAACTCAATGTTAGGATAGTGATAGTACCTAAGTTTATTTAGGTGGGACTAGGTATGAATGAATAAGCTCACAGGGTCAACTACAAATTCAATCGAGTCTTTGCAATTGCATGACGTTGGTATTGCGTTCATCCCGAGCCGAGTCGTTGATCAATTACTCTGAGTTGAAATGAGATCTCATCAATTAATATCAATTCAGACTAAATTATCAATTTCATAACTTTTTATTCTTTTCCAAAATTACAATCTAACCCATACAAATCATCCATTTGCGTGAAAAACTTTTCATTTCAAATCTGAAGTTCTCGCTCTTCTCTCTTTCTTTATCACTCTATCTTTTAGGGTCTCCACTCCCTCTCAATAATGCAAACAACAACTACCCAATATATTGCTCAACCCTTTAAAACAGATCGATTTTCTTCCCGTTGACGACCACATATTGTTGTTTTTTTTTACTTTATTCCCGCTTGTATCCGTCATTTTCTCTATCTTCGCAGGTAACAGAGTTCGAGAAGAGTTCTACATTTTTTCTTTATTCTAAAAATAGGGGATTCTAGTTAATGATGAAAAACAAGACTTTTAGTTGTATTATCTTCGAGAATAGGTTAGCAATTTTTGAGTTTTGATGCTAAAAAAGTAGGAAGCACCCTAGAAAACCCTAGTTTTTCTCTCAGTATTATGTTGACTGTCGTGGTATTATTGGATGGTGTTTGTGGTGTTATTGGTGCCTGTTGTTGGTATTTATGTTTTTTGGAGATAGTGTCGCTGGTCTTGGTGGCATTGGTGGTGGTCTTGGTGGTGGCATTGGTTGTGGTGGTGGTGTTCCATCTTTTGCAACGGGTGGAAGATCTGTTGAGAGATATTAAAAGCATCTTCAAACAGATTCCCCATCTGTTCCAACTGATGGGTTTTTCGTTGGAGTATTTTTTTGTAAAGTGGCATAGAATAATTTATTGAAATTTGTCCATCTATTGCAATAGGTGGAATATCTGTTGGGAGATATTAAATAAGTCTTCAAACATATTCGGGTTCCCCATCTGGTCCAACAGATGGGTTGTCCGTTGGAGTAATTTTTTTGTTATGTAGCGTAGAATAATTTATTAAAATTTGTCTCACCTTTTTTTAGAAAATTATGCAGACATCAAATGCAATGTATTTTTTATTTTTCTATTGTTTATAGTTAAAAAATGTCTCCCAAAAGAAAAGAAACTGAAAGTGGATCAATTTCTGACCACCCAACCAAAAAGGCTAGACTTCACATAGATTCGGAGGAACTTTCAGAACAATCTCAGCCAGGGCAAAATGATGCTGAAAAAAGTGATAACTCATTCTCACCAATGGAGCTAGAAATAACATCAAAATCCCGGTATGGTTTTGTCAAAACTATTATTATCATCGGGTTTCGAGTTGCGATGCCGATGAGTAACCCTAACGCAGTATTTCGTGATGTTGTACTTAAATGTCAGTTGGGGAAATCTTTTAAAGAACTTAAGAGTATTATAAAGACGGAAAAAATAGATGAAGTTTTTAAAAAGTGCTTCTTTACATACTTGCTTGAGCTGTCTGGGGGCGCTCTCTCCATTTCCCAGTGATCATGGTATATGGCCTTCTAAAGCGCAGGATCAATTATACGGGGGATGATGGAGGTCCAAATAAGGGCAGAAAAAGGATGGATAAAGTCTGGATCAACTACTGTGGTATGCCTATTTGTTTTGGATTAAAATAGTTTGCCATAGTGACGGGCTTGAGATGCGATCGTCAAGAAGAATCTCTCATCAAGAAAACACCCCACAAAGGGTCCAACAAACGCAAGGTAGAAAAAGATGGGTTCTTGGACGTTGTTGAACATAGCTACAGAGTGGAGGATTTGATGACAGATCTGAAGAATAAAGACTTACCAAAGTACTACAGGGAGAAATAGTGTTTAGATTGGTTTGTCCATTCCGTTTTATTGGCAAAAGACGTCCGGAAAGTCATAGAACATGATTTGCTAACGCTTGATGATGATTTTGGAAAATTCAATGATTATCCCTGGGGATATGACAGCTGCTACTTGGTTGTCAAATATTTACTAAAAAAGCTAAAGCTAAAGACGACCATATTATACGACTTTCCTTGGGCTTTCGTGGTAAAATTGATCACTATTCTTACTCATTTATTAATTTATATTGAAAATAGTTATGACGTTTTTTTGCTTGCTTCTTGTTTACAATTTTTAGGCTTGGGCATGTGAAGCCATTCATCCCATCTGAAAGGATTTCAAGGATTACCCGGATAAGGTTTCTCATCCAAGGATCCTTAGGTGGTTGGATGCAGCAGAGAGCAGCAAAGAAAATATTAACGAGGTTGATCTTTTTAACCCTCTGGATGATGCACTATAACTTCTTTCAACTAAAATAATTTGCCTCAAAGAAAGATATCTGTTGCGACAGACGGGTAATCCACTACAACAGATTACCCTTCAACTGCAACTGGTGCAATAGATGGATAATTTGTTGCGACAGACGATCCAAATTTCATAATAGATTAACCATATGTTGCTCTGGTTATCTGAATCCTTCTCAACAGATTACCCATCTATTATAAATTATGCAATAGATGGGTAATCTGATGTAATATATTATCAATCTGTTTCAACATACAGATCAACTGTTGCGATATCTAGATCGTATATTGCATAAGTTGGCTGTGTTAACATCCATGTAACCTGATCCCCATGTAATGCACTGACTGCAAATTATTATTACATGATTTAAATTCCTCATGTATTTTTTTATAGGTTGTGCATCCTTAGATCGTTCCTACCATTGAGGAGCTGCGGATGACTTCTTTTCTTACTCTAGGTCTTGTTGATTCAAAATAAGACCCAACAGTGGAATTAATAAAGAAGGAATTGGTTGGATCAACGGGTGCTTCTTCTATGGGTATATCTGGTGGAGTTATTTGTGATGGTGGCAGCCATCCTGCAGGTGCTGCCAGTCGTGATTATGAGCATGTTGGTGCTCAGCAAAAACTAAATATGTTTGAAAACACCCCTTGCACAGGTCCTCTCTCTCATCCCTACACTGGTCCCTCCCACCCTTATAGTGGTCTCTCTCACCCCTCCTAACCCTCATGTTCTCATTGTAAATGCAAAGTGTACAAGGGCAGAGAGAATAAACTCCAAGAAAAGCTAGAGGCTATTACTGAAGCTGTCGAGGAGTTGAAATCCAGGAAGGGTGTCATACCATCCAAAGAGGTGAGGGAGCCATGCACTTCTATAGTGGTGGTTAGGAGGAAAAGACAAAAAATTAGATAAATTCCCTCCGTTCTGAAATTGGCGAAAATTGCAACTCTCTTTGTTCTAATAGTTGTTGAAGTTCAGGGGCCGCCGAACAAGGTGGATATATTTGCGGCGCTTGACAAGAAGAAGAAGAAGGAACTGGAAGAATTATCAAGATGAAGGTTCAAAAGGAATACAACATGCATTCATTTGCAGCCAAAGACTTCTCGAATATGACAAAGATGTGAGTGTGGTACGAGGACAGGGTAAGTTTACTTTTGCTAACCTAGCCTTCCAATATATTCCATGAAGAAGAATCTACACAGCATGTGTAATCTATCGCAGAAACTTGGTATTGTGTTGTAATATAAAACACATCTATTGCATAAGTTGCGTTGGCTAGGTAATCTGTGAACTGAGTGAAAGAACCCTCTGCATCAAATTCTTTCCACTATGTAGTTATTCCTTACAATTACTAACCTATTTGAAAATTGTCTTTTTATACCACAGTATGTTGATGTAACTCTCTGCCTCATGAGGTGTAGACAATTAGCGTACCCAGATGCTTATGATGCTGCCGATAGGATAATGGACATCAACTTCTATAATAATTTCAAAGATAGGTACGCTAAACTCTGATAGATAGATGATTCTGGTGGCTCGGGATTTGATCAGTTAGTTTTTACGTTACAATGGGAAGAAGAAGCAATTAAATATGTTAGAGGGAAGAGGTTATATCCACATGGGAAGAGCTGGACCAAGGCAAAGAGAATCCTTGCAGTCGTGAACGTGGATGTCACACATTTTCTCAATGCTGAGATACTACGATACGAGGGAAAGATTAAGGTTTATGACTTCAACTTACCTGTCTTCAGTGAGAAGACATTATTTACCTACATGCAGCTACTCTTGATGTTGTTGCTCAAGTTGTTGACGTAGAGTAAGCTGATGGATCATTTGTCGGCTGAGGGCTGATGGATCATTTGTCTGCTGAGGTCTTGGCGAAGGAATTATGTGATTTTGAAGGGCGAAATAAGAACATTCATCTCCCAAGAAATACAACCGGTGCAGCGTGCAGGCCGTACTCGCTTGCATACATTGAGTGTTTGCTGACCGGTACACAAATGACCGGTGTGTGCGTCACCATTATGGGAAAGATGCAATGTGTCTGGGCATATGGGGTACAAACTAAATGGTTGGAGCCTGTGTATAAAAAGAATATGTACAAAGACAAATACGAATACGATAATAAATTTTCATTTTAAGCCAATTCACTTAACATGTAGTGGCAATAATTTTTATGTCTGGCCAAGTTGAAATAGATTGTCCATCTGTTGCAACAGATGGGTCTTATGTTGCATTAGATGGATTAACTGTTGGGGCAAATTCGACTAGGTAAATCAGAGCATTATGATAATTTAGAACAGACGACCCATCTATAGCAACAAAAGACTTATCTATTGAAACAGATAACGAATCTGATGAAACAAGTTAGACAACAGTTGCAACAGATGTATATATCTGTTTGATAATTTTTAGCAGATGTATCATTTGTTGAAACAAATATGTGCCTATTTGTTTTTTGGAACAGATGATGTACATTCACCTTTTTCATCTCATGCTGCTCTAATGTGGCCATTGCACACTGAACATCGATGCAAGACAAAGACAGAGGCGTTGCAATCTTGCTTTATTTATGATTGATGATTCGTTGGAAGTTTCTTTCCTTCTTCTCTTAACCGCCTTGATCTCTAGTGAAGTGTCTGGATATGAAATACTCTTTGATGGAATGACACCTCTCTTAGATGTCATTTCATTTACAGAAGCAGTTAGTGCATTAATAACATTAATCACTCCATTGTGTTTTGCCTTGCAGTCTTGAAATTTGCATAAAGAACATTCGCTAGATGTGGCAAAATCTAGAGAAAATCTGTAAAACCATATGATCATAATCATAATGGTTTGTTGTATGAAAAACTGTAAAAGGAGCATCATTAGCCCCACCCTTTAAATTTTTTTCTTGCTATGGTTGTTGCTCCAAACAATTTCATTTTTATTCCATCAACGACCTTAGGGTTCGATAAAATTTGTTCAGATCGTAAAATAAGAAGAAATGGCATCTTCAACTCTCGATTGATCGGAACAAGCCACGAATGGACAATCTAAAATAAATCGGTACATATATTAGGAATGATGATGAAATTATTTAATCATTAATTAAAATAAAAATTTGATTAGAATTGGGCTTACTGCTTCCTTGGGGGGGGGGGGGTTGAAAAGATCAAAAAATTTTACATTTTTATCGATTTTGGCCGACAACCATCTCAGAATTCTTGAACAGAAAACTTCTTCCTGGTAGTTCACTTGTTGTCTCAAATAAGGAATGACTACAAATGCCCAAGCCTATAACATAACGCCACTAAATTAAAAGCATTATTGAAAAAAAATGATGAATCATATCATGTTAAACGAAATATTTACCATGAAGACCACGGAAAGCGATATAAGTTGACTGTTTTTGACGTTAACGAAGTCAATAAATATTCGACAGTAATTTTGAAGATCCTCGGAGAGATTTATAAAACTGAGGCTTATGTTGTTCTTAACGTCTCTCGCCCAAAGAATATTATGTACAAACCAAACTAAGCACAATGATTGCTTGTGCGTCTTTGAAAGTCCTTTACCTTTCATTGCTTTTATTAGATTTTTGTTTTTGAAGTTTGGACCAACAATGGGCACCATGTCATCACGATCACTCGACTTGTCATTTCTTTTTTTGGGTACGCGGGGTGCTTTTTTTGGGTTAGAGTAGGTATAACTTGAGAATGAGAAGGAGGATTACAGTTTAGTCCGGTAAATACGGCAAACTCCTTCCAACCAAAATAAACAGGTATGTCACAGTAATTTATCCACAGCTCTTCCATCTTATCTTTGTTTTCATACATAAACCTGCGCTTGAGAAGAACATATATCATTTTCATCTGGAAACAAGCATTGTTGTCCTCCGACAAATCAAGATATTGCCCAAAGCAGATTTTCCTGAAATAAGAATCTAATTTTTGTTCCCGAAGTATTTTTCTGAAGGCATTAAAAGATTTTCCCATGACTGACTTAACCACGAGATCACTCATTAAATATGTGGCACCATCGCACTGCATTCTCATAGGAGTTCAATACTGAATGTTTTGACCAACTCTTCGGCGGAAGGGCTATTAGCGTTTGAATCATCTCTTTTGAAAGATTCCTCCCCCCTCCCCCCCACCGTGTTTATTATCTTCTGCTCCAGATTGAGATAACGCTTGTAAAGCAAGCTCATAGAGTGGTGGATGTAGCCTAGCTGCTGCACTTGTTATCTCAAATTTACAGGAACATAACATTGATTATAATTGATTAATGCATAACAGTAATATAACAGTTCCAATCGATAACTAATCTGTTACACCTGGTATGTTATCCATTGTAGCATAAAGTCGACCTATTGCAATGGATGAGTAATCTGGGAGAACCATAAAAACAACATTAATCTATTGCACCTGATATTTTATCTGATGCAATATATAACCGACCCGTTGCAACGGATGAGTAATTCATTGGAAAGAATAAAAATAGATCACTAATCTATTGCACCAGGTATGTTATCTGTTGCAACATATAACGACCTATTGCAACGGATGAGTAAACCGTTGGAAAGAATAAAAATAGTTACTAATCTGTTAAAAAATGAAGAGTAAACCGTTGGAAAGAAAAAAAATATATTACTAATCAGTTATCTGTTGGATCAATATTATTTTGATTTCTTCCAATCAGAAGAGTCATCTGCACAACAGATGAATGATATTTTAGATTGTTCACCTCTTGTATCAGATTTTCATAGTTGCATCAGATTTTCGTCTGTTGCATCATATTTTCATCTGTTACATCAGGTGTTTCATCTGCTACAATACCATTTTTACTAAGACAAATAACAAATAAATCTAACAACACCAACACACCACACACACACACACACACACACACACAGAACATCAACTATGACCAAATATCACCAACAAATTTGAATCAACAGTACGATAACAAGAAGAAGAAATGCCTGAAATTAGTGTTTTATTCATTCCACAATTCAATACTAGAAGAGTAGTTGGCTCAAGTTCCTCTGTTTCTTCATAATTTTTTACCTGTGAAAAAGGAAATGGGACGACGAAGAACTCGAAATTACTGTCACCAGAGAAGTCTTCACGTCAATTAATGGTTGAAAGTCAAAAAGAAACTTGCACTACTATTTATCATCGGGGGTTGAAGGGAGAAATTTTCTAGAAATGTAGGTTGAGAGAGAGTTGAGAGAAACTGGAGGGAGAGAGGTTGATTTGGATTGAAGAGGAGTGTGGGTTGGGTTGATATGTGTTTTTGAAAAGATTAGAAAGTTTTGAAAATATTAATCAAGTCCACAATTATCTTAATAAAATTTTCTAATGATGTTTGACCCTATCCGTTGGTCAATGTCATCAATCCTCCAATCAAGATTTAAAAGACACCTTTCCTTCGATTTTCTCTAATGTCTGGACTCTATTTTGTAAAACGCATAACACATATATATATCTTTTAATTCAATTTTTATTGATATTTATATTTTTCAACTTTACATGTGAATATTTCAAAACACCCGTATTACATGACGATTTATTAAAATTTCATGCAATATGTCGTATAAAATATGTATGTTTGTTTGTACATTTTATATAAATTTAAATATCTATTTATTCAAACTCAAATTTGAATATACAAATGTCAATAAATACAAGTTAAATTTTTTTAAATATGCAAATGTTAGTAGAGGCCAGTTAAATATCATGTTGATATGTTATGCCTTTTCAAAAGACTAAACCCATCGATGGCCTCCTAAACTTGGTACGATCTTTCACTTAGGCACCTCAAGTGAACGATGTTCATTTTTGGCACCTCAAGTAGCTACAAGTGTGTCATTTTGATACTTTTCGCTGACATGGTAAAGAAAGTGCATGACACTCTCCATAGGCGCGTGAATGATGAAATTTAGACGATTTTAATTTTTTTTCTCTTCTTCTTCGTCTCAACTACTCCAACCATTTTCCATACTTTTTCCCTATTTCCCACCTTTGCATCAACCTTGAACTCAAATAATTTCTTCAAATCTCTCAGTAGTTGTAGTCCCTCTCTCCCAACACTATTATTTCTTTATTTTTTTATTAAAATAAATAATCTTTTCAGCATAAAAGAACAAAAACTATAAACTCAAAAATCATCTTGAAAATTATAAACATCTTGTGGATTCCTAATTCAACTCAACTCGACACAAGTTTTCTCGGTATCAAGTACATTTGTTTATCAAATCATTTCAAATATCAAAAACTTCATGGAAACATCATGAGACTCATTCTTACCTCTCAATTTCACATATCAATATACATTCAATAGTCGAATTTCTCATGAAAAGGCATAACTCATGACACTTGTCTCAAATCATTCAAAAATCATCAATTCGTAATAAAATATTCAACTCATGGAACTTGACTTAAATTTCTTAGAAATCATCAATACATAATGATAATATATTGCTCATGAAATAAATTCTCAATTTAAGAAACATGATGGTGAAATAATCATAAATATCAAACCTATTCAACTCAAATCTCATAAATCATTAATAGAGAAATTTAGGTGTAAACTCACTTGCAATATCATGTAAATCAATAATAGAAAATAAATCTTTAGGCACAAGAACGAAAGGAGTGTTCTTGTTCAAACCCCACATACCTTGGATTTTGATTTTGAAAATGTAGAAACTTGTTTGGAACTTCTTCTTAACACTTTTGAGCCAAGATCGTTGATGCCTTTTACTTAGGGAACTCAGTTTTTGAATCACTTTGAATCACTATGGAGGATTCTTGAATTTATTTGGAAGAAGATTGGATTTTGGATCTTGGAAGAAACCCTAGGTTTCTAGATATTTCTTGGAAGATTAGAGAGAAAAGAGAGAAAAATAATCTTCTCTTCTATACATATACATATATATATATATAGAGAGAGAGAGAGAGAGCAGAAATGACAAAATGCCCTTTTGAAAAGAGTTGAAAATTTATGATCGGGATCGACCTGACGGTCCGTCAGAGGGACTGACGGTACACCAAGTCGTCCGTCATTCGAACACCAAAACTGGAATATTCTGCTTTGAAGTGAAGGTTAACCTGACGGTCCGTTAGAGAAGTGACGGTCCACCAAGTCGTCCGTCACTTAAGGGCCAGAAATGAGACATTCTGTCTCGGTCTGACGGACACCTTGACGGTCCACCACTTTTACCGTCACACGACATCCTAACATGGTTTAAACATCAATCACTTTGGAAGTCATACATATCCATTCAAAAAGATAGATTCAGGCTTAAGGAATGATCGGAGTATTACAATATCTCCCTCTTGGAAACATTCGTTCTCGAATGTTTCTAGATGAGTCAAGAACAAGAGAATATAAGGACGCACTGCTAGAACTACTCACATAGAAGGGATCACTTTAATACTCTTGAGTACTTCACCAAATGCACGAATCGTAGAGGGAATAACCATATAGTGGATACACTAGATTAGAAGGAAACTGAATTAAGAGAATAATACCTTCAGCTTAATTCGAACTCGTGGAGAAAAGATAACGGTAACTGGCTCGCATATCCGTTTCTGCTTCCCAAGTGACACCTTCTACTGATTGATTTTGCCATTGAACTTTAACCAGGGGAACTTTCTTGTTCCTCAGTCTAATCTAGGACTTCAACCAGGATTTCATCATAAGAAAGACTAGCCTGAACATCACAATGTTCCGACGGATAAACAACAGCAGAGTCTCCAACATGCTTCTTAAGCATAGAAACATGAAACACAGGATGGACAACTGACAATTCTGCAGGCAACTCAACCTCGTAAGCTTTTTTCCCAACACGATCCAAAACTCTATAAGGGCCAACATATCTGGGACTCAACTTTTCTTTCTTTCCAAATCTTTTCACCCCTTTCATGGGTGAGATTTTTAAATACACCAAATCATCAACTTCAAATTAAAGAGCTCTTCTTCTCACATCTGCATACGACTACTGACAGCTCTGGGCTGTCTTCAATCTCCCCCGAATCAACTTAACTTTCTTCGTAGCTTCGAACACAATATTAGGTCCAATCACAGCAGCTTCATTTACTTCGAACCTACCTATGGGCGATCTACATCGCCTTCCATAGAAGGCTTCAAACTGAGTCATTCCAATACTAGAACACAAGCCCTTAACATGTCCTTCAAAGTCTGAATAGTCCTCTCAGCCTGACCGTCTGTCTGCCGGATAAAAAGCAGAGCCAAGATAAACTTGGGTCCCAAGAACCTTCTGGAAAGCTCTCCAAAACTGAGAAGTAAACTGAGTACCTCTATCGGAGATGATAGACAACAGAACTCCATGCAACCTGACTAACTCTCGAATATACATCTTAGCATAGTCCTCCACGGTGAAAGATGTATGTACTGGCAAAAATTTGTGCTAACTTAGTCAACTTGTCTACAACAAGCCAAATAGAATCATGATGACGACGAGAGAGAGGTAAACCGATCATGAAATCCATGCTCACCACTTCCCACTTTTAAGTAGGAATGTTAAATTCTTGTATCACACCACCGGGTCTCTGGTGCTCTATCTTTACCTGTTGGCAAGTTGCATACTCTTCTACGAACTGCGCTATATCCCTTTTCATTCCATTCCACCAATAAATTTTGCCAGAAATTGCGGTACATCTTAGTAGCACCAGGATGAATAGAATACCGCGCGCCATGCGCCTCATCCATAATCCGCTGCCTCAGATCATCAACATCAGGCACACACACCCTATTCTGAAATCTCAATACACCATCTCCCCCTGGGAGAAAATCTCTACCTTCTGGTCCTTAACTGATTCTTTCCGTTCGACCAAATATACATCCATATCCTGCTTCTCCTTTACTTTCAAAACTAGGGAAGATTCGGAACTACTCTGAACCCAAACACTACCCTCAGCTGAATCGAGCAATCTAACGCCAAACCTAGCCAAACGATGCACTTCGCGGACCAACTCCCTCTTATCTTTCTCTATAAGCGCTACACTACCCATGGACAATCTGCTAAGGGCGTCTGCCACTATATTGGCCTTGCCCGGGTGATATAACACACTCATATCATAATTCTTTAGCGATTCTAATCATAGTCTCTGCCGAAGATTCAATTCTCTCTGAGTAAACACATATTGCAAACTCTTGTGATCCGTAAAGAAATCAACATGAACGCCATATAGGTAGTGTCTCTAAATTTTTAAAATACAAACCACCGTAGCTAACTCGAGGTCATGGGTTGGATAATTCTTCTCATGAGGTTTCAACTGTCGGGAGGCATGAGCTATAAACTTACCCTTCTGCATCAACACATAACCCAAACTAATTCTGGAAGCATCACAATATACCACAAAATCATCGACACCATTAGGTAGGGTTATCACAGGGGCTGAAGTGTGTCGAGTCTTCAATTCTTGAAAACTCTTCTCGTAAGAATCTGACCTCTGGAATTTAACCTTCTTTTGGGTTAATCGGGTCAAAGGAGCAGCAATGGAAGAGAAAACTTTGACGAAACGACGATAGTATCCAGCTAGACCCAAGAAACTCCTAATATCAGATGGGTAAATAGGTCTAGGACAACTTTTCACATCTTCTACCTTTAGTGGATCAACTCGAATACCTTCAGAAGAAATAATGTGACCCAGAAAAGCAACTGATCGAAGCCAAAATTCACACTTGCTAATTTTGGCAAACTACTGCTGGTTTCTAAGGGTTTGCAAGAAACCTCGAAGATGATTTGCATGGTCGTTTTCTATGAACACAATAATGAACGTATCCAGGTATGGTCAGAACACTCGATTCATGAGGTCCATAAACGCTGTTGGGGAAGTAGTTAATCCGAAGGACATGACCAAGAATTCAAAAAGACCATAACGAGTGCGAAAAGCCGTCTTTGGAATATCACACTCTCTGACTTTAAATTAGTGATAACCGGATCTCAAATCTATTTACGGGAAATAACTAGCACCTTGCAACTGATCAAACAAGTTATCAATTCTAGGAAGAGGGTACTTGTTCTTGACTGTGACCTTGTTGAGCTGACGATAGTCAATGCACATGCGCAATCAACCATTTTTCTTTGGCAAGAATAGAACGGGTGCACCCTAGAGAGATACACTAGGCCTTATAAAACCCTTATCAAAAAGAACTTTTAGTTTCTTTTTCAACTTTTAGTTTCTATCTCTCTATCGGGAGGTATCTCTAGGAGATCTTTCGAAAAACATCAGGAAACTCATTGACAACACTAAGAGACTGAATAGTTGGAGTCTCAGACTTAGTGTCCTTAACTCGAACTAAATGATAGATACAACCTTTGGAAATCAACATCCTAGCTTTAAGATAGGATATGAAATAACTTTTAGGAGACACAGAATTTCCGGACCACTAAAAGGCTGGCTCATTAGGATACTGAAATTTGACTATACGGGTACAACAGTCTATAGACGCATAGCAAAAGTGAAGCCAATCCATACCCAAAATAATGTCAAAATCAACCATGTTTAGCTCAATCAAATCCACAAACATGACTCTTTGAAGGACAGTGATAGGCCACTTCTTATATACTTGCTTGGCAATAACAGATTCACCCACGGGTGTAGAGACTAGGAAAGGCTCGGGGATCTTTTCAGCACTCATTTCAAAATTCACAGTCACCAACGAAGTCACATAAGAAAGACTTGACCCAGGGTCCATCAACACAAACACATCAAAATAAAATACACGGAGCGTACCAGTAACAACATCTAGTGAATCCTCCTGTTCCTGGCGGGGTGGTATAGCATAAAAGAGATTCTGGCGTTGACCACCTGCAGTACTAGACAAGGCACCCTGAAGAGGAGTCGGACGAACTACAGGGGCTGGAGCGCTACTAGTCTGATTTTGGGGACGAACATTGTGACTCCCCTGTCTAGCATATGGTCACTACTTGAATTTGTGGCCCAACTTACCGCAACCAAAACAACCACTCTGGCCGACTAATCACTCATCGGGATGATCCCTGCCATACTTCGATCATGGAAAAAGACGAAGTTTGTTACTCACACTATCCTCAGATTGGGTCACAGAAGGCATATTACCTTGCTCTGGCCTAATTCTAAATTCAGGAGTACTGGCTGATGAAGGCACTGGCACAAGAGAACGGCTCTGGAACTGAGAGCGGATCCTTTCAGAAAATCTAGCTTGACTATACCCCTGCTGCTTAGATCTAACTCTCTTATTCCCTCCCACTCCCTCTTTCTCTCCTTCACTTTGTTCGCTTCAATCTACTGAGCATGGATCATTAGTCTTGAAAGGTCCATGTCCCTATTAAGCATAGCGTATCTATACTTTTTCACGACATAACCAGATAAACCGACCAATAACTTACTCATACTAGTTCTAGAATCGACCATCATACCGGGAGCATATTTAGATAACTGGTTAAACTTATGGAAATACTCCTTAACTGTCATGTGGCCCTGTCTCAAGTTCATAAATTCTTTTAACTTTGCTTCTCTTAGCTCCGGGGGAAAGAATCTATCTAAGAAGGCATCCTAAAATAATTGCCAAGTCACAGGAGCATCATTATCCCTTCTACTTTTCCTCCACATCTCCATCTAATCATAAGAAACATCTTTCATTCGATAGGCAACCAATTCAACACTCTCCTCCCCAGTCACGTGCATAATCTAGTGATTTTTCTCACTTCATCTAAAAATATTTGTGGGTCCTCACCTACTTTCAATCCATAAAACTCAGGTGGATTCATTCACATAAAGTCACGAACCTAGGCTACAGCAGAATTATTCCCTTGCGGAAGTGGAATAGTAGCCTGGGTGTTGGCATGAGTGTTTGCGGTGACCGCCTGGGCTAGCGCTTGGAAAACTTCCCAGAATTCGGCATGGGATACCTCTCACCTAAAGGATCAACGGGTTGAGGTCGTTTGTTATTTCTGCCATCTCTACGAGGAGGCTTTTTCTGTCATAAGAGAGCACGAATTAACCGCAGAGAGAAATAGTCATAGGGACGATAGACTCTTGAAAGAAAGAAACAATTTTTCCTAAAACATCCCGTAAACTCTTGCTCATAGATGTGGGCCGCTACACACCGATGATCAAGACTCTACGTAACGCGGCTTGTAAGACTCCCTAGGACTCCTTCAATCTTAGGCTTTGATACCAAGATTGTAACGCCCCAAGAACCTATTCTGAGACGTCACATGGTGCTTAAGGCCGCACGTGACCTCAAGCTAACCCTCTAAACTTGTCATCAATTTTAGAACTCATTATAGCGCAAATCATGTTAAGATAAAGAGGAATAATCATGTCATGAACATACTGAAACATGAAATAATGCTGCCCTGTACAAACAAAATACTGAAATATCTGTACACGTTGGTACACTAGTCTGACAAAGCCTCTACTACATAGGACTAAGGAGTCATTGGGACAGATCCCCAACCAACTTATACTGAACTGAAAGTAAACAACCATCTATTAATAAGACAAAATTGGAGACACGGGTCTTCGAACCATAAGGACTCACCAACTGCAGAAGTGTAGAAGAAGGTACTCAAAGATCACTGTCACTGCTGAGATTGAGTACCTGAACCTATATCACGAGGAAATACAGAATACAAAGGAGTATGAGGGTCAGTACTTGGAAATGTACTAAGTATGTTGGGGTGGATGCAGCATTTTAAATAATATCATAAATGTATGAGAAATCATGCATGCTGACAATAATAACTATCTTCGCTTGAATTATCTGAAACATTATTACAATAAATCATCAGTAATAACACGTGCTTTATAAATCTCATAAATCATTCAACTCAACTCAAAAGCTTTGACTCATGACTTAGAGTGACTCGGTAACTCAAGAGACTTAAATCATTATGGACGTGGGAGTTTCTTATAACCGATATGACTACACCATGTGAGCCGCATGGAGTCCAACGTTTTCCCCTCCTAAGGAGAGAACCCCACATTGGCAGGGGTGTTGTACTCTTGCCAGGGAGTACAACCTTAATCTCATCTTCACAATCTCATACTCGGCCTTTGACCCACAATTATCAACATCAGTCCTACAGTGGCACGTAGTTTTGGAGAAATACCAAATTTTCTGCTCGGTGCTAAATACTCCTCCCAGACTCAGCTCAGAACGCATCAGGAAATCCACCTCAATCAATATCAACTCATGGGTCTATTATTAAGACCAAAACATAAATATATATCTCATGTGAAAATCATAAACATCTTGTGGATTCCTAATTCAACTCAACTCGACACAAGTTTTCTCAGTATCAAGTACATTTATTTATCAAATCATTTCAAATATCAAAAACTTCATGGAAACATCATGAGACTCATTCTTGCCTCTCAATTTCACATATCAATATACATTCAATAGTCGAATTTCTCATGGAAAGGCATAACTCATGACACTTGTCTCAAATCATTCAAAAATCATCAATTCGTAATAAAATATTCAACTCATGGAACTTGACTTAAATTTCTTAGAAATCATCAATACATAATGATAATATATTGCTCATGAAATAAATTCTCAATTTAAGAAACATGATGGTGAAATAATCATAAATATCAAACTTATTCAACTCAAATCTCATAAATCATTAATAGAGAAATTTAGGTGTAAACTCACTTGCAATATCATGTAAATCAATAATTAAAAATAAATCTTTAGGCACAAGAACGAAAGGAGTGTTCTTATTCAAACCCCACATACCTTGGATTTTGATTTTGAAGATGTAGAAACTTGTTTGGAACTTCTTCTTAACACTTTTGTGCCAAGATCCTTGATGCCTTTGACTTGGGGAACTCAGTTTTTGAATCACTTTGAATCACTATGGAGGATTCTTGAATTTATTTGGAAGAAGATTGGATTTTGGATCTTGGAAGAAACCCTAGGTTTCTAGATATTTCTTGGAAGATTAGAGAGAAAAGAGAGAAAAATGATCTTCTCTTCTATACATAGATAAATATATATGGGTTAAAAGGAGAAGAAATGACCAAAATGCCCTTTTTAAAAGAGTTGAAAATTTCTAATCGGGGCCTGTCACGGTCAACTTGACGGTCCGTCAGAGGGACTGACGGTCCACCAAGTCTCCCGTCACTCGAACACCAAAACTGGAACGTTCTGCCTCGACGTGATGGTTGACCTGACGGTCCGTCTGAAAAGTGACGGTCCACCAAGTCGTCCGTCACTTGAGGGCCAGAAATGAGACATTCTGTCTCGGTCTGACAAACACCTTGATGGTCCGTCAACTTTGTGACGGTCCACCACTTTGACCGTCACACGACATCCCAAAAAGGGAGCTAATACCTTGGCTTGACGGGATACTTGACGGTCCACCAACGACCTGACGGTCCACTAGGTCGATCGTCATATCAGGGCAGTCCGATAGCATTAAGTAAAACGGCCATAACTCACTCATCCGATGTCGGATTTCGATGAAATTGGTATCGATAGAAAGTTTATTCAATGCTCTACATGACAAAAAGTGGAAATTAGAGAAATAAAACATGGTTTAAACATCAATTACTTTGAAAGTCATACATATCCATTCAAAAAGACAGATTTAGGCTTAAGGAATGATCGGGGTATTACATATGCCATGTCAGCAAATGTGTGTGTTACACACACTTTGTAAAATCAGTTGATTGTAAAAAAAGTTTCAAAATGACACAGTTAATAGCTGGTTGGGGTTCCAAAAATAAACATCGTCCACTTGAGATGCCTAAGTGAAAGATTGTGCCAAGTTCAGGGGGATGGCGATGGATTTGGCCTTTTTATAACTTGTAAAAGGAATAAATACACCTCAGGGGCGGACCAATATTATTTTTTTGGTTGCTTCAACATTAAGTAAATTCGACATGAAATAGATATAATTACATAGAAAATATATAAAAATAGATATAAAAGTATCCACTAAAATAAAACATTTGCTGGGTATATTGACATTTAGGTTGATCTTAAGGTTCTCCACTAGAAGGGTTATCCTAGGTTCGAACCTCATTGAGGCAATTTTTTATTGTTTTCAGCTTTTTAGTTTTTTTAGCGTTTTTAGCGCACATATTTCTTAAATCCTGAATCCGTCACTGATACATCTCTGAACTATGATAAGTGATACGTATATATTTTTCGTCATGTTTTAAATATACATATAATCTATCGTTAGTGTGAGGAACGTATACATACTATTTTATTAATATAGAAATATGTGTATCCAAAATATAGTGAATGATATATAATGCCATTTATTATAATTTAAAAACTATATTTGTCCCCTTTCCTTTATAACAAACAAATTACTCCCTCCATTTTATTTTTTTCGTCCGAAATTGGGATGACACAACTATTAAGAAAACAAAGATTTGTAATGTGACTTTACCATTTTGCCCCTCTTAATTGTGTCTTATTGTTAGTTTAAATATTGATGGATGACTAATACCAAAGCACCATTTGTATTTTTAATGGGGTACTCTTAATGGTGATCCTCTTTATAATATTTTTCAAGAATGTTAATAATAAGGAGTAATCAATTACGCTAATAGTATAATGGAAAAAAATTATCTCGTTTTGTTAAGTAAAAAAAATAAATAAAATGAAATAATAAATTAGAAAATTTTGAATGAGTAAAATAAAACGGAGGAAGTAGATCGTAAAAACAAAAAGTCCAACTTTTTTTTTTTTAAAAAAAAAACTAAGGGGAGAGGACAAAATATATTTGGGTGCGTGCCTAAAGGGGGAATCTGGGTGGCACATGGGCGTTGTGAAAAAAAAGAAAGAGAGAAAAAAGAGTCCCGCGTTCCCCGGTACAGCTGAAAAGCCACTCCCACTAAGTGAACAACTGCTGCCTATCACGTGACTTTTCCTCCTCCCTTACCAACATCCCCCTTGCCCCCTCACTGTCCTCCCTCTTTATTTATTTTTTTGTACTTCCCACTCCGTACCAGCAACTATAAATCCAAATTACAGCAGCAACATTATTTACTTACTATACTTACTTGGGATCTGTGCACTAATCATCGTCATTAGTTTCTTTAAACAATTTAATCCGTCAAGGGGTCAACGCTTAATTGTATTTTTGTGTTGAAGAGTTTGAGTTTATGAGAGGCCACCTACACGAGTCACGTGACGTGATTTCATCAATTCTGTATGCTATTGAGATATGTAAATCCAAATTCCCATCTTTTTTCACTTGTGTAATGTTAAAAAAGAGAGCTTATTGGGATACTCTCTTCGTTTCATAATAAATGAATTGTTAAATTTTGATATACAGATTAAAGAAAAAGTATTTAAGACATAAATTTAACACAATTTTTCATTTTTACCCTAAAAAAAGAAAAAGTTGATGTTGTAATATCTTTTCAATAGTTAATTGATTGTCAAATCACAAGGGCAAACGAGTAACTTTCAGATGTCGCCCCTTAACGCTCCACCAGATCCTCCACTTTTCTCTCTTTTTTAGTATTTAACTTGTATGTACTCCTTCTATCTCATTTTTACAAAATAAAATAGCTTAAGAAACACACAGTACTGCATATTGTCTTACACCTAACAAAAGATAAATACTAGCATAAAATAGAAGAATTTTCTAATCCTTAGCCCCTCACTCGATTCGGCTCATTAATCAGTAAAAAAGAACGACCGAATATGATGCATCAGATGGAGCGGGGCTCTTCCAGAGTTCCAGTCTAGACATGAAATAATCCTCAACAGACAGCTTTCTTTGAATGAGTCTTATGCACCGATCGACAATCTGAATTAATGGAGTTTCAATATGGATATCGAACGCCCGATATAAATTAAAACAAAAAAGAAAACGAAAAAATTAATCGAATAGGTACAAGAGAATCACTCATTAATTAAGAAGTCATTATTCATTTGAGTCGTTAACCTGGAGTTTGATCTTTTAACTATCACATGAAAAATTTCCACTTTCTATCATAAATCATAACCATGTGATAGAAAGATCTTTTCGAAATTTATTAGAATAAATGGGTATATGGAATCACATCTCTTTTTTTCAGTTGAAAATTTGACCTATTTTATAAATGAACGTGAGATTAAAATGTACGTTTAATCATGTTCCTCCAGTACAGATCTAAAACTTTAAGATAACCGAAACTAAAAGAGTATATAGTTAATTTAAGGAAAAAATATTGAAGTCGTCTATCTCAAACATAAATAATATGAAGGAGGAAACGTGAAGTTTAAGTTTTCCAGGGAAACTTTCTGTTGTTATAGTTGGTGGAGAGCTCGGGTCACTCTTCTTCTGACCTTCCATCTCTATCAAAGTGTTGGGCCAACTTTCCTATACTTTTATTAATTTTAGGAAATATCTATCATCTATCATTGACAACTAAAAATTAGATAATTCTATCCTCCAAATTAAAACAAGTGATTTATTATAAATCATCCTGTTACTCCTTTCATCCTAATTTATAAAATATCTATAGAATTTCGAAAGTTAATAAAAAATAAAAATTATTGAATCTTAAATTTTTTTAAGTTATTAATTATCGTGATTCATAAATATTTAAGAAAAAATTACTTAAAATCACACCTTAACTTTTCATTATTACTTAAAATTCATCTCATTAAATTAATTACAAAAATTCCTTCTAACTCATAAAATCCTAATATTTGATGATACATTATAATCCACTCATTTTTGCGCTTCCTGCTCCTCAAAACTCGCCCAAAATTATGGAGAAGTATCCGATATTTTTCACCAACTCAACAATTTTAAATTTCAACCGTGTTATCAGCCACTACTTCAACATTCGAGTTTCAACTTTCAATTACAACCTCCATTAACTTTCTTCTTCAAATTTATAGGAGGTAAGTTTGTTTTCACAATTTTTTTGATTACAAAGACAGTAACTTTTTGTGAAATTAAATCGAAGTATCGTAACTATCCGACTATGATGAAGAAACTACGAGAGATTGCTGGTAGTAGCAATAAGAAGCATATTGTTGCATCTGCGAAGAGGAAAAAAAAAGCAAGTTGAAAAAAAGTTTTTTTATCAAAGGTATGAATTATATGTATTATTGTTAACGTAATGTATCATACCAATAAACAAATTTTCAAATCGGGGATTTCGATAATAATAGAGATGCGTTGCAGATGATCATATTGTATTCGTACATGTCTGTTTGTTCTGATACATCATAAAATTTAGGCATGATTTTGATTTTTTTTCTACAGTTGATACATTCAATATAATATGTCTGATACATAGATCTAAGATTAATAAGACATTGCATGCTTTCTGACATATAATTCAGCCTATATGTAGTTTTGGTTCATTTTTATATCTGATACATTTAATATATTGATTATGATAGATAGATCTATTTTTTACCAAACTATTGAATGCTTTCTGATGCATAAAAAGATTTATATGTGGTATGAGTTTCGCATTTCTGATACATTAGATTTTTTACACCTCCTACATTTAATTTATGTATGTGATATGAATTTCGCATTTTTGATACATTAAATTTTTTTACATAGAAAGATATATATGGGATATGAGATTTGTACTTCTAAGACATCAAATTCATATATTGTGTTTAATTTTTTTCTGAATGTTAGGAATGAGATTTTTTATGATGAACATGGAATGGACAATTGGAGAAGGAAATAGTTTTGAAAGATTATGATTGATGAATCTTGATTTAACTATTCAAATTTCAAATAAAGAAGTTGTTACAGATTTTATGTAATTAAATAGACACAATCTTAAATTAAGTGTGTTAATTACTAAATTATAGGCTCTTTTACTGATTTTTTCCTTTTTTATCTCTAATTAATTAGTTAGTAATGTTTCATAAACTTATGTATATGAGATTAAATAATGTATCATATCCGAGATATCACGTAATTAATATAAAAGTTGGGAGAGAGAGTAATTAGGTAATAAAATATTGGGATTTATGTAAAATGCCCAATATTTTATGTAGTTTTTAAATATATAAATTTTATATCAAAAACCTTAAAACTTTCGGGTACGAATTCACGATTAAAGTTTGAAAATTTCAATTATGACATATAAATTAGAAGTAAAGAAGTATAATATATTTATAATGGAGAGGTGGTACCATCGAAGGTTATGATGCGATCGATGTAATCATTTTATTCTTAATTAGTAATCTCAATTTTGAAATGATAAAAGTTTTAAAAATTCTTTTTAATAGTTTGCATTCGATGTTTTTGAATAATTTGAGTCTTCAAAACGGACATCAAATATCGTTTAGAAAATAAAAAATAGAAACGGAGAGGTGCTGATTAGCCTTTGTCCAAGTTGCATGCTTTTGTTCTTGGTTCATAATATAAAATTAATTATTGTCAAAGATACACAAAATAATATTTTAAATTAATCTGTCAGATATTTACGTGTTCGAGAAATAGTGAAATAAAAAATTTATATCACAGCGTGTAGTTATATTTTTGAATCTGTTAATAAGTGGAATTTGATACTCATTCTGCCTCTTACTCAATAAATTATTTTTAACATTATGTTAGATGTGGAGGAGCCGTTTCTTTTCGAAATAATGGGACAGATTAATGCATCACTATTAGTTTAACCGGAACATGGAGTAGCTTTTCCTAATTACTATAATTTTTATAATATTATTAAAAGATTTAGTTGCTAAATAAACTAATACTATTACTCGGGATCGCCAAAAATATAAAAAAATCAAATTTTATACCACTAGCAGTGAACTGAATTCCATGACACCTTGATCCGACAGTCTAGTAAACGGTCATTAGGTTAGCCGAAATAGTTAATCCCACTATTAAATTTTAAAATTAATTTTTTTTATTAGAAGTATCACGGTTATAAAAGAATCGTATAATATACTATTTTGAATTCAATCAAATTCTAAATAGGTATCAATGTAGATTAAAAATAATTATTCTCTTCATCTTTTTTTTCTTGATCATGTTACTAAAAATATATTTTTAATAATCATTGTATAGTTTGAAAGACTAATAAATAATATTTTTCTTCTTTAAAATAAATGACTTACTTTTATTTTAGTTCGTTCATAAAAATAATCTTTTTTTAAATTAATATTTTAATTTCAACTTTAATATTTTTGATATTACATAATTAAAGAATATTTTGATACATTAGATATAATAATAATTTATGATATAAAATTTATTACTTTTAAAATTTCACACCAAGTTAAAATAAATAAATTTTTTTTAAAATGATGAAAATATAACCATTCTTTTATTCTTTCTATTAAATATAAACAAGTTTGATTGGACGGAGGGAATATGCTTAAAAGACCGTCAAACTATGAGCCAAACGCCGTTAATGCGCCGTAACGACGTTACGTGAGTGTGTTAACTTAACGGAGTGAAAACGAAAACGATGAACGCTGCCTTTAAAAGTTAAAGCTCCTCTCACCAAAGTCCCTCCCTCCCTCACAGAAAAAAAAAGAAAGTAGAGAGATATATTCAGATTTCTGTGATCTACGAGTCCCATTTTATTTTTCTGTATATTGAAGCAAAATTGAGGCGGCAATATATACTCATGTAAATTAGTGAATTGAGTTTTGGTTAGACAAGAGACGACGAGGGCCTACCAGCAATATCTTTCAAAAGTCACTGTTTGGATCACTTCCTTATTACGTTTGGGAAACTATTGTTTTCATTTCTTTCGGAGGAATTCCCATCTCAATTATGCATTATTCATCGACAATTCTCATCTAAAAGTACGTATCTATCTTCCTTCTGGATCTCTTTTGTTCTGTAAATTCTCTACTTTATTACGTATATTTTCAGCTGAATTATGATTAATTAGCCCGTTTCTTATACGAAACTTGTAATTTTCCAGGAAAGTGAAGAGAATTGGAGTGAATTTTATCGTGAAATAATCTACAAGTTCTTGAAGTTAGTTTTACAGAAGATTTTGCCAGTCTGCTGCTAATGCGCCTCCAATTTTCGTTGGAGGCGGATCTGTGCTACTATAAAGAGATTTGAATACAGAATTTTCGATATACGCAACATCTTAATTAGCAAAATTCAGTTGAATTCTGGTTTACAAAGAGATTAATCTGCGAAATTCAGTTGAATTCTGGTCTAATTACTTGATCTGGCGAACACACAATTTAAGCTTTTGGATGGAGCTGCCTCAGCCCAGACCTTTTGGAACAGAAGGTAACACTACTTTTAGCTTCACTTTTTTTGTATTGGATAATAACACTCCCTCCGTCTCCGTCTCCAATTTTCTTTGAAAAATAGTTTTACTAATTTATCGAAACTAATGATAGAAAATTTAGATTTATGTGTACGTGATTGTTGCAGGGAGGAAGACGACGCATGACTTTCTTTCACTGTATTCACCTATTCAACAAGATCCAACACCTCCCCAAGGTAAGATTTTTCGCGCATGCAGGATACTTATTTCTTTTTGGATAAAAGATAATTATCATATTTTGTTTAGGTTTATTATTTTTAACGGAGATAAAAGGTTTTTTTTTTTTTGTCTTTCTGTTTTACTTGTGAGATTTATTTTTTTTCCAACAAAAGGTGTGTTTGGGGTGCATGTGTTGTTGTCATTGATTTTGGAGAAGATGCAGCCCTTTATTTTTAAAAGATTCTTAAATGAGAAATTATTTAATATTCTATCATTTATATTATGCACTTAACTTGAGAGTTATTAGATTATATCTTAGTTATTTATACACGTTATTAGTAGTGGATTTTAGTTAATTGTTTTTTTGGTTATAAGTGCGCAAACTGTGAGCTAATTTTTTTTGTTAGTTTATCCATAAATGCTCAACATAGAAAATTACATCTCATCGGATTTAGGAGATCTGATCATTGTCTGAACGTAAGCCGCCCTCACGTTTTGTCATAGATTTTAATTTGTGATTAGAGATGTATTTAAATTGAAAAAAAAAATTAAAGTTTTATGAGTAGAAGCTTCAATTATTATCAAAAACTGATTCTCTTAAAAATATACGATGATTAAAGTTTGGAAATTGGATCAAATTTTATGATCGTACGAATATTTAAAGATAATTTTTTTAATATATACTTAGCAAAATTTATGGTCAAACATTAGTTTCTTGTTTTCATGTTTTTAAATTTTGATCTTGGGATCCTCTTATCTTCATTTTCTTTTTTCGGGTGGGGGAGACCAAGAAGGCTATGGTAAGGACAAACCTTCCACATGTAAGATGCAAAAGTTTTGGTTGGCTTCTCATCTTCTCTCTTTAAAGAAGAATTAAAAAAAGAAAGTCCGTGTCTTTTGTTTTATATTTTAAGTAAAAAAAATCATGGGGATCTGGAAACAGTAGCTATAAATATGTTATGATGTAAAGTATGGTTGGGATAGAAGGGGGAAAAACAGTAATACCCACGAGTGTTGCAATAAATGCACCCGTGACCCTTAACGCTGATTGCTGAATGTGTATGTCAATGTGTATCTGCCTCATCTTCTTCCACAGTGGGCCATCCATTTGGAATGAGATATAGGCTCAATATTACTCACTTGTTCCTGAAAAAGGTTGGGGCATGGACTACCCACTTAATTCGACTAATTTTATGCATATGACTACTCTGTATACAGTTTGGGACCCAGAGATTGGTATCTGACTGCTGCTTTAATTTGTTTTTAATTTTTGGAATAATTATCAAGAGATTTGAAGTTTCAAGCCGTTGAAATAAGTCAACAACGGTCTTATTTAAGGAAAGAAAGGTAAGGAAAAACTGCTTACAATAAATTCTTGTGATTCGACTTTTCTCCGCACCAAAGTAGTGTCGTTTTGTCAAGAGATTTGAAGTGAATTTAATTGATTCTTAAACCTGATTTTATTAAGGGCGTTTGGCCATGAAAATTGTTAGCATTTAAAAAAAGTAGTAGTCTTTTGTTTTCAAAGTGAAAAATGAGATTTAAAAATTAAAGTTTTTTTTAGCCATGAATATAAATTGGAGTTGTTTCTAAATTTTTGCGAGCAATTTGGAGGAAAAACATTTTGTTTGTTTTTTTGATAATTTTAAAATTCTTAAAGTTCCAAAAAGTAAAAAAAAAATCATAAAAAATGTGAAGTACCATACCCTTTTAATCAGTTGATGGTGATACTATTTTCTACTACCTAAAGAGTTTATTAATCGCCTTTATGTACACCATGGTCCCCTTCCTTCCCTACATATCAATCTTATTGCACTAAAAGATAAATCGAATTTATTACCGTGTTAGATTCTTTTTCATGCTTTTGGACCTTGTAAGTTTGACTTCATGCTAAGTCGAAAAAAACAGTAAAATGTAGCAAAAAGAAATAATGAAGTGGTGGACTGTAGTTTCCACAAAGCATGTGATGTTTTGATGAAAGCATGAAAGTACGTAATATGTTGGGATCAGAGAAATGAAATATTTATGAAACATTGTTATTATCCGGCCAGATTCTCCTACCCTTTTATGCTATTTTTCATTTGCATTAATGTGGCTGAAACATCTTGGATGCATTTTACATGGATAGTTATATATGTCCTCAATTGTCTGCCTTGCATGTATTTAATTAGTCCTTTCTCTATGTCTGTTGTGCATGCTAATAAAGAAGGTGGATACCTAAAGACTCATGACTTCTTGCAACCACTGGAGCAAGCAGAAATGACATCAAGGAAGGAAGACACCAAAGTTGAGGTAGTGGCTGTGGAGAGGCCGTCGCCACCGTTAGCTGCTACACCTTCAGGGGAGCATACTCTTCCTGGTGGCATAGGCACCTTCAGTATTTCTTATTTGCACCAGAGGGTACCAAAGCCAGAGGCAAGCTTGTTCTCAGTAGCACAGGCAAGTAGTACCGACAGAAATGATGAAAATTCAAACTGCAGTTCATACACAGGGAGTGGTTTCACACTGTGGGATGAATCTGCAGTCAATAAGGGAAAGACAGGGAAGGAGAATTCTGGGGGCGATCGACACATTCTACGAGGTAAATTTTTTATTTTCATATTAATTTCTACATGTTCCATGGTTTTCTTGAAAAACTGAAGTATAGAGTCATAATAAATCTCTTGGTAAGAAAGGGATAAGGAAAAGTCTCGTTGAGGCACCTATTTCGCGAAAGACTGAAACATAAAGAGTATAAATACATCAGTCATTTGTTATGTGAAGATGTCCATGCCATGCATTAATATTTACTGTGACTCTGAGTAATACATCGTTGTACTAGAGAAACCTAACTTAAATTGAATTCTTAAAGGGAACATAGATAGAATTTGGCCAACCTGTGAATATCAGGGTAGTGTTTGCTGATCTTGTGTTATCTATGACTAGTTAACTCTGAACCTTTCAACTCCAATTAACACATGCTATTTGCTTGGCAGAAGCAGGTGTGAACACTGGAGGAGTTCATCCTACGACTTCATTAGAATGGCAGTCACAATCATCTTCAAATCATAAGCACAACACCGCAGCCTTAAGTTCGCTCTCATCTGCTCAGTCAGTGACTCCTTTGCTCCCAATTATATGAATGTTCCCTCATCTCCCTTGATATCAGCACTTTTAATTGCAGTTACTCACTCTATGATCAACTTGCAGGCAATCATCGCCCCTTAAGAGCCAAAATTTCTTACATATGATAACATCAGCAAAGAATGCACAAGATGACGATGACGATGAAGATGAAGATTGTGTGATTAAAAAAGAACCGCAGTCGCACCCCAGAGGTTTGTCTTGTGTAAGTCTGATGATTCCCACTCATTGTCTACATGCAGTTGTCGTTTTGTAACATTTGGATAGCTCCTTTTACAGGCAATTTATCTGTAAAGGTTGATGGAAAAGGCAACGATCAAAAGCCAAACACCCCGCGTTCAAAGCATTCAGCAACAGAGCAACGGAGAAGAAGCAAGATCAATGACAGGCATGTCTACGACATAGTTAATAGCTTAAACATAAAAATCTTTTTGATATAGGAAACTTCTCTTTATAATATTATCTCTGTTAGACAGACGCGTGTTTTTCAATTTAGTCTCTCCTCTTTGAAACATAAATCAGCAGGCTTTTCTGCATAGAAAGAAGCTTGCTTGAATGTTCTGTTCTGTCACAGATTCCTATATAGGTTTTATGTTTTCATCTCTTCAACTTTGGTTATCAACTACTACTTTGATTTGAGTTTTGGACACATAAAGTGAAATCTAGTTGAACATCTAAATATTCTTTTTTTTTTCCCCCTCAGATTTCAGATGTTGAGGGGAATCATCCCTAACAGTGATCAGAAAAGAGATAAAGCATCATTCTTACTGGAGGTACTTGAATTGCATATTTTTCTTAAGCCTTCTCTTTATCAATAGAGATATTTATAATAAAACTAAAATATTTTTTGCAGGTTATTGAATATATTCATTTCCTACAAGGGAAAGTGCACAAGTATGAGGAATCATACCAAGGCTGGGATAATGAACCTCTGAAGTTGCCATTGGTAATCCATCTCTGGTCTTTCTTTACGTTCGCTTCCTTTATTAGGTCATAGCTGTGGTGTGCTCAAGCATTTATATAAAATTGACTCGTCTTAAGGTATTAAGGACTGAGGCCGAGGACTAAGAATTTTATATTAATGTAACATATGGAGAAGGAGTTGGTCAATACCATATGTATAATTAAACGCCGAGTTGGTGAAATGAAACTGAAGTCTTGACATGCTCGTGTATATCCGTGACCTTCTTTTCCAAGTATATCCGGATATAAACGGTCTTGGGCTCTGAATTGTAGTGGATTGAGACAGTAGGTCTCAATTTGGATGCTGTTTATAGTGCAAAAACATTCAAATTTAACACTTTAAAGCCCAAAATATATTAGTAGCTTTTAATCTGTATATTAGCTTAAACCTAGATACCTACATTAATTAGCATAATCTTTTAACTGACCTTCATTCTGCAACAGAGCAAGTGCCATAGGACAACTCATGGTGTCAGCAATCATCCTCAATGCACTATCAATGCATCCGGTGCTGCAGTGCCATATGCCAGAAAGTTTGATGAGAGCGTAATGGCGATTTCTTCTGCTAATCCTATCAATGTGCAAAAGTTGGAACCAAACATAAGCACCACAAGTTTAAAAGAAAATGGTCAGCAACCTGGTTTAACAAATAAGGCGACAGCACTTCCTATGCACCCAAACACATTTTCATTTTGTGGGACTAATAGCACCGCAGCACTACATTCATCAAAGCTGATGGCTGATACTGATAAGTTGGAGTCAAAGTCTCATTCTGAATTTTCACTTAGCAGATCACATATGACTGACTATGCTATTCCAAATACTAATCCAAAAGGGCAGGCGCTGTCTATAGAAAGTGGTACCATCAGCATCTCTAGTGCCTATTCTCAAGGGTAAGAATCTATTTGTGCTTAAAAGATTCTGGAAATTTATCTTTTCAAAAGCAACATTCATGTACTAATTCCACATGCATATCTAGAAACATTATATAAACTCAAGTAACTGTATCCTAAATATCTGAAAGTAGCTGCGGTTTCAACTAATTAGTCATTCATAAGCCTGGTGGTTAAGATATTGTGATAGAGAAAGAAGACATGTACTTCAGGTTAGACTGATGAGTAAATCGCACAGTATTTGTCTGAGTCTTACAGAGTTAACTGAACATCAATATTTGGTTGTCGTGACGTTGTCTATTGAGATAGCTATGTATTGTAGAAAATTCTGTTGTTTGTTGCATTCCTATGTTATACATAGGTTTGTACTCTGATCAAATCTCCCTCTTCCTAAGTAGACTATTCTGTATGCTTTCTTTTGCTGAATATACCAGTGGCTTGACTTGAGTCTGTATTGGTCGTTGCCAGGTTGTTGAACACCTTGACACAAGCGCTGCAGAATTCTGGAGTAGATTTATCCCAAGCCAATATCTCTGTGCAAATCGATCTCGGAAAAAGAGCAAATGGGAGAGTAAATTCTTCAGCTTCCACTATTAAGGTACATGAGACCTTTAATTTGAAACTTTAAACTGTTTTAGATGTCAAATTATTACTCTCAAAGTTAATACATGGGTTGGAGCCTCAAGTATTTTCACAAAATTCCAACAGGGCGACGATGTTTCAACAAGCAATCAACCAACTCCACAATCTAGAGTAACAACCACAAGGGAGGAGTCTGATCAGGCCTTCAAAAGGCGGAAAACAAGCTAATGCTAATTTAAAACGCTAGCGTCCTTTTTTTCATTCATTAAATTTTATTGTTTTACTCTTTCCCTCCCCCTTCTAAACCAATATTGATGTCCACACCCGGTACAGAAATCTCCTAAATGAGAGATCACAAGCCACTGTATATGTATTGTACTAGTAGTACTATTTTTCTGCCCCTCATTATCCCCCTTGAATTGTTGGGCTGCACAAATTTACCTGACTAGAGTGTGATAATTTATTATTTGTAGTAAACTACTGTATTATTATTTAGGCTTTCCATGCTGATGATGAGAAGCTGCCTTTTTCAAGTAAAAGCTTCCATTCATTTTCATGTGAAGGTTCACGATCATTGTTGTAGTCTATTCTATTGAAGACATGATGAATTCCTAAAAGGAAAGAAAACTTGACAGTCATCTTTATGGGATTGAATCCCTTTCGCCATCACAATAATTCTTATACTGAAACAATCTTGCTGAATATTAATTTTATGTATTCCTTGTATCTCCTTCTGGGAGCTATCCAATTTTTGACTTACTTAGAGTTGGAGGTGAGAGTGAGTACTATCTGAGCAAACCCCTCTAGTCTAATTTATGTATTGTAGAAGCTACCGCTTAACAATTTTGATAAGCCCTCTAAACAAGCTTACCAAGCCTAACTTGACTCCCCAGACAACCCTTTCGTCATATATTTCTCAATCGATTGTATAAAGATGCCAAGTTAAGCAGAGTATTTGAAGGGGAACATTCTAATGGATGACTATGAACACGTTAATATTAGAACTTGTGGAGTGGTAGATGAACAAGCAATCAATGGTTTGAACTAAGAGGTGGTGAGGCCAATACTTGGCTATTGGACTCATTGATCATGGAATAAATGGGGCGATTAGGCTTAAGCACCACATTACACATATAGCCTCGAACATATACGTGCAATTCTCATTGCAAAAGACTAGCAATTGACTCAGAAATTTGTCGAACAAACGGGCTGGTCTTTACCTTTTAACAATCGAATTTATGTTAAGTGGGTAAGAAACTCAAGTCATGTATGGACATTAACTTGTGAAATAAATTATGAAACCAAAGTATAAATTTATGTGTCGTGAAAAAATTGCAGGAAATTATATGTCATAGACCCAAATATGGGTGGCTTTAGATATTTGACCCCAATAACAAATGTCTTTAAACAATAATCTTTCTTACTTTTTAAGTGTAGTACAAGTACCATTTTGCCCCTCTAAACCTCAAATATATTTTTAAACTTTTCATACTCATTTGTCTCTTTTATTTTTAATATTTTCACTTTTTTTATTTTTTTTCCTTTAATTTTATTATTCTATTTTTTATTTTTTTCACTTTTTTTTTATTTTTTTCCTTTAATTTTATTCTTCTATTTTTCATTATTTTTACTTTGTATTTTATCCTCTAATTTTATTTTCATGTTTTAATTCAGGGAAAAAGACAGAAACGACACTTCAAATTAAACTATTTTCATGAAAATGGCCATTAAATTTAAATTTTACTTTCTAGCCATTTCGATTTACTGACTTGTTCTATACCGTTTCTACACACCTTCTATACAATTTCTATACATATCTTATACATATAAATATTCTATATGAAATTTATACAGTTTTGATACACAATTTATACAATAACTGTACATTTTTTTTACACATTTTATACAACAATTATATAATTTTCATGCACTTTTTATTTATTTTTTATATATATTTTATACATATAGATATTTGATAGAACTATACAATTTCTATACATATATCTTATATAGATACATATTCTATTTAACAATTATATCATTTTAATATAATTTAATTATTATTTCTAAACAATAAAAAAGCAGAATATTTAAGATCAGTTAAAAAGTTTATAACAAAAAAAATATATATTTAAAAGGGCCAAATTGTCCAAGTTGAATACTATATTAGTATTGTATATAGACTGTATCAGTACTGTATATGGATCACGTAGGCCAAAATGACCCAAATTAGGAAATGGCTATAAAGCGGAAATAGTATATCCGACAGACCACTTTTTGAAAAGTTTTCAAACTTGGGTTATTTGTTTTGAAAAGTGCTATAGAGTGTTCTTTTTCCTTTTTTTTTTCTCTTTTTTGTTTTTTCTCAAGCATTATCTATTTTTTTTTCCCATTTTTTAATTCATTTGTCTTTAACCTTTATTTTTATTTTATTTTTATTTTTTATCAGTTCTCTTTTTTTTCCTCATTTTTCTCAAACTTTATTTTTCCTCTCATTTTTATTTTTCTCAATTTTTTTAATTCTTCACTTTTTTCTTAATCTTTATTTTTTTCTTTCCTTTTTTTCTCAATCTTTTTTTTATTTCTCTATTTTGTTTGATCATTTTTTTCCTTTTTCTCAACTTCTATTATATTTTGCTAATAAATAAAAAATTGGATAATCCGCAAAAGAATCTTCTTTTTTGATATCGAAGCAAACTTAAGGGTATGAATTGTTGTTACGAAGTTCTTTGAAATTTCTTGAGATAAGTCGTGTCTCTAAGGCGAAATTAGAGAATATCTCATAAATAATGACATAACGTGATAGTGTCAACTCTTGCCCGTGGGACCTCTAAGGCAATAGTTGTAGAACATCATATAAATGAAGACATAACGTGGTATTGTCAACTCTTGCCCGTGGAGTATAATTTGTAGTTTGAAAGTCTTTCAGCTAAGTCTTGCCTCTAAGGCAATAGTTGTAGAACATCTTATAAATGAAAATATAACGTGGTAAAGTCAACTCTTACCCGTGGCCATAATTTGTAGTTTGAAAGTCCTTGAGCTAATTAAGTCTTGCCTCTAAGACAATAATTGTAGAACATCTCATAAATGAAAATATAACGTGGGTAGAGTCAACTTTTGCCCGTGGGGCATAATTTGTTGTTTGGAAGTTCCCGCCTCTAAGGTAAGAGTTATAAAACATCTCATAAATCAAAATACATTGTGGTAGTGTCAACTCTTGCCCATAAAACGTAGCTTGTTGTTTGAAAGTCATAAGTCCTGTCTCTACAATGCGGTATTGCCAACTCTTGCTCATGAGACGTAGCTTGTTGTTTGAAAGTCATAAGTATTGTCTTTATAATGTGATAGTGTCAACTCTTGCTCATGAAATATAATTTGAATGGAAAAAATCGAAGAAAATAAACAAAATAAATAAAAATTGTGGAAAAAGAAAATATTTTAAAAAATAAAAATCTAAGAAAATGTAGAAGTTGAGAGAGAATGGGAAAAAATAATAAAGGTCGAGAAAAATTTTAAAAATAAAAGCAAAAATAAAAATATAAGAAAAATTTAAAAGTTATTTTGTTATATAAAAGTAGACGTTGAGAGGTGTAAATAAAAGAAAGTAAGGGTTGAGAAAAAATTAAAAAGATCAAAAAATAAGTGGAAAGAAAAAATAAAAAATCAAAGTAAAATTGAGAGAAAAAAGGAAAAAAATAAGGATTGAGAAAAATAAAAAATAAAAACAGAAAAGAAAAAAGAAAAATCAAACTAAAATTGAAAAGAGAAAAAAAATAAAAGTTGAAAGATATAAATATGGAGTTGTTATCCATTATGAGGATCATTTATATAATTTACTCCATTGATCAGGGGTAATTTCGTCCAAAAAATATTAGTTAAGGGGGGTTTAAAGCTATTTTAAAGAAGATTTTTTATTTGGAACTAAAATTTAGAAGTCACCCAATTTGGATATATTCCTGAAATTTATCTTAAAAAAAAAAAAAAAAAAAAAATTGTTTGTAAAGAGGCTTATTAATTAAAGAGGGGCAAAAGAGGGGCAAAATTGCAAGTGACCCAACACATAAAATTCAAATTCTTTGATGGTTCCTCGTTTCCTTGAGCTGCCTAACCAATCGGACAAATTTTGGGCTTTTAAGTTAAGAGGTCTGCTATACTTTGGGTCCATCGAACAAGCAACAAAACCAACATTACTCATTATTCCTGAAAGAAAAACTCCACAAATAGCATTTTCGGTCCCCATATATAATTGAAGTTGATACTCTAGAGCCCTAGCTATTCAGCAAAGGCTAGATCAGAATTGGAAGAATGAATTGGCAAGAGTTTGTAATGCTATATATGGGCCTTGTTATTATTTGGTCTGGGACATATTTGACTTGAACAATTAAAAATAAAATTAGAAAGATTTATGGTGAAAGGAACAATATTGTCAGCTTCTTGTCACCTTCAATTCATCTCATCAAACGGTGGTACAATTTTGCGATATATTCAGTGTAGAAGTATGCCAATCGCAAATTTTATCAGATAAATTCATAGTTAATCTTAAATTCATGATATATTGATTGAATCAAATTACTAATTGATTCAATAATATTATATAATGTAAATGAAGTTCAATTATATTTTGACCAGCATAGCATGTTAAGAGACCAGATGAGTTCAACTCATGCTTTTCGAGTCCAAAGTCCGGTAATTTTACTTGGAGATCAGAATACTCTCAAGCCAATGTTGAAAACATCCACGATGGTGAACAAAGCTTGGCTTCGTATTCGTGGTAAAATTTCAACAAATATTTCTTCACTCAAGAACAAATCAAAAAACATGAGGAGAAGAATTAAAAAAAATTATATCTTTTTATTTAAGATTTTATGAAAAGTGTAATGCCGCGCATATTTTGTTAATACAAACAATTGTTTAAGACACTAATAGGGCCGTTTTTTGCAAGTTAAGCGAAGCTCTAATCTCACCAAACATCTCTATTCATAAATCTTAGTTACATTAATATTAATATTAAATATACGACGAAAGTGTCTGGAGTCGGTGACAAACTTTTAACTCAAGAAATGACACTAATTAATTAGCACGTAGATTACTACTTATGCTTATGTCCCCACTTATATGATACATTTTTTTTTATTAAATTAATAATGAAAATTATATTTCTAATTTTAAATTTTAATTCTATTAAAATAATTTAACTATAGATATATAAATATTTTAGACTTATTTGAAATCATAAATCTGAAAATTCTTTATTTTTCCCAAAAAATTATAAATAATTAAATAGTATCGCATAAATTAAAATTGAGAAAGTGGCATTTTTTTTTCTGAAAAAATTAAGCTTATATATATATATATAGTATTTTTTTTTTGTCCCCTCATAGCCGCAAAATCTAGCTGTATAATGCTGACTTATATGGAGTATGTACCTCTTAGCCAGTTGTGATGTGTAACTAAAGCAACAGTCCTTTAAAGTCTGCATATAGTACAAAATTACATCTCGTTGACCTAATTTACATGAAATATTTTCTTGGTCTTGTTCAAAAAGAATATAGTAATTTTTTTTTTATAACTACAAAATAACTTAACTTTAAAGTTTCCTTTACAAGATTTAAAAGTTTTATTTTTTAAATGTTGTGTTAAGTCAAACGATATCATATAAATTAGAAGAATGAATTTTCCATTTTGAAGTTGAACAAAAGTAAATTAATATTAGTAGGAACTTGATAAAAACCTATCCACATTACTATCATCAAGCGATTAAATAAAGTAAAATACATGTTCATTAATTATAATTAAGTAAAATAAATTTTAAATTCAAATACATGACATGTATATATTTACTTTATGTATAGGCTGAGCGGTGATTGTTCCATATGTGTAGTCATAACTAGAGAAATGCACTTGAATGCTATGGAATAATATGCATAGAGTAGATAGAATTAGCCTGTCTTGGATTATTCAAAGTAAGATAGAATAATACTCCAATATAACTACAGCATAGAGTAGATGCTATAGTTTCTTGGGATTGCCTAACTTGGATTTCTCATGACAATTCCCAAGTCCTAAAAATTCAAAGCAATGAATTAGCCCATTATTTTATGACTTCCTTTTTAAATTTTTCTATTTTCTTTTTATTTTTTTTTTGGGGGGGGGGGGGGGGGGGTCACTTGTGGTAGTTAAAGTAGGTGGTTTGAAATTAAGAGGGAACTGAGAGGCCAGTAAATTTGGGTTGTTCTATTATCATTTTAAACTTGGTTGAATAAGGTCACTGCCACTGAATAATGCTAAGAACAATACAAAACAGATAATAATTATGATTATGATCCTTCCAACTAGTAAGTCTAAAACTAGAGTGGACGCACTAAAGCACTAGTGATTGGAGGAATGAGTAGTTGTTGTACCACAAGATTATATTATTGGAGATTAATTTAAGTGCTTAAAAGTGGATTATCTTTGTCCTTATACCTAGTTCTAGTCGTCTCCACTTATTATAATGTAAACGTTAATATAATATTACAAATATTTGTTTAACTTCTATAAAATTCAAGTATTAGCCGACTTACGTTTAAATTATTGATCATAATAATGATGCACCACGCCTTCTCTCACACTACCTTATATTCCCTCCCTCACGAAATACTTTGTAATGTTTCATTTTAGGAAAATCAAAATATTATGAAGGTGAAATAAATATTTTAAGATATATTATTTCAGCATATGCGTATTTATAGAGAGTGTAATAAATATTAGTATTTTTCAGGTAACTTTTGAATACTTAAATTGTAGTAATTTGAAATATGAATAAATCTAATTTATTTGAACTCCAAAGATTAGTTATAGTGTTAAAATGTGGAACATGATAACTAATATGAGATGGATGTCATAAACCTACTCTCCGTGTCTGCTTTTAATTACTCACCAAATCAATTGTATGCAATATTTTTCACGCTAAAATTGTGTTTATAAAATTCCATTTAACGTCACTACTTGAAAACCAAAAAGGAATGAACAGACCCGTAAGCACCTTTACAGCTAGTTCCCCCCTTTTCTTTAAAGAATAAAGAATAGTACTATAATTTTATTTATTGCCTATATGTTTAAACAGTTGGATGGTACAACAGTAATTGTTAACTGAGCTTATGAAATAGTAGTATTTCAGCATTACTTTGCAGTTACTCTTTAATTAACTGCACTGGACAATCATTGGAGACGGCATCTAAAATGAGTTCGTTGCTAGATGGTACATAGCTTTAGTAATTAAAATAAAATACTCCTGGAATATTAACAAATATTCTAAGATC
Organism: Capsicum annuum; assembly: GCF_002878395.1. Taxonomy (NCBI): domain Eukaryota; kingdom Viridiplantae; phylum Streptophyta; class Magnoliopsida; order Solanales; family Solanaceae; genus Capsicum; species Capsicum annuum. The sequence continues at coordinate 251,655,417 of NC_061113.1, forward strand.
AGAAGAATGTGCAGAAAGCAAATCACTTTCATATACTTTTCATGTTACAAATATTGTTTTCCAATAATGAAGAGATGCGTAAGCCTAAATTTTATATGATATATAAACGGATATTGACTAGAAAATAATTGGCCTGTCTTTCCCCACTATAGTCACATCTTACCAACCGCATATATAACTCTAAATTATTTTTCCTCTTGGCATAAAATAATATCTTGTTTCTTGTTTTATTACGACCTTATTGTCTTTGTGTCTTGAGCCGGAAACAATCTCTCTACTTCTTCGAAGGTAGTGATATGAACCGCATATATTTTACCCTCCCCAGACCCCACTTGGTGAGAATTCACTGGGTATGTTTTATTACGACCCTATTGTCTTTGTGTTTTGAGCCGAAAACAGCCTCTCTACTTCTTCGAAGGTAGTGGTATGAACTGCATACATTTTACCCTCCCCAGACCCCACTTGGTGGGAATTCACCGGGTATGTTGTTGTTGGCATAAAATAATACGTAAGGTCATGTCTTGAGCACTCAAATGTTGCAACGCAATATAGAATGAGAACCTCTACTGGAGCAAATGAATTTTGTATTTCTTATAAACTACTTAGGTAACTATAATAATGAGGTCACAACAGCAGTTAACAAAGAAGACTGATGGCAAAAGATAGTGGAAACACAATGTAAGGGTTTGTTGAGGCAGAAAAGAATGATGCCTCCAACTGGGGTGTGGGGGTTGAATCTTAAAATTGTTGGGTCTGTACTTGCAGGAAAAACAAATTGTATATTTCACCCTTCTGTGTACACTGCCGTAGAGTTTGATGTAACCCTGCAATGGCAGGGGAAGCTTCTTCTATACAGGAAATCGATTATTAATTTATGTAAAACATTTTTAATGTACTTGCCAGCATGCTCTTGAGTCTTCTCAGCCAGTCGTAGTGCACCTCCCGCTGAACTTCAAGAGCTGCATTGAAGCAAAATCCTGCTTTCTCACTGTCTCACCGTGTTGAGAACTACTTCTCTAAATCATTCACAGAAACTGTGTGGCAGTATTTTTTTTGTTCTTTTTTCTGACCAAGTGTTACCGTCAACACGATTTAAATGCTGCTACTTAGTGTTTCATCCTCATTGGATGATTGTAGACACTCCCATGGGTTTGAGTAGAAATAATCCTCTTCTTTGGGTCGGTCTGGAATAACCAACCTCTTGGTTGGGTTGCCCATTCGTTCAGCATGAGCTTCCTTAACTGCATGAGAGAACTCATCCCATGTCAATGATCCAGCAGTATATTGGTCTATTAAATCCACTAGAAGCTTTCTGTCCAACAAGATGGTCTTCTTGTAGCCAAGATATCTGCAAAGAATGGTAAGACTTTTAATGTAATGACACATAAAGCAACGATTAAATCTTCAAGAGCTGAAGCTAAATTTGTACCGAATACCAGCAAAACAATAAGAAAACATCATGTAGCTAAAGTTGTACTGGAATCAGCAAATTAACAAGAAAATTGTGTATGTATGTAATGGGCACTACGAATGGGATGACTAACAATCGAAAGCAAGTGAGGGAAGTGGTAATGCAACACACAAAAGGATATCACTTAAGCATTAGCACAGAAACAACTTCATCAAATGGAAATACCTGCGATGTCCTTCAACAACTTTGGCCATGTTTCCATCATACGTAGGAACAAAGATATCACTTTCCAATGAAACAAGATAGTCCAAGGCAGCCATTTGAGAAGAGTGATTCTGAAAGAACATAAGGTCGGAAGGTTCTAGCAGTGTCTCCTTCCTCACCTGCTCAACGTACAATAGTGCAACATGTAAGTCGACAAATTCAGGCAACATAAGCGGCTAAAAGACTAGCCTGAGCTCTCTAACTACCAGATTGGGATAAGATGCTGCAAGACTAGCCATTCGCCTTTGTCCGCCATATATCTCTCCAGCAGCAATGTAAACTTGTATGCTGGAATCAATGTCCAATGCCCTTAAAGTCATGGCAGTTTCTTCTGGTGTCAACGGACAGAGACCGTCTCTCCTTTTCAAATCTGAATTTATGATTTTCTCCTTCCACCATGGATAAGCATATCTGCGAAAGGACTAATCAGCCCAACACTAAAAGACTACTAATTACGACCACTTAAAACAAGGATATATGTTCACCTCATTCTTGTCAACTCGTCAACCTCATCCTTGTTACATCCCTGACTACATCCAGAAAAAGCTAACATATCCATTTCGTATCTCAGGTGCAGCACCATGAAAGGACCCTTTTGCCTTAGAAGTCGAATGACCTTTCTGCCCAGCTCTTCTATCTGAGGGGTGAATTTCAGGGCGCCAAAATTTACTCGACAACGCAGTTTTTGAATTTCCATGGGTTGACCATTATTAGCAAGCCGAGCATCAGTTCTGTTTAAGTGAACAACTTTGTACTTCCGAATTAGGGGAAGAATCTGTAATCAGCAAATGTGATCATCAATACTCATGGAAGAATGATGCGTTAACAACACACATCATCAAAGAAGTGTGGACGACAAACCTGGTCATGGTAGTAAGAAATATCAGACCAACTGATGGGAGGCATGGTGTAAATCATTCCTAGCTCCACTCTCCTCTTCAATCTTGGCGGTAGCTCTCTCAATATTCGGACTTCATCTCTCAAGGATGTTATAAAATGATCAACATCAAAAATATCTTGAAATTCACTGCTAGTCAAAGAGTAATGTTAAGCGTACTAGAGATCATCACCATTATATTTAAGGAAGCAATCTGTAATTAAAGACAAAATCAAGATACTCAAGGAGACACACACCTCGGATCAGCCCAAAATGAGGTTTTATCCAGCTCAGGAACTATGAGAGTCACATTCAAATATCTTGCAATGGCAACCATATCACATATCTGCCAAGATAAAAACAGAGGAAAGAAAAAAGCAACTATCAGCTATATAACTCACAATGGTTACTCTAATCGAAATACTCCAACAATACGCGCCACTAAATTGATATTTTATCTTAAATAAGCACTCACCGCAGACCTCATTTGATTCAGCCCTCCATTGCACGAAACCATAAGGTAACCATTATTCTTGTAAACCCCTGGATTCAAAATAATTAAGACAACTGTCAGGACTCAAGAATCCATGAAAATAGACTATGTGAAACAGAAATCTACAACACAACAAAGAAGGAGACAAACATCCAATGAAGCAAGTTCTCAACAAATTCCTTTTGCTGTTTCAATTAATGCTGCACAAGAAGCTAGAATAGCCCGAATAGGACCATGAGCCTTTAAGTGACCTTAACTAAGATTCCCAAGCAACATATTCAAACAATTCAACCACAGATATCACAGGTATCTCAACTATAGTTCGCATCAGGCCACAAGTTATCCGCATAACATCCTTAAGCTCTACTCTATAACAGAATATGTACCGTGATTCATTACTTTCCACAAACCTTACCAATTTCGTCACAGCCACACAGTTAAGTAAACCGAGTGGAAAAAACTACACCTGCAAGCTAAAAAAGTACTCACTTTTAGGTGGAAGAATTCTTGCAGGGACCTCCGGCGACGAATTGACAGCAAATGCAGCAGCAGATTCTTGTGAGAAACAAGAAGGCCATCCCTTCAAAACTCTAGGACCCCAAGTCTCCCCTAAAGTCATCAATTGAACCACACAAGTCCATAACAAAATTGAAGTTGTTGCCCTTATCATCCATAACTTCATTCTAGACCTGGACATCATAGAGCTTTTCAATTTCTCCACACGACTATCACCACCAAAAGCAGCTGCTGCTTTTAACCCCATTACACTCAATCCTCCCCACCTCCTCCTCTTCCTCTCTCTTCCCCCCTCAAATTCACTCTTCTCTCCCTCTACTCTACACATAGCCTGCCCATACAATAAACTCCTCTACTCAAAAAATCTTAATTAACTCCATAAAACTGCGCCTTACTGATAATGTAGTATCCAAAACCAGTCAGAAATTAAACGAAAATATGTTTAGGGCAAATAAATCCAGCACAGAAAATTCAAAGACCAAAAAGTGAGCGGATCAAACTGCTCAAATCTGAGTATTGATCCTTCGGGAAAAGTAAACAAACTTGAACAGTTAGATCTAATGTTCGTTACCAAAGCAGCAGCATAAACCCTAAATCTCTAGAACATTCCAAAAGTTCGATCTTTGAGTGATAATAGAAATGAAACCTAACTGATTATTATTCAGTTTTGTTTTCTTATGAATGAGATCGACTAAGACGATATGAAAAAATGTGAAATGCGTGAGAGATTTAGGGGGGATTTTCCGGCGAGACGGTGGAAGTTTCGCCGGAATCTGGTGCCGCCGGTGATAAGCGACGAGAGAGGGAAAAAGGAAGAAGAGAGAGAAATAAAGAAATAGAGAGAGAGAGAGAGAGAGAGAAGAACAGAGAAGAACACGCACCGCGTGGGGTGGGTTTAGGGAGTGCTTGTTTGGTGTGTGGTTATAGCGGTTATCACATACGGCAACTTCCACACTTTCTCTCCTCTTATTTTCGTTTTTAAGGTTGTTTGGTAGTAGGAATAAGAAATAATTAATTTTATAATTAATTTAAAGATGAGTTTATTTTATATTTGGTTGAAATAAAATATTTTTTGTGAGATAATTTATATCGAAATCAGTTATTCCGAGATTGTAATGTGTTATTTTTATAGCTAATTTTAGAATAACTTATTTTTCATAGAAACGATCATCCTTTAGAGATTTAGGACGTTGAATAACGCTAATTATTTCAGAATGAAATTTAGAATTTTGTAGTATTAACTAATTTTGAAATTATTTTATTCTATTATTTGTATTAAGATGGTCAAATTACTATTTCATGTAAAAGGTGAGATAAATTAATCTATGAAATATCTTAAAAATTGAGATGTTCCTACTTATTCCATTTTTGTATACCAAACAATCCGTTATGGTATTTATTTATCCTTTATTTATGTTTCCTATTGTTGTTTTTGTTTTTGTTTTTGTTTTTGAACTTTGGTAGCACAACTTCAAGTATTGGCGATTGTTATTCTCTATTTCTCTTTTTGGTTATTGTTTTAAACTAAGTTGTATATTTGACTTTTTTCCTCTTTGGGGTTTAAAATTCATTTCAGCTTTGTTTGATTATGTCATTGCAACTCCAATAGGGAAAAAAATGGCAGAACCTTTTAAAAGCATGTTGTTTTGATGTGAATTACATATTGCAATTTGCAATATATATTTAGATCAATTTATACTTACTAGTGAAAAACTAAATTAGATAAATTTTTATGTAGCCATTGTTCGCTACAAAATCTTTAATTTAATTGTATTTATTTCATTTATATAGTTGTTTTTTCTTTGGAAAACATAGGCATCATTTTTTTTTCATTTACTCCTACATATATCTTTATCTTTTTCCCCTCACATGAATCAACCGTCTTCATTACATATCAATTAGGAAATTGAAACTTGATCGTAAACTTGATCATTGGCTGTCCATCTTTTTTCACAAAGGGGGGACATATGAAAAAAAAAAATACTATATACTAATACAACATTCATTCAATAAAATAAATAAATAAATAAGCAATAAAAACAAAACAATGAGGGGAAATATAAATATAAATAAATAAAAAGAAGGAGCAAACTTTGGAGTATAAACCGGGGCACACTAGATTCCACTTCATGATTGAACAGTGTTGATTAATTGAAAACTACGGTAAATATGGAAAATAACCAATAAATAAATAAGCAATAAAAACAAAACAATGAGGGGAAATATAAATATAAATAAATAAAAAGAAGGAGCAAACTTTGGAGTATAAACCGGGGCACACTAGATTCCACTTCATGATTGAACAGTGTTGATTAATTGAAAACTAGGGCAAATATGGAAAATAACCAATAAATAAAAGCCAGCTAAATTCCTATTCATTTGGGCCCCACTACCATAAAAGTACAGTCAGACGTGTCAATGATCGAGCCACATTAATGTTACACGTGGCGCCGTGAGATGACTGTAACCTATGTATCGCCGAAATTGTATAAGCACATAGAGACACCGACAATGTCTCGCGATAAATTTGTGTCCGGAGATGGAAAAAATAGCTTTATTTTTGGCTTTTTGGTTTTCACTATCTTGTGTTTCCTTTTATCCACGCTCTTTTTGACTTTCAAATGACGAATTTTTACTTGATTTATATAGTATATATTTTAAATGCTACCGTTTTTATTGACACACTAATATTCTCTAAGTTTTAGTTTATTTAACTGATTTTTACTTAACAAATAATTTTAAAAAAATAAAAACAAAATGTGCAAAGTGAGATTAAGGGTGTGTTTGGTATGATGGAAAATATTTTTCTGGAAAATAAGTTGATTTTCTACTTATTTTCTCATGTTTGGTTGGGGAATGCAAAATATTTTTCGGAAAATATTTTATGATGTTTGGTAGGTGAGTAGAGAATATTTTTTAGAAAAATATTTTCTAGTGTTCGATTGATGAGTGAAAAAATATTTTTTAGAAAATACTGTTATCTGTTAACTAGTATATCAGTGCATCTAGCAACTCAACAATTTATAAGAACTAATTTAAGCATAACAAATAATATCAATATCGAATACTAAAATATTACAATCACTAAATTTAAGCAACTATTAATTAACAAATATAGGAGACACTTTTCAACATTTTGCTAGGACAATCTCAAGATACTATAATTAATAGAAATATAACAGAACGACAAACTTATTCAACCTCGTGAAACAAGTTACACCGATAACAAAATGAAATATGCAATTAACAAAAGTAACATAAGTAAGTCTTCCTCTATGCATATGAAAATAACAATATATTCAACGAATAGAAAATGAAAAAAATTCGGACTTCATTATTTTTTATTTCAAACAGTGAAAAATTGAAGCAAAGCACAGTGAAAAACATTTTCAAGTAATATAAATTTTTGAGAAATGTAAATTTTTTGAGTCATGTGAATATAAGTGTTGTTGGGGGAGGGGGGTGGGGGAAGAGAGGTGAGGGTAAGGTCATAAGTCACATTTGTCATTTTCCGGAAAATGACTTCCCTTGGCCCATGAGGGAAGTCATTTTTCATCAAATGGTGGAAAATAAGTTATCTTGAAAAATATTTTCCATCATACCAAACACACCCTAAAATGATTTAGAAATGTGATGACGAGATTCATGGATATTCAGTATGAGATGTGGGCAACAGATGAATTCAAGAAAGATAGAGGTAAACCGAAGAAGCATTAAAGAGAGGTGATTAAACAAGACATGACGCAGTTGAAACGTACCAAAAATATGACCTTAGAAAGCTGTAGACCATGCGAATGGGGTAAAAGTTTAGTAGTTAGGAGCGGATTGTTCTGTTGCTCTTACTAGTTGTCGTAGTATTACCATTGGAGTTTCTTGTTATTTATTTTCTGCTACTGTCTATCGTTTTCTATAGTTTGTCTGTAGTGTTATTTATTGCATTGTAATAATATTTATGTTACTAGTTATTTTTATTACTATCAGTTGTTTTTTTAGATTGTTTCTTTCTTCAACTACCTCGTCTTTGAGATAGTAAAATTACACTAATAAGTATATATATATTATTATTGTAATCTTATGCATATTATTTGAAAAGTAAAAATTAAAAATTACTAAAAAAACATTTTTTAAAAAGAAAAAACTAAAGAAAATGAAAAATTATGGGCTTCAGTATAGAACACTTTAACTAAATTTGATGGAGGCAGCTAAGAGCCAGGGAGGAAATTTTAATGTAATCATTTAAGAGACCATGAAGATAAGATCTAGGACTGAGACTTTAAAGATCCACTTCCTCCTCCTTCTACTGTAATAAATAAACGGAAAAGGTATAAATATGCCCCTGAATTTTAATAAATGGTATAGATGTACTCCTCATTATATTTTCGGTACATATATGCCCTTGTCATTAATGAAAAGGTATAAATATACCCTTATCACTAACGATAAGGACATATGTGTACTCAAAGTATGATAAAGGGTATATACATACCACTTATCATTGTTCGGGGGTTTATTTGTTCCTTTCCATTTTAATTTTTTTAATTCCAAATAATCAACCCAAACCTACTAATTGACCTAATAAACCAACTATCCCGCCCAATCTATTTTAAAACCCAAGAGAAGATTATCAAACATACGCGTTTTTTCACACCTATAACGATATCACTACTAAAAAAATACAGATTTCTGACCACAAAAAATCAATCATATATGGTCGGCACAAGTGGTTGATTTTATATTTTAAATTTTCAAAATAATTATTTCAATAATTTTTATATTAATTATTATTTCTTTTATAAATAATAAAAAAAACGACCACTTGTAGTCGGTTTTTAATTAAAATAAAAAGAAAATAATTAGAATATATTAAAAGGCTATAAGTAACTTGATATCTTATATAATGACATGATTTAAAATATTTAATAATTAAGCTTCGATGAAGATCAAAGATAGAAGAAATATTGATATTTTTATAAATTCGCTTGTAAGCAATTTTCTTAGTTATAGCTAAAAAATAAATTTATTTTGATATTTATTAAGTTTTAACTCCGCTCATAATTTTAATGACAATAGTTTTTAAGAAAAAAATTCACCGATAGAATCATCTAACACAATGGATCGAATAAATTAATGGATCGAATTGAGTAATCTTTGTGTGGTTTAATCTATAAGAATATTAAATGACAATTGAACCACACAAAAATTGCTCAATTCGATCCATTAATTTATCATGTTTATTTTTTTCATGCCATTACAAGAGTACTCTATTGTCCCATTTTATAAAAATAGACTCATGTTTTAAGTGAAAATATTGTCATCAAAGAATAGTTAGTTATTACTGTTATTAATTTATCGAATTAATTAATCTTTGTAAAATTATATATATATATATATATATACATTAAAAAATAAAAATGTATAATTTATTTTTTATTAAATATTATTAATTTTTAATATATAAAAGACTTATAATAATTAATTAGAGATGATATAGTAAAATCATGGAATAAGTAGCTGATGAAGCAGGCAGGAGTAGCAGGCTTGCTGACGGAGAGTTACCAGCTTTCCTAACCTTTCCCTCTTATTAGACAGTAAGATTATGCATATATTAAAATTATACAGCTACAGATGGTAAAAGTTTTTAAAGATAGTATATTTTGGTAAGTTTTTCTTTTACGAATTCACACCATAAAAAACTTCTTGAAAACTTTATAAACAAATGTGAAGACTTTCAGAATGAATTAACTAAAAGAATAATATAATTTAAATTTAATCAATGATTTCTTGATTTAGTATAATTGACAACTAATATAAAATAATTATTTTTAATAAAATGATCAACTAATATGGAATGGAGAAAGTAAATTATAAAAATGAAAAAGGTACAAATATACCCTCAAACTTTGATAAATGGTATAAATATATCCTTCATCATACTTTGATACAAATATACCCTTATCACTAATGGAGGAACACGATCATGACACGTGTCCCGCCGTTAGTGATAAGGGTCTATTTGTACATTTTCATTAACGGCAAGAATATATTTGTACCCAAAATATGATGGAGAGTATATTTATATCATTTATCAAAGTTCAAAGGTATATTTGTACCTTTGCCCATAAATAAAACACATATCTTATCAGATATTCGTATTAAGTAACTGATAATTTGAAAAGTGTTTTGAAATGAATAATTAATTTTAAGAGTAAAACAAGAAGAAAATAAATTGTCTTAATTTTTCTTAATATGTGTCAAAGTGAACAAGTTAAAGTACTTATCCTAGGAAATTAACGTATTCTAAAAAACGCAAAGGTTATATTCTAATTCTGGTTTCTCAGAGACTCTTTAAAGTTTTTGTTTTTGTTATGTGTTATATAAACCAGACCATCAACGCATAAACTGAAGAGAAGTACTACAAAAATTTAAGCCTCCCTTACATACCTATTTGTTAGACATAATATATAATTAACGCAAAACAAAAGGACATATAATTTAGCCTGCTACTAAAATGCATGTAAAAATTAAATTATCCTCAAAGTTCAGCCTCGTTTTTATGGTGTGATATGAGGTAAGATCTGAGTATATCTATCCTTTTCAAATTTTATTTGTGCGATTATACTAAGTTTTATTGCTGTCGAAGTTTAGCCTCATGCTGACAATACACACAATACAAAATAAATATAAATAATATAATAATTTAAAAACTCATTATTAAATATCTTCATGTCAAATCTATCTAATATTATTATTACATGTTATATATGATAAAATGGTGGAAAACATCCTAGAAAGAAGAAAGTTGTACTTAAAAGACTTTTTAAAGCAAAGACAAAATCACCTTAAAATTGTTCAAGCAGATAACATATTCTACATATCATGTAACTCTATTTTCAGAAGAATGTTTAAAGCGGCATACGAGAAATTAATGATACCGCAGGCGAGACGTACGCTACGATTGCGATAAATTGGAAAAAGGACAGGAAATGACAACTGGATCTTCATTTGATGCGGGGGTACCGTGAGAGTGTCGGTACCGGCCGTTATAACGGCAAGTTAACGGCGGATAAAGACGAGTTAGAGTAGGTGAGAGGGACTGTCAGAACGGTCGATTGGGGGTCACGGGTTAAATGAACCAAACCCCTTTGGGCTGAGTTCTGTTGCTGTGGGCCCACGACCCGATTCCAAACGGGTCTTATTTTTGGACAAACAACATAAATTTCAATAAGTTGGGGCTTAATTACAAAGGATTTCATTATTTTGCATAATTACTGAAACTTTTGATTTTGAATTGCCAAGATATATAATTAACTTTCGATACGTTCAATGAATACATTTTTTTGTGTGAAATAACATAATTAGTTGACAATTCTTTTTTTTTTAATTTTGAATCTGCCGAGATAAGTAATTAACTTTCGATATATTCAATAAAGATACGTAATTAGTTGAGATTTTGGTAATTATTTTATAAGGATGAGAATTTATGTAACTATAGTAAGTGAAGGTGTATATATATATATATATATATATTGGGGGGGAGGGGGGATCAATTGTTGGGGTATCCACATTGGATCCTGACTGAATTTAGATTTACATCGAAAATATCCACACTGAAGGTTAAAACGCTTCCTAACAAAGGCAACTGTGCACTCTAAAGAACTTGAACACAAGACATTTGATTTAGAATGAAAGAGTATTTACCCTCTATATCGGATTTGTTTTTGCTTTGTGGAGGCAATGTATCAATGTGAATATGGGTCGTGTCAGATTCTATGGCCCTCACACTCATCAATTTTACCAATCATTTTATACCATGCTTCACTTGTTATATTTTACTTTGAAGTAAAAAAAAAAAAAAAAATATGCCTACTTTCTCCGTTTAAGATAATTTTTTATCATACCATAAAGTTCTTTAAAAAAAAAAAAAAAAATTTAAAAAATACTTTCCTCGTTTGCAAGAAGCATGAGGGCAATGTGCGTTTTGACAATTATGTTACATCTGTTTTTCGTATTTCACCGGGTGAATGGACATCGAAAGATAAAAATTCACTCGAAAATAAATTGACAGCGTGTTTATATCGTGTGACAACATTGCATAGCGAATTACTTTTCTAAATAGATGGTTGTGTGACATTTGAAATTTGTCACCCAATCATATATATTATGATTTGTGACTGAAAATTATCTAATGTAAGGTAAATTGGAAAAAAATATTTTCTGGACAAACTAAAAAGGACATAATGCAACATAAAATAAAAAGATTAAGAAGTTTAATTTTTTGAAATTGGATAAAAAATCAACTACCTCTTTCAGTATTCATCAGATAATTCTACGAATTTTTTTTTGAATTTGGATAAAAAATCAACTACCTCTTTCAATATTCTCTCAAACGTTGACTGGTTACATCTCCCATGGCAGATACCGTGAACAATTTTTTTACTCCAAAGCTTGCTAATTTAGTACAGAGTTATTGGCTCTAAGGAAGTTATTAACCTCCGTTTGATTACCAGAGTAGGGGATGAATCACTTGTGGCTTTTCAAGAAGGTTGCTCTCTGCATCATTTGGATGCCACCAAATTGGGGTTCTTTCGGTGTTTTTTTTTTTTGGATCCAGATCGAGCAAGAATGTGCCAGTAGATTGACTTTATTGTACAAGGTTACGTTCTTGTTCTTGTATTTTACTCATTCTACTCAAGGTGTGGAGTGCGGCGTGGCGTGGTGTTGCTCATGTCCGTTCCAATGTGTAAGAAGAAAAAAGGGTCAAGACAGGCATGTCCTTTTTTAAAAGGGCCGAAATCCATATGGTTGTCTTATGTGTCTTTCCTCCATCCCACATGGATTAAGTGCAAAGAGAAAGGCTGCATGTATAATCTAAGTTGCTTCCTGTGGTGGCATAAAAAGTAAACAAACAAAGAAATCGAGGTGTCAACTTCCTATTATGTATACATAAAAAGTAGGTATGGCCTTTGTACATACAATGAAAGTTTTTGACGATCCAAACCCTCTTGCGGTACCCTAGCTCCGCCTGCCTGATAGGAGAGTAGTTGCCCAATCCTTTCCGGAACCTCCTTCAAACGCATAGTGGACTGTCCAACCAATCTCGCTGGCTATCGAGGACGAAAATCTGATCAATCCATTGTTACCCAGGATTGTAAGCCAAAGCATCTACAACTGGTACTATTGAATTAGTTCAAGGACTTGTACTCCACCACAATATCATATGTTTGCATAGACAAGGGGCCCTCCACAAAGTATGAAATCTGCAAAATCGAGCAATATGCTTACTCTTTGCACAGATAAAGTACGGTCCTTTTTATTGTACATGTTGATTTTTTGCTTGGTTGTTTCCATCATTATTGTCCTTGGGATGTCTACCATCATTTTTCTTGCATTTTTTATTCTTAGGTTTCAAAGTAGTATTTTTGTTAGTTTCAGGGGTAGCATTATTTGAAGAAGTTGAATTTACCTTCGGTGTGATGTTGTTCTCTTCTATTTGCAAAAGTGCATCTTGGCCCCTTGCTTCTTCGTCCATGTAGATTCTCATTATCAAAGTCTCAAGAGAAGTTTTCTTTTGCTTGTGGAGCATAATTTTTTGAAATTTCTTCCACAAAGGTGGAAGTTTATCAATTATGCAACAAACAATAAGGTTATCTCCAATTTTGAATTCCTCGGACCTCAGCTCTCCAACAATAATTATGAAATCCTGAGATTGGTCTACTACTGATTTGTTGTTCACCATTTGAAAACGAAAAAATCTGCTAGCAGCATATTTTTTCGCTCTCGCCTCCTCAGTGTCATACTTACTCTACAAGACTTTTCAAATTTTCTTTGCACTAAAGTAAGTTCTATCATAATAATCATAAAAATTATCGGATAGACAATTAAGAAGAAAATATTGACACTTGTAGGAGTCACCCTCGTATTTTTCAATTTTCTCTTGAAGAGAGATAAGTTCATCATCGGTCATGGAAGAGTTATCTACTTTATTTGGGTTCTTCTCAGTTAAAACATAAGAGACATTAAGAAGACTCAAGTAGAAAAGTAATTTACCTTTCCACCTCTTGAAGCGAGTACCGCTGAACCGGAATGGCTTGTTGAGATCTCCCATTTTGACATCCGCGGATTTTTCAGTTGTTACCATCGAATCTCCTTAAAATTATTAGTGAAATTACAATAAACTTACAACTGAAAATTACAAGTGAAGAAAATAAAAAAGACTATCTTCTTCTTCTTCTTCTTCAACTGAGGCGCGGATATCTCACTCTCTTTAAGGAGATTCAAGCCCACTGCAGCAAATGTTTCACCGGTCCAGCAGTAATCTTCTTGACTTGTTCCCTCCAGGATACCACAACCTTCTCACAATAACTCAACGACTTTGGACAAGAGTTGAGTTCAAAGCTCCACAAAAAGAACACCTCCCTTCAACTGATAAACTCTCCTTTTTACTAACTTTTTTGTGAACTCTATTATCTTGTGTATGTATTTCACAAAACCATGCAAGACTACCTCTATTTATAGAAGAGGAAGTCTTTCATGTAATGAATTATTGAGACTAGAAAGGATGAGGAGAAAAGTTAGTTAGTGGTGCAGTTATGCTGAGCTGTGTATTAGCTGTAATTAGTCACCACTAGTTAAAGTGGTCTATAAATAGAGGTGTAAATGAGGAAATTGTACACACAAAATTTCTATTGAAAATATCTTCTCTCTTTTCTTTTCTCCTTCCTAGCTAGAGTACAACTTCTCTGTAAATCCCCATTAATGGAGATTTCAGTAGCTTAGCACTGAAATCTCACATGGTATCAGAGCGGGTTAGATCTGAGCTAAATCAAAACAAAACAAAACTTTTCGCACAATTTTTTTTTGATAGTCAATTCGTCCATAAAGTTTGAAGCTTAGTTCAACTATGACGGAATTAGCAGTTGCTTCACTCTAACAGAATCATCCTCTATACTTACAGGCTTCCGATACTCCTGGTGTTGCACTAATTGCAATCAAGCTTACAGGTCTTGAGAATTACGGGCTTTGGAGTAGGTCAATGAGATTGGCGTTGTTGGTAAAGAACAAGCTGGATTTTGTAGATAGAACTTGTGCAAAAAATTCATACAAAGGTGAATTAGCTATGCAATGGGAAAGATGTAACGCAGTTGTATTATCATGGATCAGCAGCACCTTTGCATCAAATTTGTTAACCACGATAGTCTACACATCCAATGCAAAATGAATTTGGGACGATTTCAAGGAACGATTTGATAAATCAAACCTCACACGATTTTATCAACTCTGGACAGAGGTTGCGACTCTAACATAAGGTATAGATTCTGTTACTAATTACTACTCTAGAATGAGAGATTTGTGGGATGAAATTGATGCATTTGTACCTTCCCCTTCATGTGGAGTGAGGAAGCCAAGCCCTATATTAAACATCTGCAACAACAAAGGTTATTAATGTTTTTGATGGGGTTGAACGAGACATATAGTCATGTGAGAAGTGATATATTGCTTAGAAGTGAAGTGCTAGTATAAATCAAGCATATTTTATAGTCATACAAGAGGAAAGCCAGAGGCTTTTAGGAGTAATTGATATAAACAAGGAAACTCTTACAATGATGACCGAAAGAGGTTAAGTTTTCTGAGGAAAGAAAATTGGTTTAGGAAATGGTGCATATGAGGTATGTGGTTTTAGGAATCATCGTACTGAGGAATATTACAGAATTGTTGGTTATCCCTCTGATTTCAAGAGCAAGAGAAAAGGTCAAGCAGGCCCAAGTGGATCAAGTAGCTTTCATCAGAATGAAGGAAACAACAACTATAGATCAGGGTCACCTGCTTATCAGAGAGGGAACTTCAAGCCATATGTTAATGGTGCTTCAGTATAAAAAGAGATGCATCTTAGATTTTCTGAAGAAGAACATCAGCAGGTGTAAAATTTGGTGCACAATCGTGAACCAAGTGAAGGCATGACAAATCTAGCAGGTAATGCTACATTGATAACTAATCCCAATGCTTTTGACTGGATAATGGATTCTGGAGCAACTCACCATATAACCACTTACAAAGAGTTGCTAAATGAGTTAAAAAGCAAAAGAGATGAAAGGTTTAGTATAGTTCAGGTACCAACAAGAGGAAAGGCTGAGATCACTAGCACAGAAAGTTGCAGAATTTTAGGTGATAAAACTATAAAAAATGTATTGCATGTGCCTGACTTCAAGTTCAACCTACTGTCAGTGTCCCAATTAACCAAGGAACTATGCTGCAGTGTCTTCTTCCCTTATTTCTGTGTGTTACAGGGACTCTATAGTGGTAAGGTAATTGGGATTGGTAGAGAAACAAATGGCTTATATGTGCTAAAAAATGAAATCAAGGCAATGATTGGAGCAGTATCAGTAGAGAATGTATATTCTACTGCATTATGGCATGCAAGGCTGGGGCATCCTTCTATCAAAGCAATGGAGCATATTTCAAGTCTCAAGAGTCACATAATTAATAAATCTAGTAATTCTTGTGAAATTTTTTCTACGGCTAAGAAAAGCAGGTTAGCTTTTACAGAAAGTACAAATAAATCAACTTATATTTCCCAACTGATTAATGTAGATGTTTGGGGACCTTACAAGATTCCAACTTATGATAAGATGCAGTATTTTGTCACTATTGTAGATGACTATAGTAGATTTACATGGGTTTGTTTGTTACAATGTAAAACAAAAGTCAAGGTTATGCTAAAAGACTTTCTGTATATGGTGAATACACAATTTGGTATTAAAGTTCAAGTTCTAAGATCTAATAATGGCACAAAATTCTTCAATTCTAGTTGTAGTAGTCTATTCTCATCTCTTGGTATTGTTCATCAAAGTTCATGTACATATACACCACAACAAAATGGTATTGTAGAAAGGAAACATAGACACATATTGGACACTGCTAGAGCTTTAAAATTCCAAAGTGGAATACCTATCAAATATTGGGGAAATTGTATCAAAATAACTGTCTATCTGATTAATAAACTTCCTACAGTTGTGTTAAAAGGAAAATCACCTCATGAAATGTTGTATGGAAAGAAGCCAAAGATTGATCACTTGAGGGTATTTGGATGTCTATGTTTTGCTTCAGTCCTACCTAGACGGGATAAATTTGCTCCAAGATCAAGGAAAGTTGTCCTCATGGGGTATTCAGAGACACAAAAGGGTTACAGAGTCATGGATTTGGAAACCCATCAATTTTATGTTAGCAGGGATGTTACTTTCATGGAGCATGTGTTTCCTTTCAAGAAAGATGCAACTGCATATGCTGAAACCTATGCATCCATTGTTTTCTCCACCAACACACCTTGACAGTAATGGTCCTTATCAATACTAGTGATATTACACCTGATATAGCTCATGATGCAGATGTAATCTCTGAAGAAACGCCTACAGTAGTGAATGATGAGGAAGATATGATGGACTTAGTGGCTGCGGATGAAGTAGTCAATGTTGACGATATGGGCAATGAGGATGATGCACCAGATGTTAATGAGAACAATCAAGATGTACCACCACCTACTCCTACAGATGATACCAGGAAAATAAAAAAAAACCACAAAACCTCTGATCTGGCATAAGGATTATGTAATGCAGAAGAAGGCTAACTCTTCATGTCTACATCCAATTGATGCTTATGTCTCATACAAACATCTTAGCCTTTTTTATCAAACTTTTGTTGCTGCTTTCTCTGTTGTAGTAGAGCCTTCTAGTTTCAGAGAAGCTTCTCAACATCCAGAATGGATAGAGGCCATGCAGTCTGAAGTTGATGCTTTAATTTAGAATAATACATGGGTGATAGAACATTTACCACCTGGCAAGAAGGCTATTGGTTCTAAATGGGTGTATAAGGTGAAACATAAAGCTAATGGTAATATTGAGAGATACAAAGCAAGATTAGTTGCAAAAGGTTATAATCAATAAGAGGGGCTGGATTATCATGGTACCTTTTCTCCTGTGGCTAAGATGGTAACTGTCAGAGCTGTCATTAGTGTAGCTGCATCTCACAATTGGCCTCTCTTTCAAATGGATGTGCACATTACTTTTCTCTAAGGTGATCTTACAGAGGAGGTCTACATGGAGTTGCCTCAGGGTTTCCAGAGGCAGGGGGAGAACAAGGTATGCAAGTTGCTGAAGTCACTCTATGGCTTGAAACAAGCCTCAAGACAATGGAACCTCAAGTTGACTGAGGCCTTGATTAGTGCAGGATACTCTCAAAGTCCATATGATCATTCTTTATTTACAAAGAAGGATGGACTTAACATAGTTATCATACTTATATATGTTGATGATTTACTTATAACAGGAGTAGTGACTTGATGATACAAGAGCTGAAAACAACCCTGCACAATAATTTCAAAATGAAGGATCTAGGAGATCTTAAATATTTTCTTGGAATTGAAGTACTGAGATCTAAGAGTGGTATTCTACTTACTCAGAGGAAATATGCCCTTGAGTTAATCTCAGATTGTGGGCTGAGTGGTTCCAAACTAGCAAATACACCTTTGGAAGGTGGAGTTAAACTAACTACTGTTGAACATGATGAACATACAGGGGTAACAAGTGATCCTTTGCTGAAGGACGTGACCAGCTATCAGAAATTAGTTGGGAGGTTGCTGTATCTCACAACCACCAGACCAGATATTAGTTTTATTGTACAAACATTGTCTCAGTTTATGCAAATGCCAAAGACTTCACACTGGGAGGTAGCACTAAGGCAAGTCAGATACATTAAGAGGTGTCCAGGGCAAGGCTTACTACTGAGCAGTGATTCAAGCATAAAATTGCAGGCTTTTTGTGATGCAGATTGGACATCATGTCCCAACACGAGAAGATCAGTTACTGGTTACGTGATCAAACTGGGAAACTCTATCATTTCTTAGAAATCAAAGAAACAACATACAGTGAGCAGAAGCTCAGTTGAGGCTGAGTACAGAAGTATGGCTACAATAGTGTCAGAAGTCATCTAGTTGAATGGAATACTTAAGGAACTTAATGTTGATGTGATCACAACTGTTAAGGTTCACTATGACAGCAAAGCAGCAATTCAAATCGGGGCCAATCCTATTTTTCATGAGAGGACTAAACACATAGAAATCGATTGTCATTTTGTTAGAGAAAGGATCAAGAGTGGACTGATTCAAACTGAGTATGTTAACACTAAGGAGAAACTAGCAGACCTTCTCACAAAGGGTCTGGGAGTAGCACAACATCATATTTTGCTTGCCAAGTTAGGAGTTTTTGATGTTTACTCAAACTCCAACTTGAGGGGAGTATTGAGACTAGAAAGGATGAGGAGAAAAGTTAGTTAGTTAGTTAGTTAGTTAGTGTTGCAGTTATGCTGAGCTACGTATTAGCTGTAATTAGTCACCACTAGTTGAAGTGGTCTATAAATAGAGGTGTAAATGAGGAAATTGTACACACAAAATTTCTATTGAAAATATCTTCTCTCTCTTCTTTTCTCCTTCCTAGCTAGAGTACAACTTCTCTATAAATCCCCATTAATGGAGATTTCAGTAGCTTAGCACTGAAATCTCACATGAATATATGAATGAATAGGGGTAGTAAAGATGGAATATCAATGGCCTAGGAGTTTCATGAATTATAATGGTTACAAAAATAAAGAGGTAGGGTAATGGAGAAATAAAGAGTGAGTGGTTATAAGTAGCTTATGTCTTCATTCTACCACCACTACCTATTGTGAGTAAAGGCTCATAAACCACAATCAAAAATGGGAGTTAGGAAGATGAAATATGCGGCCATGTACGTTCAAAAATTGAATAAAGGAAGATGTATAATTGACATGCATCAAACGCTATCAAGTAATGGCAGTAACCTGCTGGAGAAAAAGCTCCCATAATGTATTCTTGAAAGAGCCATTAAAATCACTAAGTGCAAAATTGTCATGCACATAATAATATTAAAATATAACATTAATAATTAATAATCGTGGATTGACACTCAAATTTATATTAGACCCTTTTCATCAAAGAAAAAGTTATATAGTCTTTTTTTTTCAATTAAATATATGAATTTATTGAAACCGAACAACTTCTTAAATACAGCTAAACTCCATTAAACCTATGTGAAGAATTAGTATGAAACATTTGGACGGGCAGTAGACCAAAGAAAGCATAGAAAAAAGATGCACAAAAGGAACAAAGGGCTAGAAGCTTGTGCGAAGTGGTAGATTCTGATAACTTTTTGTGAAACCTGCAGGAAAAGTGAGAACTAGGAAAACTAAGATAATCACGCATTGGCTACTTATTATTCACCTTTTATTTAGCTGTAGCACTGGTTAATTTTAAGTTCTACATGTAGTTTTAAATTCAGGCTGAGTTTCAAGTGCTGCCCTTTCCTTCCTTTCTCAAGTTGCTCGTATGTACTCTGAATGTGATTTTTGTTCATCAGCTACTTCTGCCTGAAAAGGGTCAAATTATTAAAATTAGTACTGGATGTCAAATGTAAATGGAAATAGATCAGAACGAAGAGCAAAAATAGGAAGAGTGAAATTTAGTGCTAAGTCAATGATATCATATAAATCTAGTTAGCTCTGCAATGTCTCAAGCCACTAGAGGGAACACTTGGACAAATGTGTGTGTTTCTAAAACACTTTTGACAAGAGACGGACGTAACTATTGTAAAGCTTTTAAGAATGTTTGCATATTATTACAGTAGCCTACCTTTTTTTTCCCTTAATAACACAACAAAAGCAAATTGTTAAAGACATATAACACATATATATATAGGACCAAACAAACGAACACATAATCACATTTAGACATATAGTACAAATTATTTTGCGTGTAACGGTAAGTGAAGCTGAGGGCATCCATTGGACCACTGGTACTTGTTCAAAATTACATTGGAAGTACTTGGGTTTGTCATGCAGCGTTTGTTCCTTTCAATAATCAATTTTACTTTCACTATATACTGAATATGACTGCCCATTTTTAGGATTAGATCAGATCAAAGTTGGTATGATCATAGCAACATATTTTACCATGCATGTCTTGTTTCGAGAAGTGTTTATTTAAAAGAAAACATACTGCCAAACATAATTTTATTGAAGTTCTTTTGAATCATGTACACATACAGTGGTTCCGACCAGGATAGCTTACACACACTCCATCAACTATTCTACGAGTAATTCTATCTAGCCAAAAGCACAACACATGCACCAAATAACTTTAGCTACCAAAGCTTAAGCAGATGGAAAGAAACTATTTGGAACAACATTTTATGTGTAAGAAAGGTTCACAATGAAAAAAGGTACCTTACATATGTTATTCTTCATTTGAAGAAACATACTATGTATTAAGAAAAGTCAAACAAGCAAGATCTTCTAAAGAAAATTTGCAAATTTTCCAGAATGCATCTTAATCACAATACTCACATATATGTTCATGCATGTAGGGTAGAGGACCTAGTTTTCTTCGAATCTTGGTTTTTATTTGAACTTGAACACCACACACGTAATGATATGTTAGTGTAGAATTTTTTCAAAGGGGTCTAATATTTTTTTCATTACATATTATTTATATGATATACAATTATACATACAAGTTCCTTGGAGACTAGTCAGAGAACATTTTGTCTCAACTATGTGACATATTCTTGTTGTATTTGGCATGATAAGATGAGTTGTCGGATGAATTGTCTTGTTATGATATTATATTTACGATGCACAAAATTTAATTTCTTATATGAATATGTTGTGCTTGCCTTCCTCTAAAGCAACTTTTTTACCTTCCTTTTATTTCCTTATTTTTCATTAAGAAACTGTACATGGAAACACTTATTTGGACCCACTGTTTAATACTTTAATGATTTCTGCACTAACAATAACATGTAAAAACTTAAATTGTCAAGTTAAAGTTGTCAGAAATGATAATTGATATCATAAGTACATTATGCTGGGAATTGGTATATAGTGGCAGTATTCTTTTTTAACAAGGAGAAAAGATTACTAATTTCTGAACAATAATTGATTCTTCACGTGGTGGAAATTTTCTCTTCCGGTTTAAAAAAAGGAGTAAATTTAGGTATAAATCAGTAAAGTAACTTCAGATCAATCACTCACCAAGAAGGATGGTAATAAATTGAAGCACCTTGAAATTAGAAATAAATAAAATTAAACAAAAGTAAGATTTGGGTCTAGCTAGTTTATCACTCCCCTTATTGACATAATTCAAAATTTTAAATTTTGACTGTTCATTTGAACAAGAAAATTTTAAAACTTTATA